>NC_041377.1:8920000-9250000 GCF_900634415.1 Cottoperca gobio
CAGAGAGAGTGAGAGTGAGAGAGAGAGAGAGAGAGAGAGAGAGAGAGAGAGAGACAGAGAGTGAGAGAGAGAGAGGAGAGAGAGAGAGAGTTCCTCACACAGACTCCAGGATGCTAAAAGCGTCCCGGTTACTTATTCATGTCTGTGCTGAAGAAGCCCGTTGGTGTCAGAACTCTCTCCTTGGCCGTCTCTTCCTGACAGCAGAGCGTCGAGCGAACACTCATCAGCTGCAGGACCGGAGGGTATTTTTAGAAGAGGCTTCATGGCTGGACTCAACATTGTATTTGAAATGATCAGAAGATCTGAGCCTTTGTTGTTCAGCTGCTCCGGGGCCGATGGTCAGTTGCAGGAATGTATATACACATATATAAATATATATATATATATATATATATATATATATATATATATATATATATATATATATATATATCGAGTGCGTAAGGTTCTGAATACAATTCAATATTTCAACCACTAACATAATTGTAATTTCTTGAAGAAATCAAATGTCATGGTTTAACCCTGTTCGACCGGCTCATCCATCTCATGCGGTCGTCCTCTCAGATAATAACGATCCTACAGAGCTTCATGTATTGAGCTCCATGTTCTGTGAAATTGTTTCTCTTTGTTGCCGTCTTCCGTCACTCTCCTGTGTAAAGCTAAATGAATATTTCATTAATGCTTTCCATATTTGAAGTGAAGGGGCTTCTTTATTTTTCTTTACTTTTAAAACTAATGAATTTGCCATCCAGCCAGAGTATTATATTTCTTTAAATCCATCTTTCAGTGTTCTGCTGTGTCTTTCTAATTTCATCCCAAAACCACCTCCAGAAACATATTGCATCACTTCCTCTAACATCGCTGATGTGATCCAGCCCTGCGGGTCAGCAGTATCTAGCAGCACCTATAGTCCCATCAAGCAACATCTCATGTCAGGCCGAGTGCAGGAAACACAAGCCCACACTGTCCACCTGCTGACCGCCAGTCTCTGATGAGTCTTGGAGATGAATCCCTGCAGGAACTAATGAGTCAAGGAGATGAATCCCTGCAGGCTCTGTTGCCTTGGGCTGAAGCTGCCGGGGGAGTCGTTACGGACGGGGAGAAGCATGAAGCATAACGAGCCTCATGGGAGTTCAGTTTATGTGCACAGACCCAGGAACTCTCTCTACTACTGCCAGTGTGCCAGGAGAGACAAGTGTAACCTCCCAATTACTGTGTGTGTGTGTGTGTGTGTGTGTGTGTGTGTGTGTGTGTGTGTGTGTGTGTGTGTGTGTGTGTGTGTGTGTGTGTGTGTGTGCGTAGGGGAAACACTGGACAGAAAGACTTACGGCAGAAAGATAAAGTATAGTTGTCAAAAGTCAAACTTCACCTCAGGGTGCAGCCGTGGTGTCCTGATAAACAGCCCCATGGGAACACTTGCTCCCCGCGGTGGCGGCGCTCTCGCCTTGGAGCGACACTTTTACATTGACAACGATAGATTTGACATGTGTCCGGCCCCTTATACACTGTGAATGATGTGTAACACAACCTTCATCTGCAGATCCAGAGGTAACCTGCAGAACACTAACATGGTCTCTGGGACTAAAGGAAGGAGACATGAGTTTAATGCTCCCTGCCAGTTCCTCAAGCAGCAGAAACATTCTAATTTCCACTTCCTGTCCTGGTGAGTTCACAGTGACCAGCGGCAGGAGAAACCACACAATATGGATTTGACTCACTTACAGTCTAAGAATAAATGCTTTGCTGGTATTTGACATTCCTAGAACGGCAGCATGAGCATGAGAGGAGATGAAAAGTTCTTGGAAGTCAGCGAACAGATTGTTTGAACTCGTCCGCTGCTCACTCCTCTTAAAGCTGGGGAAGACGAATGCTTTGGGATAAAGAAGGAACCAATCATGGGAGGCAGATCCTGTCCTACGGAGGGAGCTAAAGCCAGACTGAGGTGTGAACCCCCCCCCCACCCCCACCCCCCCGGAGGTTTGTGCTATGTGACAGCTCAGCGTCTGACAATCACACATGTCAGAGGGAGCAGCTTTAGAGCCATGTGTACTTCTGTGTGTGTGCACACAGCTCTGTGAGGAGAAATGGAGAAAAACAGGGTTCCAGAGTTCAAAAAACAATCTCAAGTCTCTTGCCTGCAGGCAATATTTCCTCATCGCCCCCGAGGCCCAAAGCGCTAACACAGACTTTAGCTTAGAGAAGCCGCATCATTTGGGAATTATGTGAAGGCAAGGTGAGAAAGACTTTAGGCGTAATATTCATATCCAGAGATAAAACACGTGCAGGGTGAAGATACGACAGTTCACAGGGTTCATACTCATCCATCCCTTTGAGTGTCAAAGTCTGACAGGCAGATGGGGGGGGGGGGAAGAGTCTTTAACAGCCCTTTACTCATTTAAAGCATTATACAACTCATTCTTGCGGTTATCTGGATGCTTCTGGAGCCTCACACTCCTCGAAACACTGACACTCATTACAATGTTGGCAGAAGTTGCGGTTGCAATGCTGGGAGACGTCAGCGCATCAGTCGCCTCCCTGAAGGCCTGTCATCACCATCTTAGCTTGACAGCTTCAAATCGATAGCACGTCTCGGCTTCTCCCCTCATGTGAGATGTCCCCGCAGCAGGGCGGGGCCCTGACTGTCACCTCTGAAGGACATGAACTTATTTCATACTTTTTACTTTTTATACTATTTATGTTAAGTGGAGCAGCGGACATTGAGATGACCACCTTCTGCTATTCTCTGTGATCTTCTTTTAACTGATGTGATAACTAACAACATGTGTGTTATTAGTCCACTCACTGACACAGCTTGGCTCATGTGTCCGTGCTGCGCTGCTAGAGGACACCAGGTGAATGTCTAACCGACCGGTAACATCAGAAGATGTGTGTGCAGTTTCTGCTCGGGGAAAGTTGATACGTTTTCAAAACTTTCTGCCATTCTCACCACAGCTTACCGCTTTTCTCGCACACACGCATCACTGGCTGCACAACACGGTCTGCTGGGTTTGCCCTTGTAAACATCCACCTGGCTTCAGCTGAAAGCCACTGAAGCTTACACTGTTAAACTCATCGCACGCAGCTCTGCAGAGGAACATCAGCTGCCAAAAGTCTAAAACTATATGCTAATATAACAATGTGCTTTTATGTATCCAGTGTGACCTGCATGGATCTCAACACTGTGGAACCTCAGTTAGAGCTGCGTGTGGCCCACACCAATGTCAGACACACTTCAGCAAAGCAAGCAGCAGGACTCCTTACCTGTCAATGTCGCCCTGCATCTCTTTGCTCCCTATCTGCGAAACTTCTCGAGAAGAAGCCCCGTCCGAGGATCGGCCGGCGTTCCTTGCGTACAGATGGAGGCCGCCGTCTGTCAGGTATCTGTGAGAGGGGGATCGATTACAGGAAGTAGATGTTATGATGCAGATTGTAAAACCTGCTGAGGAACACGTAGAAATAAAATGGAATAAAAAGTCTTCAGTATTTCTGTATTTTAGTTAATAAAAAGCAACAGATTGATTATAAACGTTCCGACAGACTTTGACTCACGGAATGAAATTTAAGATCAAAACAAACTCAATTATCGTGCATTGAAACATTTTCTGCCTCGTAAACATCGTCTGAAATCTTGGTTGATTATCTAAATTTAATTTGCACTTTCTCAGGCTCCGAGCAAACTGAACGTGATCGTTAGCTGACGCTAATGTGAGAGGAGTTCAGAATGACCAATTATTTTGAGATTTTAAATTCATAAAATCCTACTTTCTATTTCTCTGCCTTTTTATGACTTTAATACAGATTAAGGATTTATTTTAGATGAATGAATTCAATGTAATTTAAGACTTTTTAAGGATCTGCGGGAACCTTGTTAAACGTGTGTGTGTGTGTGTGTGTGTGTGTGTGTGTGTGTGTGTGTGTGTGTGTCTGTGTGTGTGGCAGTAAGTGGTAAGATTTGAGGCTACTGCCAGAAAGCTATCAGACACGGCTGATAGGACAGGGGATCATTAACGTTGAGCTAATTAAGGTAATAATTAAGGTAATAACTTCCCCCAACGTGTTGCTACAGCTTCTGTTGTGACGTCTTTGATCCTGCGGAGGCTTCACCCCCCTCAGTCTGCCATGCACCCAAAACTCTTTTCAGAAAGTCTTACAGTAAGTGCATGGATGCCATGTGGGGATGTATGTGTGTGTAGAATGTGAATTGCTTTTTTGATACAACGCTCAATGTTTTTACTGCAATGGATTGAATGAAGGTCAGAAAAACACACACACACACACATTTCGTGATGTTTCGTGGAAGACATTGACTCGTCTCTTTTCATTCATGAATCTGTCCGTGCACGGCCGCGTGGACTCAATGTGCACGCTTCACTACCATGACAAACCTATGATGTGGGCTCTTTGTATTAATGTGCACAGAAAGACGAGTCCTTGGAGACATGAATACACAGCGAGCTGAGAACTTCAGGGCGTTCTTCAACTAAACCAAACATTCACTGCTAATCGAATTCAGTGAGAAATATGTGACTTGTTTTCATGAACCTTCAGAAAACAGAAATGGCCTTCAAAGTATTTTAGTCAGTAGAAAGCAAAGCTATATCAAAGGAGACATATTGTGCTGAGGCTCAAAAAACAAATAAACCTGTATTCACCCTTCAGAAACACAGTACAGTACAGTACAGTATTGTACAGTACTGTACAGTGTAGTACAGTACAGTGTAGTACTGTACAGTACAGTACAGTATTGTACAGTACTGTACAGTACAGTGTAGTACAGTACATTATTGTACAGTACAGTACTGTACAGTGTAGTACAGTACAGTGTAGTACTGTACAGTACAGTACAGTATTGTACAGTACAGTACAGTACAGTGTAGTACTGTACAGTACAGTACAGTACAGTATTGTACAGTACAGTACAGTGTAGTACAGTACATTATTGTACAGTACAGTACTGTACAGTGTAGTACAGTACAGTGTAGTACAGTACAGTGTAGTGTAGAACAGTACAGTGTAGTACAGTACAGTACAGTATTGTACAGTACGGTACAGTGTAGTACAGTGTAGTACAGTACAGTGTAGTACAGTACATTATTGTACAGTACAGTACTGTACAATGTAGTACAGTACAGTGTAGTACAGTACAGTGTAGTGTAGAACAGTACAGTGTAGTACAGTACAGTATTGTACAGTACGATACAGTGTAGTACAGTGTAGTACAGTACAGTGTAGTACAGTACAGTACAGTATTGTACAGTACGGTACAGTGTAGTACAGTGTAGTACAGTACAGTGTAGTACAGTACAGTGTAGTGTAGAACAGTACAGTGTAGTACAGTACAGTACAGTATTGTACAGTACGGTACAGTGTAGTACAGTGTAGTACAGTACAGTGTAGTACAGTACAGTACAGTATTGTACAGTACGGTACAGTGTAGTACAGTGTAGTACAGTACAGTGTAGTACAGTGTAGTGTAGTACAGTACAGTGTAGTACAGTACAGTACAGTTTAGTACAGTACAGTGTACACTCTCTCATTCATACAGTAAGACTGAACTCAGGTGGTAAATACTTACCCTTCCCTCAACCAAAAGAAGAACTTTAAACTGTCTAAAGTGTTAATCTACAGAGCCTGGGAGGGACCAGAGACGAAAGAAGAATATATATATATATATATATATCGGGGCCACAATTTACTAATTTGTGTCCACCAGATATAATTACCTCAATTTAATGAATTTGTTCCCACGTTTTGATTAATGTGTGTGCAGACAGAAGTGATGACACGCCTGCTGATGTGCAGAAAAAACTGTGTAGGATAATTAATCAAAACGATATTTTGATTAGATTTGACAAGAGTCTGATGCTGGTGCAGCATCTTCAACCAGCCGATGTGTGTGTGATGATCGTGTGACATCACTGCAGCGGGCTGCTCTGCATGTATACAGTCAACTTCTGCGCACTAACTAATCAAAACGTGGGAACGATTAGAATTAGATTGAATAAATAATATTTTGCATTTCAGAGTTCATGGCTGCTTCACAAAAACATCCACTAAACACATACATCTTTAATCACTGATTCAAACATATATTTGGTGTGTCATGCACACGCATTAGGGTGTTAGATGTATGTGCATGCGTGTGAGCACGAGGGCGACACAATTCACATCCTGCAGTCAGTTTCATGCTCTGATCAACAGTTGGTCACGTTTCAATGCTCCAACATAGGAAAAGACTACTAGCAAGCAAAAGTGCACGTAAACAATGCACACAAAGCAGCGGCGCCAAGATCTAAAAGTGGCGGATGGTTCAGCGGCTCATGCCGATCTCTGGGGTTGAGTGCCGCCCACCGGCATATACCGCTTCCTAACGGCAGGTGCCGCCTGAAAGTGGTGTCACACCAGTAACCTCCCTCAATGCATATTTCTCATTAATGAATTGTGAATTATTTTTTCTGTATTTATTGACAATGTATTTATAGAACCTGTTGTTATCAATGTGGCATTATCAGTTTTGAACACCGACACACCCCTCTGCTCCAGCGGCATAAGCCCTTTTTTTGTGGGGGTTTTTATATCGGTTATCAGGTGTAATCAATACATACAGTACGTTGTCGTATCAGACTATCTGAAGATTGATCATAGTGAGAATATTTCCTGTCTATCATATCTAATAAAGTAATAAACATTTATGGGAAATAAATTTATGGGAAATATGTATCAGTGAACGTTACTGGTGTGTCTGACAGTGGCATACACCACTTTCAAGCGGCACCTGCCGTTAGGTATATGGTATATGCCGGTGGAACGCCAGCGGCACACCACTCCAGGGATCGGCATGAACCCCTGAACCACAGCCGGATCCATCTGATCTCGGTCACTCACAAAAGGAACACAATGTGTTTGGGTGAGTAACATTGCATGTAAACACAACTTTGTTCAGTTAGTATGTGAATAAATCATAATTCATATGTAATAATTCATCATTTTAAAGCAGAAGTCAGAATTAGTGAGTGCATCAGAGGAAGCTAACATGCGTAGCACTTGTCATCCTACCCGCTGGTGATCTCATCCATCCGGCCGTTCCTCCCTAGGAGGTCCCCATCACTCATGTACCCTGCCATCTCCATCTGCTTCCCTCCTTCCAGCCCTCCTCCTCCCTTCTCCCCCTGCTCCGCCCCCCTCGCCCCTGCTGCCGCTCGCCTCAGGGGGGTGCTGAACACAAACCTGGAAGGGTCCGAGTGCCCGCTGTAGCGCCCTGTTGTGGTGCCAGCGCTCGTCGTGCTCGCCCTGGGCGCAGCATAGCTGCTGGGCATTGAGGGGGCGTCGCCTGCCTGGAGACGCGGGGTTTGTGATTGGCCCAGACGCCAGGCCATGGGGGAGGAGCGTGTGGTGAGGGCTGGTAGACTCCGCCCATTGACCTCAGTGGTTACCGTGGTGTCGAAGGTCGTTTCTATGGTACTGTGGAGACGGGTGTAGAAAGAGAAAGTAAAGGAATTAATTCTGACTCATGAGATCGTGACACAGACATTAAATTCACTTACGTTTGTTAAAGTGTGCGGCAGATTCACCGCCGTCACCACAGATGTGAGTGTCGTTGGAAAGACAGAGGCGTGTCACTCCATCACGTGTAGATTATTCTTGTTTAATATATTAGTTTTAGGGTTTAGAAGCTGTAAATGCTTTATTTAGTTAGAACACTTATTAATTGTATTTTGTCATGATAAAGTGAAGCGTGCTGGGAGGGGCTGCGTGTGGACAAGCTTCCCCTGGGGAGTCCATCAGGCTGTTGGTACAGAGCACTGTATCTAGACTGTATCGTGTTTGGAGTTATTGAGGAACTCGTTTTATCTCATGTTTTCACTATTTTTGTAAATATTCTCACCTCTGCACTTTGGGAGACAAATAAATCCCTTCATCTTACATCTGTGTCTGTGTCAGGGCCAGCATGACATAGCAGAAAGGGATAATTATCAGACTGGTATTCTCTGACCTGATCAGTCGCTTGAGAAAAGTGCCTCAAATGGACCAAAATCACAAGTCATCATATCGAGTGCAGTGCTGTGCAAAGAGCAAATCATTCAGGTGAAAAGATCTATCGTACTAAAGTAGAGAGCTGTCAACTGGAGGAGAGCCGCTCCCTCCAAATCTATGCTGCTTCTAACATTGCTGTGTGTGTGTGTGTGTGTGTGTGTGTGTGTGTGTGTGTGTGTGTGTGTGTGTGTGTGTGTGTGTGTGTGTGTGTGTGTGTGTGTGTGTGTGACCTTCCTAAAGTGCTGTTTCTTCCACTGTGTTAACTTGAAGGGGGAGTATAGCAGAAGCGAAGGCTCCCATGAGAACATGTGTCAGACATCACGCTGCATCACATGCAGTCTGTTTCTAACCATCAAATGTATTTTACTTTTGAACTGACACATAAAATACAATCTGATTCCGGAACATCTGCATCAGCAACAATGAAGTAAATCAACCAGTGAAATAACTGCACTTTCTCAATTTTGAAAAATTATTTTTTATAACAAAATAAATAATCTTAACTGTTTTTATTACGTTTGCAAAGACAAGACAGAAGTTTAACTAGTGAGTCAGCAGGACTTCGGCCGCAGGCCCTGCAGCACAGAGCGGAGCCTGGCGGCGGAGCCTGGCGGCGGAGCCTGGCAGCGGTGGCAGCTCGCCTGAGCTCTCTCTGCTGGAGGAAAGAGAGCACTACAGTGTCTCAGGGACATAAACCTCAACGCTGCTCTGCACTGCGTCTTTAAGGAAGCGCTCCCTGTGCAGACAACATGACGCTGTGCTGTGTTATACATGAGACATGCTGCCATGGAAAGAAGACCGACACATATAGTATTCTTTACATACCGATTCATCTGCAGAGTATTTTCTCAATTTATCGATTCGTCTATGAAATGTCAGAAAATAAAAGTCTTTAAATGTCTTATTATGTTGGAAACGCAAAGATATTCATTTTAATATGATATGAAACAGAAAAGCAGGAAGTCTCCATAGTTGAGGCTGAAACAGCATTTAAAGAATATTCTGTACAAACAGAATTCTTTCCTGTCGACCGACGCTGCAGCTGAGATGTGAAGTCTGTATGTTAATATATTAACCTGCAGCATTGTAAACACTTTGTCTCAGTCCTCACAAAAAAACACACAATTCACTGCATAGTTGACGCACAGCTGATTTAAACCATGTCAAGGTAAACACACTCCTGATGCAGCAGAGAGGAGCTGCGTGTGGAGGAGACTCTGCCTGCCAGCCGTCATTAGGGAACGAAAGCAATGACATCTTAAAGCAGTGTCTCACACACAGCAGTGAGAGAGGTGTGAGAACAGTGTGTGTGTGTGTGTGTGTGTGTGTGTGTGTTAAAGGGCAGAACTGCACATCTGTGATGCCAAGTGCCAACATGAGAGGGGCATCGATGCCTTGTTCACATCACATCTCTGTCAACACCTCCTGACACACACACACACACACCTGCTTATCTGACAAGCAATCACAGACGAATATGGAAACACAGAAATCCATTTTCTATGGTATAGAAATCAAATTAATTCAACCAATCAAACACAATGTGCTCGTTAAATCAGCTTATCTTCATGTCCAGGCAGCAGAGACTGAGGGAGGCTGTGTGTTTGTGTGTGTGTGTGGGTGTGTGTGTGTGTGGGTGTGTGTGTGTGTGTGTGTGTGGGTGTGTGTGTGTGTGTGTGGGTGTGGGTGTGTGTGTGGGTGTGTGTGTGTGTGTGTGTGTGTGTGGATGTGTGTGTGTGGTGTGTGTGTGTGTGTGTGTGTGTGTGTGTGTGTGTGTGTGTGTGTGTGTGTGTGTGTGTGTGTGGGTGTGTGTGTGTGTGTGTGTGTGGACATGAATCAGCATGAAGGTGCTGAGATATTTCACACTAACCTAAATGAATGATATGATACATACATGTGAGATTAACGACTACATATAACAACATAGTTATTAATGTAAAATCATTTCCCACTAACGCTGCTGTTTGTTTAGGATCCGTGCTTCATTGCACTATGGATCAGGACCGAACCAGAATGAAGCCGAACAGAGAGACTGTTGTGTTCAGCCGAGAGCTCAGCGGGAGAAGAATCCGTGTTGACAGCAGAAGATCGGTTATTGCTGAGCAATGCTGAAAACACTGGAACTGTGCTGCTGCTGCTGACGTGCTCCACCTCTAACGTTTATCTTGTATTTCAGGTGGAGGTTCATTCTGCTCAATACTGGCTCGATAAGCCGGCTCTTTTTCATAATCAACAACTCGGAATCTCAGTCAAAATACAAAATGGACGTTTTGTAAAACTCCTTCCAGTGAAGATTCTTTTTAAAACGTTTGTAAGTGTTCACAGAGCTGCTTCTAACCCTGCTGACTTCACGTCTTACATGTGACGTTACTGCTCCACTATAATGAGGGACGTGGGATGTGTGTGTGTGTGTGTGTGTGTGTGTGTGTGTGTGTGTGTGTGTGTGTGTGTGTGTGTGTGTGTAGTAGTGAGATGATAACTCTACTAGATTGAGAACAATTCAGAGAAATTGCAGCTCCATCACAGCACACACATTCAATCTGACCCCCCCCCCCCCCCGCCCCACACACTCCATCAGAGGAGCCAGGTCTCTTCCTGTCTCCTGTCTCATCTTGTGAAGAAGAGTCTCGTATTATCTTCCTCCGGCTGAAGCACGTCACTTATCCACAAAGTCAAACTTGAAAAGTGTTTCTGGATTTAAAACATATTTTGGGGGCGGAGCTTCACGTGTTCTGTTCGCCTGCAGTCCTTTCAAATGTCCCGGTTTTAAATCGTCAGCACATTAAAAACTAAAACGTGCACACAAACCGGACCAGCGGTGATCAGAGACCCCTCCGGCCCCCGCAGGCAGCAGGGGACGCCGCCTGTTCAGGAGCTTCTTCTCTCACTGAGACGCTTCTTTCCTTCTAAATGTCAAATCAATACCACGTTTCATTGTGTGGATAGAAAACAAAACAGTGGAGTGAAATGTAAGGAGTATTTTTGATGGATACAGATGTTGTGTCGAGACACATCAGGATGTCTGGAGAATGTTGTGGACGTGACCTGAGCTGCAGCATCAGAGAAGGTCAGTGTAGAGAGAGCGACTCGCTTTCAAGCGAACTGTAGCTCAACCACTTGAGGGGGGGGGGGGGGGGGGGGGGGGGGGAGGGCAAAGGCCATTTAAATAGGAAATGAAAGGGACACAAGGTGGTCCAGATGGGGAGCTGGCCATGAATCCCTGGTTCACATCTGGACACCTTTGGTGCACGTCGTCCTCCATCTCTCTCCCACATTTCATCTCTCAGCCGTCTACTGATGATGAAAGTGTCGGTTGGATTCTTATCTTCTAAATACATTCATAACTTCCAAACATCCATTTTCATCATTTTTAAAGTTATTTGTAAAGAAGCCAGATGTTGCTACTGATGGACAGTCGTCCTGCACACCAAGTCAAGGTTATGACGAGCATTATTAAACATATTAAAACATGTTTTACAGCTCATGTAAACGTATGTGTTAACAGTCACAACCATAATACCAAAAATACTATAACATTGAGAAACAATGTAAAACTTTAAGCCCTAACAGATTACACCTTCACAAACCTTCTTCTGCACAAAGCACAGAACTCATGGAGGTTTCTTGAGGTGAAAACTTCCAACAGGGTCAAATGATTTTGAATGAATTGTTAATTATACTTTAGTGCAGTTTTGAAGAAAGAGGAACGATGTCTCCTGCTGACAGTCAGTCTGTATGAATGTTATTAAAGGTATTGAGAGTGATGAAGGTGATGTCTGCTCCATCAATTCAACAACGCTTCATGGTGATCAGTTGTTATGCAGGGAGGGACACATACATTACAACTCAGAGCCCACTCCCCTTATTCCCATTACATCCGATGGTTTACTAAATCACACACACCTACATACACACAGACACCGTGTGTATGTAGGTGATGCACATAATTCATGCTGGCGTCTGATGCATGAGGAGACTTGCAGCTCACGCCATTGGATTAAACGTGATGGTAAAACATTGCCGCTGTATTGATCGCGTCTGGCTGAGATGCTCTGAGGAAAGAAGTAGAAAAACACACACACACACACACACACACACACACACACACACACACACACACACACACACACACACACACACACACAGACTGCCATCTGTCATGGCTGTCTGCAGCCTGACCACCACCTTCCTCTGCAAATGGGGCAAAGCACACAGAATAATGGAGTACCGGCGAGCAGGGAGCCGCTGCCCGGGGAGCTGACATTAACCAATGGTTATCATCCGTCTGTGGGAGAGGCTGCGTGTTGCCCGTGGCTCTCAGAGAGTCTTTTACATAATGGTTGTCCATCAACTCCTGAATGTCAGTTCGTATGTGCCAGCTGCTGAGGAAGGTGACGCCTGTTTTTTAATTAAATCCAGGAAGATGGCGGGTTACAGAGGGACGTCATTTGTTTCCAGGGGTCTGATGGGGACATGTGTCTCCTTCAACGTGTCTTTGTTTTGGCTCTGACGCGGTTTGAAGACGTTGAACATCAGAGAGTGAAAAGAGCCTTAAAGGGTGAGATGGTACAATTCTGCTTTCTTCTATTTCAAGGGTTAGAGTTATATTCTTTACATGTTCCTGTTGTCGGTTACTAGAATCTATATATGTCTTTCTTAAATTATTTCCATATTTACAGTTGATCAACTATGTAAAGTTAAAGGGGACAGAAAGTGAACTTTAGATGTGACGATATAATAAGTGGCAGCCGAATGTGTTTTCTCAGCCTTTGGTTCTGTGACTGAAGCGGCGTGCGGCGTGCAGAGAGCCAGGTGGAGGCTGGGATGTTTGAAGCCGACCAGGAGAATGTTGTGGTCAAACAAAACCCACAGTGACACTAAAGTCATGCCAGTGAAAGTATAAATAATTAAGAGAACCACGTACGAAGCAGATGGAAAGTTTCTCATTTGTGTTGTGAGATAGAAACGAGATGTTCCAGCCTGACTGGAGGAACAAGCTGCTAGATTGTGTTTCAGGAGTGAATTACTTCAGCTGGGACAGTTTAGTGGTGAGTTTATGACTGGAGGGTTGATGGTTGATGGTTGATGGTGCCTGTGAACATGTGTTGGACGGATATAAATGTTTGTCCAAGACAAGAATCTTTCTCTTGTTGTCCCCTGATGTACACGGGCCCACAGATATCCCGATACATTCAAGGTCTAAGCTTCTAATTGTTCAACATAAGAATAGCACAACAGATTCATTGTCTGCATGTTCTAAACTTTTAACCAGAGTTATTTACCAGGAGCAGTAAGTGGGCAGTACCATGTGTGAGCCTACCTGTGGCTGATCTGTGTCCCCCGCAGACTGGACATGGTTTCTTCCAAGTTCTGCCGCAGGTCAGCGATGTTCTTCACCGTCCTCATGCGTCTCGTCTCAGGATCCTCTCCTGGAGACACACAGTTTATATGATTAACTGAGAAGTTTGGACCTGAACACACACACACACACACACACACACACACACACACACACACACACACACATACAATATAAGAAGTAAGGAGGACATCTGACGTACAGTATTTTATGGGATGCCACTAAAAATCTGAGTAGGGAAACAGAATGATGACAGGCGGCGTGAGTGCACGTCTCTGAACCCCATGATGACAATTGGGAAGTCTGTGAATGAATCCGCTTGTCAGGCTGCACCACATGCGGCTCCTTTAGTCCAACAACTGGAAACATTATTGGACGCAGTTCAGACATTCTTTCTTCAGGCCAAAGCAGAAATGTCTCTGTCAGTTATTTGAAGACACAGTTGTGCCTGTGAAAGCAAACTCTGTCAGAGCTCCTGTGCTTCTCTGTCAGACACATCGGGGAACGCTGCCACTTCAGTCCACCGTCTTCTTGTCCCGCCCTGCAGCCGTTTCATGTTCAGGGCCTTGTTTACACAGGAAGCACATGTTTCACTCAGATATTAGACAGAGTTTCAGAACTGCTCCAATTAAGCCTCTCTGTTAGCTCGTCAAGGTAGCCTGTAGCCGCAGGCGGGGACCACAGGATGGGTAATTAACGAGTGGCATGAGGCAGAATGATGCTCTGCAGTCTAAAGGTGCTTTCAGGAGTCTCCACGGTGGAAAGGAATGAGTCAGCAGATCCTGGTCAACAAGGCGACAAAGCGGCGAAACGGTAAGATGAGAGCCAGAAGCTCCGTCACCGTGCGCTGACTGACAGCGAGCTGCGGTGACTGCAGAGAGCAGAATTATAGAATATTAAACATTCTGAGTTGACCTCAAGGCATTTGGATCATATAAATCAATATTGTGCTTTGCATTACTTCTATCGTACAACACTGACCGTGAAGCCGACCTTCCACACTGACAGCAGGGAGGACCTCGGTGACTCTGAATCTGATTTCACATGCTGCGACTCATTTTCATTCACGACCATTGTCTCTTTTTAAATGCTTTAAATCTGCAATAAAAAGCTGAAGATGCAGGAACACATGAACATGAAGCTCGTCTCAGTCGCAGGTAGGATGAGACTTAAAGGCTTTCAGCGCAGGTTAACAAAGTCACTTTGTTTAAATGATCCAAACACCGCAGTGTCTGCAAACCAACATTAAGTCAGGACACGACCTCAGTCCTACTGTATCGTGCCGCGTGATGACCTCACAGGGTGCAGAGCAGTCTGCTGTAATTGAGGTCATGTTTAGTCTTTGCACAGCGAACAGACTGAAGGTCGAGGTGCCGCATGCTCTTAACCTCCGACCTCATATCAGATATCTTCTTCTAAAACTTCTAGAACAGGGAACACACATCACAGTGACAGAGTCAGCTCCTGGACCCTGCATGTGTTCCTGTCAGGATGTAATACACGTGAAACAACACAGAGACAAACACTCTGCTGAAGCACAGAAAGACTTTTGTCTGGGTCGGTTGAGATGGATCTCTGGTAGCACACACTCAAAGCATCACTGTTATCTCCAAGTCTTCTGCTCCTCTCACCAGGGCTCGTCCACAAAGATCCAATTACAATCCCATTATAAAGATGACCTGAGGAGATCTGGCCCTGGAGTCTCCATCAGGACACTTCCTGCAACATTGAGAAGCAGCCCAAGGCGTGTGTATGCATTTGTTTGTTTGTGTGTATGTGTATGTGTGTGTGTGAGCACTTCACTGCGGTACAGCAGCAGAGGTCTGCCCAGAGAACAGCTGGACTGCAACACAACTACACACTGATACACACCGATACACACATCGGAGCCTCTGAGGAGCAGAAAACTAATATTGATTCCAAAAGCCGACAGTAAAACGATTCACCATCTCGTCAAGAAGAGCAGCAGGTGTGTGAATAATGTTATCAGTTATCAGTGGTGACAGACCTCCACCCCTTATCAATAATCATAATAATAATAAAAATAGAGCAACATCTCAAGGTGCTTCACTTAAAGAATAAAACAATTAAGGTCCAACGTTACAGCTGCTTTGCTTTGTCCGTGTCACAGCAAGATGGAGAGTCTCGCTTCACCCGACTTCCAGTGGGTGTAGCGTGCAAGAACGGACCCTCATCTGTGAGGCTGATAACCACTGATGATGCACACACACACACACACACACACACACACACACACACACACACACACACACACACACACACACACACACACACACACTGAAGCCCCTTGCTGTAGCTGAACACTGTTATGGTAGCATCCGACTTGCGGTGCATGTGGATGCAGTGGCCGGTAGCTCCCGTGAACTTCGCCACATTTTTGTTGAAGATGGATCAAACACCAGCGAGGGTGGAGCGACAGCCCAGGGAGGAGAGGTAAGAGAGCCGAGAGGGGAGCTCAGCCCCCCCCCAGCTATGACCTTTAAGACTGTCACGACCTAGCCTGCTTCTGGCCAATGTCCATTCACAGGAAAATAAGAGTCATGCTAACCTAGCAGCAGGCCCGTATGGCTCCATCGCTGCATCCAGCATCAAGCTGTTGCAGTGGACGGGCGCACCGCAGGACGGAACGCTCCAGTGAGAGAAGAGGAGGCGGACTGTTTACAGCGATGCTGCTCGGTGCTCAAGCGTCAAAGTTGATGGATAATATTTCCCTGATGTCTGATTCTTTTATGTTAAAGAGGCCGGTCACATTATCTTCACCATTGTTTTTGTTTGTTTACATTCCTCCTGTTGCAAAACCACACACACACACACACACACACAGATCCATGTATCCAAACACATCGTCCGGCCCTGTTGCTGGATGTGTTTCCTAACAGACATTGCAGCACATTGAGAGCTTGTTAATACGTATCAACGACAAATCCCCCCCGAGGCTAAAACCTTAAAGTGCCACGACAGCAGCCGGCAGAGTGAAAGAGTTCTTTAAGGATGTTAATGCTCTCACACACACACACACACACACACACACACACACACACACACACACACACACACACACACACACACACACAGAGTTGTTTATTTACCATCGTTTATATATTGCAGGACATTTCTTCTTGATGCTGCATCATGTTCAACCTGTTTAAAAATGTCCTTTTTACTTTGCTTTATCTGCACAATAACCATCTCTACTGTCACATCTATATATAAGAGAGCTTCCACGTCCCTTTCCTCTCACATCAAAGCCAGGTTCTACATGGCTGCTCATTCTAAAGTACCATTAGACTCCATCTCTTCCAGGCTGGACGTTAATGGAGCTGCTGTGGAGGTACAGAGAGGTTCCTGTAGGTAAGACTCATCAGTGCTGCACACACAGCAGAGTGACAGTGTGTGGATGAAAGTGATGAAACAGAAACGGTTTAATTGTAGATGATGCATTGAGTGAATGTGTGTGTATGAACGATGGAGGGTGTGTATGCTTTTACAACATTGTCTCACAAATATCTTTTAAATAATGTCTTAAAATACTAACAATGTGCCGTTACAAAAAGGTTCCCCACCGTGAGGATTAAGAAAATAACCATCTTATTGAAGGCTTTTTCTGCTTTGACATTTTAATAATCTGCTTAAATTTGCATTTCTAAACCAAAACAAAGTCACTCCACATAAATAAGTTGTTTTACTACAAACTTTCCAATGTGTGGTGTTGTCATAGTAATCCCTTCATGTTTGAGGAATGTAGCCTGTGAATTATTCATGTGTGTAGAATGTAATGTCGGCCTCATGCTCGTTTCCTGCAACTTACGTGGGCGCGGTTGTGTGTGCAGCACCTGCTCCAGGTCGCCCAGCATGGTGAGGATCACCTCTTTATCCAGCTGAGCCGTTCCCTCACGAGGACCTCCCCCTGAAACCTCCTCCTCTGCCCAGTACCCGTTGTCCTTCTCCCTGCCTACCCGCTTCCCAGCACCCCTGCCTGCCGCTGGCTCCTCGTCTGAACGCCTGGCGCTGCCCTCTTCCTCCGTTCCCCCCATCTCCCTGGACGTCCGCGCTGGCTCAGTCCGCGGATGGCCGCTGTACGACGCCCGCTGTGGACGCCCACCTGTGCATCGCCAGGGGACCGGGATGAGGGAGTGCTCCGACTGAGAAAGCACCTTGGTGAGGGAGAGCGACAGGGATCGAGCTCTGGTGCCCCGCACACCTCCGCCCCTTGTGACCACCTCCTTTCTCGGGCTTCCCTGCAGGCTGCCTCCTGCCCGCTGCGTGGAGGATGAGTACAATGAAGAGTTCTGAGGTTGTGAGAGTCGAGGCGGTGGCTCATCAAGCTCAAAGGAGTAAACCCGCTGCTCGCCATCACTGAGTAGGGTCAGGTTTGTGAGCG
Organism: Cottoperca gobio; assembly: GCF_900634415.1. Classification (NCBI taxonomy): domain Eukaryota; kingdom Metazoa; phylum Chordata; class Actinopteri; order Perciformes; family Bovichtidae; genus Cottoperca; species Cottoperca gobio. The sequence continues at coordinate 8,937,796 of NC_041377.1, forward strand.
AGCGCTGCTTGATCCGCAGGTTTAGGTTGTCGGGGAGAGGCTGGGGAGGCCGTCGAGCCGGGCTGCCCCCCTGATACACAGAGAACTCTGCACCTCGCTTCATCTCTGCTCCCCTCCCTTTTCCCGGCTTACCTCTTCGCCTCTGGAGGCTCAGAGAGTGAAACTGCACATGCGAGTGGGTCTACCTGTGCGTAGCTCTCCGCTTCACATCTTGGCTGCACTGTCACTGGGAGAGCAGAAGGAGGGAAGGGCGAACCGGAGGACGGAGGAGGCAGAGAGATGTGTCCCCACGACCCACGCCTCCCAACTGAGCTCCAGGCTTCAGAGGGCTGCAGGGAAAGCAAGCACAGGGAGAATATCGGAGAGAAAACCTCCCAGTCAGGCATGTAGGTAGAGTCCTGATCCATCGTTGAGCCAGTCCATCATGGTCAGACGGTGAACCAGACACAAACACTTGTTTCTTCCACTCCTCATGCTTTCTGCCTGTGTTCTTGGCTCCTTTCTCTTCCTCCAGCACAGTCAGGGGCGTGGATGAGCGAGTCGCTCCATCTCCCTTCCCTCACCAACACGTCCTCTCTCCCTCCTGCACTCGCAGTCTCTTTATCTTCTTACCTATTAAACGACGTCTCTTTTCCTTCACTCCTCTCCGTCTCCCCCACCTTCTGTCTCTCCTTTAATTACCAGCTCGCTGCCACACTTCTGCTGCCTCCCCTCTGACAGTCCTTCTCTCCTCTCAGCTGAGAATGAGCGGGTGGTGAAGCCGGCGAACAGGCTCACATAGCTCTGCTTGCTCATTCCTGCATGCAGCCTGCAGTACTGTAGTCTCTCTCTCTCTCTCTCTCTCTCTCTCTCTCTCTCTCTCTCTCTCTCTCTCTCTCTCTCAGCCCTCCTCTCTGCTTATCACCCTCTCTTTCTTTTAATCCCTCTCATTCTCTCACTTTCTGTTCACTTCCCTCCTTGTCCTACCCCTTATCTTTTTTTCCTCCCCTCTCTCCCCGTCTCCCCCTCGCAGTGTGACAGTGAGTTGTTTGGACAGCAGCACCTGTAAGCTCGCTTCCCGACTTAATTAAATGCTATCTTAAGGAGCTAAAGCAGCGAGCCCACAGCTTATCTTGGATCAACAATGAGACAACAGAACCAACATATTTCAATCAATCAGTGCACGCATTATTAGCCTTGTCACCATTAGTCACAGCTGTCTTCCACACATTCTGTGATCCTAGTTACTAACACTCGCAGGGCTGGAAACCATAATCAAGGTTTTCCTTAGCGTGTGTGAGTCACCCATCTACAGATTAGTCAGCGCTGAATTAATATTAATCAGCTAAATGACTTCTATGATTACACTTCACTGTTTTTACAAATCATTTCAGGAAAGCTTGAATCCACATGTGAGTGAAGAGCTTGTATGTAAACTGAGAAGCTTGTCATGTGATATCTGCGGTGAGCACACACTCCAGTTGACTCATTTCTGCCCCTCTCTGGAGAAAGAGTCGGGAAAACGACCATGAAACGTGTGACAACAAAAAGCAAGTGTTTGAAATGGACCCCGAACAAAGGGAGCCGTCCCGCTGCAGTCTAATTCTATCCTTCAAATGACGGGCTTGAGATAAACGATGGCTCGGACGCCACCAGAGCAAAATGTCTGGAATGTCCCTGCCGACCTGACATCCCCAAAGTAACCACACGTTGTTTGTAATCGCTTCTGTTGGATTCATCCTCCATGTTGACTTCTATTATTATAAGGATGGAGTGGAAAATTCCACCATTTGAACCAAGTGGCATTTAAAAACTTAAATGCGACACTTCATGAAAAAAGCATTGTGCTTCAAACAGACGACACAGATGTTGCTGAATGTCAGCGAGGCAAAGATCTTTCATGTAAGTGAGCAGCAGTTTGGAGTTGTGACGCCTTCTTGTTCCAAAGGAACAATGCAGTTCAAACCACAGGACGTCTCTGTGGCAGCAGACGTTGTTGTGATCGTGGTCGCCTGCTTTAACTTCTCATCCTGCTCCTTGTCGGGAATTTAGGTTTGAGGTTAGAAATGTTCCTGCACTCCGACCTCTCAGCTGTCGCTGACTGTAATTAAAGGACTATAAAGACGTTTGCAGACTTTGCAAGCTGAAAGCATGGCTTCATTTCAACCGGCGGCTTTCTGACAATAAACTCAAAAATATCAAATGTACAAAATATTGGAGAACATGTTTGTGAGCGCAGCCTCTTATTCCTCGACGCCTTTACCAAATCAATCAAGGCTCCGTGTGAAGTCCCTGCATCTGGATATGGTTTAAATATGTGAACTAATGAGAAACAATAACTGGTGTGTGTGCACTGGTGTGTGTGTACTGATGTGTGTGTGCACTGGTGTGTGTGTACTGATGTGTGTGTGCACTGGTGTGTGTGTACTGATGTGTGTGTGTACTGGTGTGTGTGTACTGATGTGTGTGTGTACTGATGTGTGTGTGTACTGGTGTGTGTGTACTGATGTGTGTGTACTGGTGTGTGTGTGTACTGATGTGTGTGTACTGATGTGTGTTTACTGGTGGTGATGCAGAGCTGGGATTGTAACACATGATGGCAGCCTGCAGGGACGTAAACAAAGAGCTGCAGATGCTCCCTGTGTCCAGCTGTCAGCGCTGACCTTTTCCCTTCGCTACATGGAACCAACATAGAACAGGGACACTGCCCAGTAAACACACACACACACACACACACACACACACACACACACACACACACACACACACACACACACACACTCCTCTGTAACTATACTGCTTTAACACTGAAGCCTGCTCTTCTTCAAACATCCATTATGTAATACAGTCTTAATATAAATGCATCGTCCTCTCACATGTAGAGCGGCGTTCAACATAACTTATATATATATAGATGCTGAACAGCAGATGAAGGTTAAATCACTTTACAACCAATATTAGGAGAGACACATGTTAATGCACGTGCACGTTCCCACACAGACGCGCAGCAGACATGTGTACCTGATATCTCCTCCAGGCACTGTTTGGCTGTCTTGCTGTAGACCAGCTCTCCCTTGGTGGGGCTGAGGCAGGACTCTGCTGGTGCCATCATGGTGCAGTCGTTCTCTGAGAATGTCCTGAAGGCACAAAGACAGCAGTTATATGTTATATATGAAGGCAGGCCGTGCAGCTCAGTGAAATAATAATGAAAACTCCTTAAAAACAAAACTATTTAAAGGAATAGTTCACCCAAAAACACTATAAGTTGTATATAGTACTCAACAAACAGGAACAAAGGTTCAATAACGTCTGAAATAAACCGTTCCTGTGCAGCGTTATACAACGTCTTCTATCTATCGAGTAATCTCGAGTGAAGGAATGTATTGCGCATTCAAATCCCTTCACGAGGAAATGCTTTGTTTAGCAATGTTTTAGCAAAATAGTTGATTTTAGTGAGTTCCATAATCTTAGCAGTCGGTTGTTCGGCCTCCGTGGAAGTTTGTTTGCACTGAAAGCTTCTCTGGGACCACCGAGAGCTATATACATGTATCTGTATACAGATACATTTGTTCTTGATATGTTAACTCAAGACGTTTGTTGTTCGAGTCATAATCACTTCCAACGATCAACGTTTCTTCTGTCCCTTTAGCAACATTTGGTTTTAGTTTAGTTTGGCATAAAACTATTATCACGTCACATAAACATAAGTTTCTTATCTGTGTTTGTTTCTGGGAGTTCAAATAAAGGTTGAATGAATACATGACTGTGAGCACTATGCATTATGGTCTGTGTAAAGGCTCAAACAGTGTGTGTACATGGATGTAAAGGGTTACACAGGTTGTAGTGGAGACAGAATCCTTCACATCCGCTCGATTTCTTCCATGTTTGAGTTCTGAGTCAGTTTTTTGCTTTACATGTTTAAAACATGAAACACCTTGAACGGGAGGAGGAGTGCTTCAGAGTGTGTGTGCATGAACTATGTGTGTGTGTGTGTGTGTGTGTGTGTGTGTGTGTGTGTGTGTGTGTGTGTGTGTGCAACTGTCTCTCCTCCTCAACCCTGAGCTGCATCACGCTTCACTGTTTGTTTGCTGATCAGAAGCAACAAGGATGGAGTCCAACACATTTCATTAGATAACACACACCCAACACAAACACGTCTGTGTAAACAGTGACAAACTGACAGACACACTTACACGCAGGGACAGATGATACACATGCAGACACAGACTCTCACACACACACACACACACACACACACACACACGCACACACACACACACACACACACACACACACACACACAAAGTAAAGCTCGCATAGAGAAAACAACAGACAGATGTAAGCACAAGCTATTGTCTTGTATTAATTTGCTCCCATACACACGACACACACACGCGACACACACACGACACACACACCACACGCACACGATACACACACCACACACACACACACACACACACCACACACACGACACACACACTCCAGTGTCCGCCACCACCACCTGCAGAGCTGCAGATAAAAATTGGCTTCCAATTGCGCCAGCAGCAGCAACCTGTGACTTCAGCTCATGTGCACCTCGATGCATTCTCTAGAACAGAGACAGAGGAAGTCTCTGCTGCACACAACACTGTGAGGCCAACGAAGAAAGAAGATGTGTGCAAAAGGTGTGCACATGTGTAGCTGTGTTTAGCTGTGTGTTGCTGTGTGTGGCTGTGTGTAGCTGTGTGTTGGCGTGTGTAGCTGTGTGTTGCTGTGTGTGGCTGTGTGTTGCTGTGTGTTGGTGTGTGTTGCTGTGTGTGGCTGTGTGTGGCTGTGTGTGGCTGTGTGTAGCTGTGTGTTGCTGTGTGTAGCTGTGTGTTGCTGTGTGTGGCTGTGTGTTGCTGTGTGTTGGTGTGTGTTGGTGTGTGTGGCTGTGTGTAGCTGTGTGTTGGTGTGTGTTGCTGTGTGTTGCTGTGTGTGGCTGTGTATTGCTGTGTGTGGCTATGTGTCGCTGTGTGTCGCTGTGTGTCGCTGTGTGTCGCTGTGTGTCGCTGTGTGTCGGTGTGTGTGGCTGTGTGTTGCTGTGTGTTGCTGTGTGTGGCTGTGTGTAGCTGTGTGTTGGTGTGTGTGGCTGTGTGTAGCTGTGTGTGGCTGTGTGTAGCTGTGTGTTGGTGTGTGTTGGTGTGTGTGGCTGTGTGTAGCTGTGTGTTGGTGTGTGTAGCTGTGTGTTGCTGTGTGTGGCTGTGTATTGCTGTGTGTGGCTGTGTGTCGCTGTGTGTCGCTGTGTGTCGGTGTGTGTCGCTGTGTGTCGGTGTGTGTGGCTGTGTGTCGCTGTGTGTCGCTGTGTGTCGCTGTGTGTCGCTGTATGTCGCTGTGTGTCGCTGTGTGTTGCTGTGTGTTGCTGTGTGTTGCTGTGTGTTGCTGTTCCTGGTTGCAGAATGAGTGAAAGATGTTCCTGAGCTGCTCAGCATCAGGCAGGAGAAGTTAAAACAGAGGCAGAAACATAACGTGAGTCTAGAAGAGAAAATTAGACAAAAATGCCTAATTGAGCTGAAAATGGTGGTAAATTGCAGCAGAGCAGGGGGGCTTTACGCTTACTGTCTGCATGCTGTGTGAGGCTGTGTGAGGAATTTATAGCAAGATAAGGAGCAAGAGAAATATGCTCACAAGGAAATATGTTGGCACAGAGGACATGAGTCTGCACTGGACCTCAAAGGAACAAAGTGTGAACACAAGGTGTCAGCCCCTTGGGTTCAGTGTGTGGAGCACGCGTTAACAATGACGACTATTTAAATACTATTTCAACACAACACAACTTTAAAGTGAAGATGTTGCTCATTTCCAGGTCCATACTTGTATTTTAATTCTCTACTAGAACATGTCGACACACTCATTCTCTTCCTCGTACTGTCTGAATACACGTGCATTCACCATCTGTCTCAAATCTCTTATAGTATGGAACCTTTAACACGGGAGCTCTTGACTGATGTGATGTACAATCATATCAAAAGGCCCAGTACTGGGAAACAGAAAGAAGCTCGGAGAGCCAGCGTGTTCGCCAACAATCTACAAACACCTGCAGGTGTGTCAGGTCGTGTGGATGAGAGGGAGCTGGGACTGTTTGTGCTTCTTCATCACTGACTCTCACTATCGGCGCAGGAATAATAGATGCAGCAGTTTTAACTTGTGGATTAAAGTAATGCTAATGCTCAATGTGGCAGAGCTGTGCAGGAGGAAGACGAGAGAAGGGGTGAAGGATTAAGTCTTGTTTAATGGGATTCCTAAGTCTCTTTCTCTTTGAACACAAAGGCATCCCAGAGACTTTGGCAGCTCCTCCATTCCTTCCCTGGATTACCTCTGCTGTGGTAAGAGTAAAGCGGCCCTGCTGGGCACATTTACTCACTTCCTGCACCTCTGATGGCTGTAATGCCAGGGAGCCACGCGCCAGCCGCATCAAAACAAAACCGGTTGAATGAAGAGAAGAGGAAAAGCTTCCTGAACGCTGCCAATTTCTGGATTCAAACATCAAAGATGAAACCAGACAGTTAAATAACAAGTGACAGGCAGGAGATGTTCATTTGTCTTGTAATGACTGAAGAGATGTGGAGGCGAGAGCAATACACACAAAGTGCCAGCTGATCACTGGGAGAGCGCCAAGAATATACTGTGTGTGTGTGTGTGTGTGTGTGTGTGTGTGTGTGTGTGTGTGTGTGTGTGTGTGTGTGTGATAATGTGTGAAGAAGGTCGATATAGGGACGTCTCTGGAAGGATTAGTTCACATTACAAGCATGTTGGAGGAGTTTTCACACACACACACACACACACACACACACACACACACACACACACACACACACTAACACACACACACACACACACACACACACACACACACACACACACACTCACCCCTCACCTGTACATGAAGGGGGCCACAGTGGCAGTATTGGGGTGGTTGTGCTGCTGCTGCTGAGGGAGTTGAACTACTCCGTTCCCTCCAAGCGCTCCTCCTCCACCTCCTCCACCCAGCATCCCACTGGACCCAGACAGGGCGGAGGTGCTGGTGGAGGAGGTCATGCTGGTCCTTTTGCCCTCTGGGCCCCCACTGGAGCGCTGTATGTAGAAACTCCCCCCCTGCCCTCCTTTGGTCAGCTTGGCTCTGTCGGCCTCTCCACCCCGCATGTTGCCGCTGCTGTTTAAGGCGGCCTGGCTTTGGCTCTGCAGCTGACTGTGAGGCTTGGGCGTGGTGGCGGAGGAGGGAGCTTTAAGTCCTGACTTAGGGATGCTGCTGGAAGCTGAGGACGTGGCGCCATCTTTCTTTCCAGAGGCGGGCTTCCCTCCCTTGGGGATGAGGCTGGCAATTTTGGAATTCTTCTTGGTTGCGTCAGCAAATGACTCACGTTCCTCTTTGGGTTGAGAGCTGTCCTTAGAAGATTTCCCAGATCGGCTTTTGTCCTCCTTTTCTTTGGACGAGGCCATGACCCTGCTGCCATTGGCAGACCCTTTTGAATATGAAGAGGAGGGGGATGCAGAAGAGGAAGACTTGCTCGGTGCAGCGAGGGAGGGCGCAGTTGTCTTGGTAGACATTTGCTTGGCCGTAGCACTGCTACTGCCGCTGCTGCACACGGAGCCTGTGGGCGTCAATCCATCCTCCCCGTACTCCGACAGGTCATCCTCCTCCTGCAAAGACATCTCCGCCACAGACGGAGACGCTCGTGAAGCCGACCTGGGGTTAATCAAGCGGAACTTCTCCAGCATGGACCTCTGGGGTCCACCAGCGCCAGCTGAACCTACTTTGGACCCATCGCTCCCGTGTGGCTGGAAGCCGTCAGAGCCCTGGGGTGAAAGGGTGGGGGAGGGGGAGTGCGTGGGGCTTGCCAGCATGGACGAGGTGGCGCTGTGCTTGAGGTTCATGGACTTGCTGCGCCAGGACTTGCCCGCGGTGGGTGAGGGGATGGCAGAGGCCAGCTGCTGCCCGCTCAGGCTGGTGGGAACTGCCCCACCAAGACCGCTCCCATTCATCCCGCCGGGTGCTGGGATGCCCCTCACCGCTTCTGAAGCAGAGACAGAAACAGAAGGATGATTGTTACAAGTGAGATTATTTGGTTATTAAGAAGAAGGAACAGCTGTGTGAAGGCAAAGATAGTCAGGAGCAAGAAAACAGATGAAACAGCACAAAGGAAGGAGCACTGTCAAGCAAAGGAAGTAATAAGGATTGAATTAAAACGTTCAGCGTTATAATAATGACATTCATGTAAGATACATCTAATGTTTTCAGTACTATTCTCTGGAGCGACTCTGAAAGCAAACACTCAAGTTGTGATTGCAGCATCTCTCTGTGCCGTCTCCCTCGCAGGTTCAACATTCAGCTCAGTCGAGCAGCGACTGGAACCTTTGAGAGGACTGTGATATTCCCAGCTGGCAGAACTTCTGCAGGAGGTTGGCAGAACAGATTTCACTGTTATTATTACACCGGCGTCTCGGAGGAGTTTGCACTAAAGTTTGCAGCAGCTTCCTGATTCTCGTCTACAGTGGCGTGTTTCAGCACAGCCACCGCACTGTAAAGAGCTCATACCAGGTTACAACGGAGAATCCATCCCAGAATTACAGTTTTTTCATTTACTCTTTTACTTTTTGGTGGATTTCTTTGCCTTTCCAAGAATTGTTCTGGGATTGTATTGACTGCATTGAGGTGATGCGTGTGGATAGGGAGCGCAGCAGCAAGAGGAAGTGAGCTTTTTTACTTTTACCCTAAAATGTCTGATCCCAGAAGAAAGCTCTGCTTTTTTATGGGACTTCAAAATCTAAATCCCTGAAATGTTTCCTGCTGTAGAACAAGTAGTGTAGCTTCTGGAGAAACCAAACACGTTCAGACATTTATCCACACGTATAGGTATAATATTTAGTAAACACACACACACACACACTTGGGTGAGGAAATAAGAGAGGAGGCGACAGAGTGACAGATGAGGCTCCGCACCATTACACTGAGTGTGGCTGTCAGTCAGCGGCGCAGGTTCAGCTGTCTGTGAGTTTAAAGCTCCTTCAGGCCACAAGTTCAGTTTCAGCTGCGGCCCGACAGACTTTCACCGGCTCACACTTGTGCCTGCTTCAGTGCACTTGATGGGAAAGTGCAGTCTGTCAGTCTGCAGCAGAGACTCTTAACATTGTGATGTTCCCACAGTAAATGCCTTTTTATTTACCTCCATATGGCTCCATTAAAGATTATTCTTTGTTTATTTCTCTGCCATGCACACAGGACTCCAGAGGACTGAAAGAGACGATTCTCTGAAACTTCTGGTGCTCAAATTCTTTATGGCGGCATTTCAGGTCTGCGGCCGATCAGCAGGCGTAAAACCTGTGCTGCTAACGCTGCGGGCACTAATGAGTAGATGCTGACACCATTACAGGAACAGTGTTGTTTATTCTGAACATCTATTACACGTCTGTCTCTGCTCAGTCCTTCTCCTCTGCTGCGAGGGCCCGAGGACAGAGGGGTCGCACGCTGTGCAGACCGTAATGCTCCCTGAGGCTAATAGTCTGTGATATTGGGCTGATAGATGGTTAAAGCATTAATGATATGTAATGTTATAAATATTATATGAATCTCAAATAGTTTTGTTTCCAACATTTATTCCTCAGCTATTGTTAGTTAACTTTTTAAAACCTGATCTTTATTATGTTCACAAGGCTGAAGCCTGTGGAGAGATCATGCTGTGTGTGTATGTGTGTGTGTGTGTGTGTGTGTGTAGACAGTCATCTGACACTGACTAAACATGGTTGAGAGAGCTTCTATTCTTGTATTCATGTGTTTGTCCTCTCTGTTACCCCGTCTGTAGAGACCCCCCCCGGGGCACTTTATGAATGTGAATGAAAGAGATTTCAAGCATGTGTGTGTGTGTGTGTGTGTGTGTGTGTGTGTCTGCCTCTGTTTGTGTGTCCTGTCAATTAACCCCGTCTTAACAGATCCCCCCCCCCCCCCCCCCGAGGCTGTATTGTGAGGCCACCACACTTTTCACCATGCAGTGACTTGTCGTTGCCATGGCAACAGACTCCTCTTCTCTTTCTTCCTGCCTCAGCGGCCGAAGGATGACATGTCATTTCTCCGGGCCATCGGTGGACCCTCTGCTCACAGATTCAATCTGTTTGCAACTACATGACAGAATCAGAGCGACTTAATGTGCACACACACACACACACACACACACACACACACACACACACACACACACACACACACACACACAGGTGCATGAGCGTCAGTTACAACCTGCAGCTTGTTATGCAGTGGTGACATCTTTAATCTTCCAGCCTCTGCAGCTCGTTCTGTCTCCAGCATCACATCCCACTGATGACACATTATCTCTCATCCATCTCCTGCTGAGGAAGTCAGCAGCGTCTGCAGCGTCTGCACCGCCTCATTCTCATTCCTCACAGCCAGCAGAGCTATCACCAACTTTCTTTGGTCCAATTTAACAATCTTGCACGTTTGATGCTTTAATTTAGTTGGCTGAATCTCATTAGATAGTTGCATGGCAACAGGAATGATGCAACGCTCTGTGTGTCCTCGGAGCTCTTGTCTCTGGTCAGAGCTTCACTGTGAAGACAGAAACTAAACAACTGGAATGGCTTCACTTCCTCACAAGGCTGTTTGTGCCTCATTATAAAGAGAAGCAGAAAACAATAACATGTTCTCCTTATGTTTCTCTTCATTTCACATAAATTGCATTGGGACACACCGGACAACCCAGTGGACCTGTCAATCACAGGTAGCCCCGCCCTAAAGCAGAAGCTGCTTTAATGTTTATTTAACTCTAAATGTTTCCATAAGTTACTAAATGAACATCATGTTGAAGAAGACTTGAAACTACAGATTGAGACATGAACTCATCAGGAAAATGTTCCTGAGGTAATAAATCAAGAGAGAAGAAGAAACATTTTCTCATACATTTACAGTCTGACTCCTTTTTGCAACATGTTGAGTCGCCCCCTGCTGGATGTTACAGAGAATACATCTTCTGCATAAATCTGAAAAGATCTCAGGGCTGATGAATGCATGTCGTGTGTCAAACAGACAAACAGATAACAATATTTATTAAAAGTTAAAGAAGAGAAAAATAAATAATGATTAAGGGCAAATAATCCTGTCCCTGTCCCTGTCTCTGTCCCTGTCTCTGTCCCTGTCTCTGTCCCTGTCTCTGTCTCTGTCTCTGTCCCTGTCCCTGTCTCTGTCTCTGTCCCTGTCTCTGTCCCTGTCTCTGTTCCTGTCTCTGCTCCTGTCTCTGTCTCTGCTCCTGTCTCTGTTCCTGTCTCTGTCCCTGTCCCTGTCCCTGTCTCTGTCCCTGTCCCTGTCCCTGTCTCTTTCTCTGCTCCTGTCTCTGTTCCTGTTCCTGTCCCTGTCCCTGTCTCTGTCTCTTTCCTGTCTCTGTCCCTGTCCCTGTCTCTTTCCTGTCTCTGTCCCTGTCTCTGTCTCTGTTCCTGTCTCTGTCCCTGTCCCTGTCTCTGTCTCTTTCCTGTCTCTGTCTCTGTCTCTGTCCCTGTCTCTGTCTCTGTCCCTGTCCCTGTCTCTGTCTCTGTTCCTGTCTCTGTCCCTGTCTCTGTCCCTGTCCCTGTCTCTGTCTCTGTCCCTGTCTCTGTCCCTGTCTCTGTCCCTGTCCCTGTCTCTGTCTCTGTCTCTGTTCCTGTCTCTGTTCCTGTCTCTGTCTCTGCTCCTGTCTCTGTCTCTGCTCCTGTCTCTGTCCCTGTCTCTGTCTCTGTCTCTGCTCCTGTCTCTGTTCCTGTCTCTGTCTCTGTTCCTGTCTCTGCTCCTGTCTCTGTCTCTGTTCCTGTCTCTGCTCCTGTCTCTGTCTCTGTCTCTGCACCTGTCTCTGTCTCTGCTCCTGTCTCTGTTCCTGTCTCTGTCTCTGTTCCTGTCTCTGTCTCTGCTCCTGTCTCTGCTCCTGTCTCTGTCCCTGTCTCTGTCCCTGTCTCTGTCCCTGTCTCTGTCTCTGTCCATGTCCCTGTCTCTGTTCCTGTCTCTCTCCCTGTCTCTGTCTCTGCTCCTGTCTCTGTTCCTGTCTCTGTCTCTGTCCCTGTCTCTTTCTCTGCTCCTGTCTCTGTTCCTGTCTCTGTTCCTATCTCTGTCTCTGCGCCTGTCTCTGTCTCTGTTCCTGTCTCTGTTCCTGTCTCTGTCCCTGTCCCTGTCTCTGTCTCTGTCCCTGTCTCTGTCCCTGTCTCTGTTCCTGTCTCTGCTCCTGTTCCTATCTCTGTCTCTGTCCCTGTCTCTGTCCCTGTCTCTGTCTCTGTTCCTGTCTCTGCTCCTGTCTCTGTCCCTGTCTCTGTTCCTGTCTCTGTCCCTGTCTCTGTTCCTGTCTCTGCTCCTGTCTCTGTCTCTGCTCCTGTCTCTGTTCCTGTCTCTGTCCCTGTCCCTGTCTCTGTCTCTGTCTCTGTCCCTGTCTCTGTCCCTGTCCCTTTCTCTGCTCCTGTCTCTGTTCCTGTCTCTGTCTCTGTTCCTGTCTCTGTCCCTGTCTCTGTCTCTTTCCTGTCTCTGTCCCTGTCCCTGTCTCTGTCTCTTTCCTGTCTCTGTCCCTGTCCCTGTCTCTGTCTCTGTTCCTGTCTCTGTCCCTGTCCCTGTCTCTGTCTCTGTCTCTTTCCTGTCTCTGTCTCTGTCTCTGTCCCTGTCCCTGTCTCTGTCCCTGTCCCTGTCTCTGTTCCTGTCTCTGTCCCTGTCTCTGTCCCTGTCCCTGTCTCTGTCCCTGTCTCTGTCCCTGTCTCTGTCCCTGTCTCTGTCCCTGTCCCTGTCTCTGTCCCTGTCTCTGTCTCTGTTCCTGTCTCTGCTCCTGTCTCTGTCTCTGCTCCTGTCTCTGTCCCTGTCTCTGTTCCTGTCTCTGTCTCTGTCTCTGCTCCTGTCTCTGTTCCTGTCTCTGTCTCTGTTCCTGTCTCTGTCTCTGCTCCTGTCTCTGTCTCTGTTCCTGTCTCTGCTCCTGTCTCTTTCTCTGCACCTGTCTCTGTCTGTCTCTGCTCCTGTCTCTGTTCCTGTCTCTGTTCCTGTCTCTGTCTCTGCTCCTGTCTCTGCTCCTGTCTCTGTCCCTGTCTCTGTCCCTGTCTCTGTCCCTGTCTCTGTCTCTGTCCATGTCCCTGTCTCTGTTCCTGTCTCTCTCCCTGTCTCTGTCTCTGCTCCTGTCTCTGTTCCTGTCTCTGTCTCTGTCTCTGTCCCTGTCTCTGTCCCTGTCTCTTTCTCTGCTCCTGTCTCTGTTCCTGTCTCTGTTCCTATCTCTGTCTCTGCGCCTGTCTCTGTCTCTGTTCCTGTCTCTGTTCCTGTCTCTGTCCCTGTCTCTGTCCCTGTCTCTGTTCCTGTCTCTGCTCCTGTCTCTGTCTCTGCTCCTGTCTCTGTTCCTGTCTCTGTCCCTGTCCCTGTCTCTGTCCCTGTCTCTGTCTCTGTCCCTGTCCCTGTCTCTTTCTCTGCTCCTGTCTCTGTTCCTGTCTCTGTTCCTGTCTCTGTCCCTGTCTCTGTCTCTTTCCTGTCTCTGTCCCTGTCCCTGTCTCTGTCTCTTTCCTGTCTCTGTCCCTGTCCCTGTCTCTGTCTCTGTTCCTGTCTCTGTCCCTGTCTCTGTCTCTTTCCTGTCTCTGTCTCTGTCCCTGTCTCTGTCTCTGTCCCTGTCTCTGTCCCTGTCTCTGTCCCTGTCCCTGTCTCTGTCTCTGTCCCTGTCTCTGTCCCTGTCCGTGTCTCTGTCTCTGTCTCTGTTCCTGTCTCTGTTCCTGTCTCTGTCTCTGCTCCTGTCTCTGTCTCTGCTCCTGTCTCTGTTCCTGTCTCTGTCTCTGTCTCTGCTCCTGTCTCTGTTCCTGTCTCTGTTGTCTCTGTTGTCTCTGTCTCTGTTCCTGTCTCTGTCTCTGTTCCTGTCTCTGTCTCTGTTCCTGTCTCTGTCTCTGTCTCTGCTCCTGTCTCTGTTCCTGTCTCTGTCTCTGTTCCTGTCTCTGTCTCTGCTCCTGTCTCTGCTCCTGTCTCTGTCTCTGTCCCTGTCTCTGTCCCTGTCCCTGTCTCTGTCCATGTCCCTGTCTCTGTTCCTGTCTCTGTCCCTGTCTCTGTCTCTGTCTCTGCTCCTGTCTCTGTTCCTGTCTCTGTCTCTGTCTCTGTCCCTGTCTCTTTCTCTGCTCCTGTCTCTGTTCCTGTCTCTGTTCCTATCTCTGTCTCTGCGCCTGTCTCTGTCTCTGTTCCTGTCTCTGTCTCTGTTCCTGTCTCTGCTCCTGTCTCTGTCTCTGCGCCTGTCTCTGTCTCTGCTCCTGTCTCTGTCTCTGTCTCTGTCCCTGTCTCTGTTCCTGTCTCTGTCTCTGTTCCTGTCTCTGCTCCTGTCTCTGTCCTTGTCTCTGTCCCTGTCTCTGTCTCTGTCTCTGTCCCTGTCCCTGTCTCTGTCTCTGTCTCTGCTCCTGTCTCTGCGCCTGTCTCTGTCTCTGCTCCTGTCTCTGTCTCTGTCTCTGTCCCTGTCTCTGTTCCTGTCTCTGTCTCTGTTCCTGTCTCTGCTCCTGTCTCTGTCTCTGTCCTTGTCTCTGTCCCTGTCTCTGTCTCTGTCCCTGTCTCTGTCTCTGTCTCTGCTCCTGTCTCTGTCTCTGTCCCTGTCTCTGTTCCTGTCTCTGTCTCTGTCTCTGTTCCTGTCTCTGTCTCTGCTCCTGTCTCTGTCCCTGTCTCTGTTCCTGTTCCTATCTCTGTCTCTGTCCCTGTCTCTGTCCCTGTCTCTGTCCCTGTCTCTGTTCCTGTTCCTATCTCTGTCTCTGTCCCTGTCTCTGTCCCTGTCTCTGTCTCTGTTCCTGTCTCTGCTCCTGTCTCTGTCCCTGTCTCTGTTCCTGTCTCTGTCCCTGTTTCTGTTCCTGTCTCTGTTCCTGTCTCTGTCTCTGTTCCTGTTCCTGTCTCTATCTCTGTCTCTGTTCCTGTCTCTGTCTCTGTTCCTGTCTCTGCTCCTGTTCCTGTCTTGGTCTCTGTCTCTGCTCCTGTCCCTGTTCCTGTCTCTGCTCCTGCTCCTGTCCCTGTCTCTGCTCCTGTCCCTGTCTCTGTTCCTGTCCCTGTCTCTGTTCCTGTTCCTGTCTCTGTCTCTGTTCCTGTCTCGGTCTCTGTCTCTGTCTCTGCTCCTGTCCCTGTCTCTGTCTCTGCTCCTGTCCCTGTCTCTGTTCCTGTTCCTGTCTCTATCTCTGCTCCTGTCCCTGTCTCTGTTCCTGTTCCTGTCTTCGGTCTCTGCTCCTGGCTCTGCTCCTGTCTCTGTTCCTGTTCCTGTCTCTGTCTCTGTCTCTGTCTCTGTTCCTGTCTCGGTCTCTGCTCACAAGGTTTTGTCTGCAATGCTGACATTTCCCCACGATTGATTTTTCTTTTTTCCGTTCACTTCCGACCAAAACTCTGTTTCATCTCCTCTGCAGTGAAGCTCCACCACCAGCATCTTATCTCTGCAAACTGAAGCTTCAAACACACCTTTTCAAAAACTATTCTCGCCAAACATTAAGAAGAAAGTGATCGACTGGAACCTTTGAAATGTGTTTGAGGGTGAGTGTGTAAGGGTGAGTGTGAGTGTGAGGGTGAGTGTGTAAGGGTGAGTGTGAGGGTGAGGGTGAGTGTGAGGGTGAGGGTGAGAGTGAGGATGAGAGTGAGTGTGGGGGTGAGTGTGAGGGTGAGTGTGAGGGTGAGGGTGAGGGTGAGAGTGAGGATGAGAGTGAGTGTGGGGGTGAGTGTGAGAGGGTGAGCGTGTGAGGGTGAGTGTGAGGGTGAGAGTGAGAGTGAGGATGAGAGTGAGTGTGGGGGTGAGTGTGAGTGTGAGAGGGTGAGCGTGTGAGGGTGAGTGTGAGGGTGAATGTGAGTGTGAGGGTGAGAGGGTGAGAGTGAGCGTGTGAGGGTGAGTGTGAGGGTGAGAGTGAGAGTAAGTGTGAGTGTGTACAGTGTGTGTGTACAGTGTGTGTACAGTGTGTGTGTGTGTACAGTGCTTTTACAGTGTGTACAGTGTGTGTGTACAGTGTGTGTGTACAGTGTGTGTGTGTACAGTGCGTGTACAGTGTGTGTATAGTGTGTGTGTGTACAGTGTGTGTGTAGAGTGTGTGTGTGTACAGTGCGTTTACAGTGTGTACAGTGTGTGTGTACAGTGTGTACAGTGTGTGTACAGTGTCTACAGAGTGTACAGTGTGTACAGTGTGTATACAGTGTGTACAGTGTGTACAGTGTGACAGTGTGTACAGTGTGTGTGTACAGTGTGCCAGTGTGTACAGTGTGTGTGTGTACAGTGTGACAGTGTGTACAGTGTGTGTGTGTACAGTGTGACAGTGTGTACAGAGTGACAGTGTGTACAGTGTGTACAGTGTGTACAGTGTGACAGTGTGTACAGTGTGTACAATGTGTACAGTGTGACAGTGTGTACAGTGTGTACAGTGTGACAGTGTGTACAGTGTGTACAGTGCGACAGTGTGTGTGTACAGTGTGACAGTGTGTACAGTGTGTACAGAGTGACAGTGTGTACAGAGTGACAGGTGTGACAGTGTGTACAGAGTGACAGTGTGTACAGTGTGACAGTGTGTACAGAGTAACAGTGTGTACAGTGTGACAGTGTGTACAGAGTGACAGTGTGTACAGAGTGACAGTGTGTACAGTGTGTGTGTACAGTGTGACAGTGTGTACAGTGTGTACAGTGTGACAGTGTGTACAGAGTGACAGTGTGTACAGTGTGTACAGTGTGACAGTGTGTGTGTACAGTGTGACAGTGTGTACAGTGTGTACAGTGTGACAGTGTGTACAGAGTGACAGTGTGTACAGTGTGTACAGTGTGACAGTGTGTGTGTACAGTGTGACAGTGTGTACAGTGTTGCAGTACTGAGAACAGTGCCGTGCTCACCTCTGTCGTTGCCGCTGGCATACTGAAGAGGCTTGCTCTTGTCGATGCTGTTGAAGCTCTGGCTGCGACGGTTGAGGTTGGACGAGCCCGGACTTCTGGAGCCCCCGCTGCCAGCAGCAGGAGCTCTGGAGGGGCCGGGTAACCTGCAGGAGAGGAAGATGACATATTGAGTTTAAGGTGGATCGTAAAGTCCAGTAGGGGCAGAAATAAGTCGACAGGACAGAAACATTGTCACTTCTGAATGTTGTCTGCACACACCTGAGATCGACATTATTTAGCAGCTCTAAAGGTTTTGGATAAATAAAGACACGTTTTGCTGTAATGGTTCCTTAATCAACCCAAAGAGATTCACTGTGATATGAAATAAAGACGAAACAAAGGGAAATCTTCATATTTAAGAGGCTGGAAACAGAATTTAAAGACATTTTTGTATTAAAGATTACTTAAACGATTAATCTATTATCAAAACAGAAGGAGAAGTCCCTTCAAGAGAAATTACAGCCACCAATAATTTATTCAATGTACATGTGGACATCAAAAACATGTGAACTTCTCCTTTAAATGTGAGTTCTGGTGGAGAGAAGCCCTGCAGAACCTGAAAACAAGACTCAGACGGACACAAGTTCATCTGTAATCTGTGCTGCACAGACGCAGGACACAAACTCATGCAAAGAAAGTTTAACTTGAAGTTCAAAGTGACTCCACTGTGCAGTGAACGCTGACCTCAGTATGTGTCAGTGTTGTAGGATGAAGAGAGATCAAAAGAGCTGAGAGTGTGTGTATGTGTGTGTGTGTGTGTGTGTGTGTGTGTGTGTGTGTGTGTGTGTGCCCTTGTGTGGAGAAAGAAGGTGAACTGTGAGTGAAACTACGTGACAGAATATAGACACAAAGGTTTGCTTCATGACGGTGCGTTGGAGAACATATGATGGCTGTTTATTCGTACACACACACACACACACACACACACACACACACACACACACACACACACACACACACACACACACACACACGCTGCAGCTGCAGGATTTTCACGACTCCCACGAGGACACTAGGAGAATCATCTCATCAGAAACTGTTGTTGTTGTACAATAACTTTACATTGCACGTTTGTATGCACTTCTCCAGATGCTTTCTCCGTCACATTTGGCATCTGGCTCAAGGATCATAACAAGATTTACCACAACTTGTATTTATTCCTACTATTAATCTTTACTATTATAGTTTCATGTGATTTTTATGAACTGATTGTAAAGATTGAGTTTTACATCTCCTGATTCATATCTGGACTAATCATCATATTTATTTCTCCATCAAGATATTTTTAGACAGTTTGTTTGCATGTTGTGACTAAACTGCACACAGGAGGAATCTACGGCTCACAGCTGACAGACGGCTCGGAACAACGTGCAGTGAAGGTAAGAGATGCTGCGCAGACAGTTTCCGTTCATCGCCTGGTCTTTGTCAACATCAAAAGGAAGAACACAGGAAGAGATTCTAACCGCTTGGTGTCTTTCTGTCTCTCTGCCTGAAAGCTGTCGTGATGTCCTTTAAAAAGATAATCGATTTGTCATGCTGAAAATGTCACTCGCGTCTGTGCACAGATGGAGCCGAGATGTCGGAGGGGAAATTGTTTTAAAGGGTGAAATCTTTGGTGGTCAAAACCCCCAGAGGGAAAAATAATATGTTCCATTTTGTCTTTAAGGTCTCGACATTAAAACACAAACTTGTAGCTGCAATTACGACCTTGATTATTAAGAAATATCTCCAAACTGTCTCATTCCTTTAGCAAGTAGAAGTCGCTCTGAGCTTCATGTGGAACAGACTTCTCCATCATTCACTTTCTGCTTCTTCTTCTTCTACACGATCAAACCAGTCATGTCCACTTTACTGCGTCACACTGGTTGTGTATGTGAGGGTAGGAAACCTGCAGCTGATAAGAACACATGACTGGTGGCAGTGTTGGGAGGGAGCGACTGAAAGAAGTAGGTCAGGGAAGCAGCAGCAGTAAAAGAGGGTGATCTGCCTTCTGGCCTCTCGCTCGTTGTTGGATCTGGAATCTATTTCATACCAAAACGAGTCCAAACGCTGCTATCCACACATCCTGTGAGTAAGTTAAGTCCTTTCCCTTCCTATAGCACTTCACATAACACACAGCATCACTTTGCATCTTTAAACTTCTTTAACTCTTCAGCAGCAGACGAAGATGAAGCTCCACGATCTGATGGAAGTGAAGTTACGCTTTAAGCTGCAGAGCTCATCAAACTAATCATACGCTGCATGCTCGGATGCAAACAAAAAACACACAACGCACAAATTATTCAGCACTTCTACTATTGCAGAGACTCTTCAATGGTAATGTATCATTGCAAAAATTCTCCCTTGAAAAATAGAACATGACTCAGCAATTAAGCGACCTGCACAGCATGAAGTCAGAGCAAAGCTGCCTAATAAGTCAGTTCATGTGCTGAACAATGAAAACATTGTTTTATAGAAGCAATTGTGCAAAAATAAAATTTGCTCAAGTGAAAAAAAAAAAGCTGACGTTAGAGAAGCAGGAAATGTGCCTACATTCAGTTCCTGTGAAATCCTTAGATCCTAAAACATGTGACTGTAAACCGAGCGTGGCGACAGCAGCAGACCTTCCTCTGTGACGAGGTAGTGTGTGTGACAAGGTGGTGTGTGTGTGACGAGGTGGTGTGTGTGACGAGGTGGTGTGTGTGTGTGACGAGGTAGTGTGTGTGACAAGGTGGTGTGTGTATGACGAGGTGGTGTGTGTGACGAGGTGGTGTACAGTCCTCCGCCCACAGCTGGGACACCAACAGCCCCGTGATGGAGAGAGCAGAGAAGTGAACGCGTGGAGAACCTTTTAACACGCAGTGCATCTGGACAGTATTCATACCCCTTCACTTTTTCCACATTCTCTCAACATTCTACACACAATACGACCATAATGATGAAATTATGTACATGTCATGTTTTATTTTTAATACATTTGCAAAATAGAATATATTAGGCTGTATACACACACACAAACACACACACACACACACACATACACACACACACACACACACACACACACACACACACACACACACACACACACACACACACCTTCAGCTCTAAGGTACAATCAACAAGGGAAGGAACAGTGAGAGACAGAACAATTAAAAGATGAAGAAGACATGAAAGAGGAGAACTGACTAAAAGGAAATGGATGCAGAAAGAGAAACACTCGGAGAGAAATAGTGTAGCTGCAAAGCCTGACAAGAGAAAATGAGAGATAAACAGAGGTGGGGGGGGGGGGGGGGGGGGGGGGAGATTGAGGCAATTCAGATGGAGATCAGAGGTAGTCCCTTTTATTATAAGATTCTTTCATCTTCCAAAACACATGTTTGATAATGCATCAGCAAAATGGAGCTTGAAAGGGAAATGTGATGTAAATTCTGGACAATGATGTTTGTTTTAGGACAGACTTGGGGAAGTGCACCACAGACAGGATGGGGGGGAGCGGACACACGCCCGTCAGTCACTGGATATTGAGCTCATGATTCATTTCCCACTTCTGCCCCTCAGAGTACAGTCTGGACATCACACGGCCTTCAGGGCTCATTCAGACAGTACAAACATAGCACGATCATAACTCTCCCACATCGACTCCTGCCTGTCTGCAATAAAAAACTGGATGCAACAAAACTTTCTTAAATTGAACAGCAATAAAACCAAACTCCTCCTCACTGGCTCCAGTCTGTCACTCACAATTGATGGCGCCACTGTTTCCGCCTCCACTCCACAACCTTGGCGTGATCCTTGACCCCATCCTCTCCTTTGAGCCTCACATCCGCCAAATCGTCAAAAACCTCCTTCTACCACCTCCGCAACACCGCCAGGATCCGACCCTTCATCTCCTCCAGCCTTGATTATAACTCACTTCTCTACGGCATCAGCTCAACCTCCCTCAATAAACTCCAACTGGTCCAGAACTCAGCCTCCCACCTCTGCTGGTCTCCTCTCCAACCCCAAGTCCAACCTGCGCAGCTTTGTGGACAGAGCCTTCTCTGTGGCAGCCCCCAGGCTCTGGAACCCCCTCACACTGTTCCAGTCCCGCCTTAAAACCCATCTCTTCTCCTCTGAGTTCAGTGACAGACTGGATCTGATGAAAACACCATCACACCTGACATGCTGTGTGTGATTACATTCAAAATCCTCAATTTCTATTTCCAGATAGTTTTAGAATCGGCTACACTAATACAATCCAGCAGGTATATGAAGTTTATATTTGCCATATTTACCTTGTGTTTTTCTTCTGTGGAGACCCTATTCCACTGTGGCCCGGAGGACTTGCATATCGTGCAGTGAGACTGAAGAGAGAGAAGAAGACAGGCAGACTGTTAACACAGTTAGAGGAGGAATGAGACCGGCGTCTTTTCTTAATCCATGGCTTAATATAATAAAGCACATGAGAGAAGAGATAATCAGAGAGAGAGAGAGAGAGAGAGAGAGAGGAACACATGATGCCTCACATATGTTAATAACCACATGTGTACGACCAATAACATCTCTCACTCCATTCATAGAGCCGCTGACAGGAAACAGCTCAAAAAAAACGTTCACAATCAATTAGGTTGTGACATCGTTAGAAGAAAAGCTGCAGACACACGAGGCAGAGGAAACGCTCTGAGCATCAGTCACAGCCTCTCGCCTCCACTCACCGTTAGTCATCCACAGAGACATTCACGTTGGACAGGAAGCAGTTAAGCTACTCGTACTTTAATCATCATGCGTACACCCTGTAAACAATGAAGAGTATCCCTGTGTGTAATGTCCTGCATGAACTGTGTGACTCCAGACCATGTGAGTGTTTCACTGGTAAGCTGAGTGAACAGAGGCTCCATTCAAAGCCGCTATCAACTCGTCTTATCTTCTGTTTTTAACTAGTCGCCTAAATGCCTGTGGGCAATAATGTGTGTGGCTTCATTGCTAAACAAGCGAGTGACTCTTTGACCACAATATTAACAGCGTGATACTGCAGCAGCGTCGCAGCAGGCTGAAGCCAAATTCAAACTTTACACAACGTCTGCTAGGTGGTGTCTGCAGCCACTGTAAATGAAACAAGACAATGCACAGGTGCTCACACACTAACGTGAGATGCTGACTGTACTCCCAGCTAGGGTCAAACATGAGTTACACATTCTACCAACTAACAAAGTCCCACTTTCAAAAACACAAATAAATCAGTTTATAGAGAGTTCCAGCTGATTGCAGACGTTTACCTTTCACAGGCTGAGCAGAGCAAATGTTCCAGCCAGTTCCCTTTGAGCAGGAAGACACAGAGCAGCAGCGGTTCATGCAAACTGTCCGATACAGCGACCAGCTGAGCTTCAGCGTGAGCACGGAGGAAGCAACAGACGTCCTCCTCTTCTGACAGCGAGGAACAAGTTGCTCTCTGTGTTGGGATGTGGGCTGCCGTTATATAGACAATACACAAACTATACTGGTGAGTGACGCACTGCACTCATCACGTCTTATTCTTTGCTCTGCTTTAAGTGTGCCGTTCTCTTTGCATGATACTGAATATATGCAAATGCCAACTGACTGACATTTAAGCATTTCATGCATTCAGCTGTTACTGTGAGCCAAAGGGAAGTTGAGAAGAGAACCGACAGTACAAGTCACAGTACGGCTTAGTGGAAGCATACACACATATATGAAGTGTGATATTTAAGAATCAGTATTATAAGGAATAGTGTTGAGGACAAGTACTGGCAAGGACTTTCATATAAATCTGTTGCTGGTGAACACTTTGGGAACCTCTTCTTCAAGCTTCATATCCTCGTATGCAGAAGTGCAATAACAGGACAGTCACAGAGCGACAGTGTGATATTTAACGCTTTGTTCCGAGAGGTCGAGCTGTGAACAGTAAGGATATCTGAAGGTGGAGAGCGACATTTTAATTAGCAGTCTCTGGGTTCCCACGTACACACCTTTCTCTACTCACACCTCTCCCTCCGGACGAGTCTCTTCTCTTGCAGACGCTCTGTGGTCGTCGCTGCCGAGTCACTCTACAGCTCTAATTGACCTTGCAAGCTCTCCTGATGCGGCGTTATGCTAATGAGCCCCGGAGCAGACAGCCGAACAGAGGGAGACAAGTTCAGGGCAGTTTCCCATTATAGTGGCCAGCACCTTGGTAACACGTTATTAATGAACTCCAGTATATGATACGTGACACTAAATGTTCCCCCCAGCCCACCCCATGCACAGTATGCTTCGTGCTCGGCCCACAGACGAGCTTACACAGAGATTAATGGAGCCTGTCGCTCTCCACATAGTTCTTCAGTGGAAACAAGAGTTTAAATGTTTCTGTAAGTGAAGCTTTTGTCCTTCGCTTGTTGGTATTCAGGTTGTGTGGGCTGCAGACATCTGAGAGAAGGTTATGTAAGTGCAGAGCCCACAGTTGTATATGACAGTAAAAAGAAAAGTCAGTGGTGCTGTGGTGCATTTTTCCACCACAAGACCCATCCTGAACCCCCCCTCCCCCCCCTCCCCTCCCCCAAGCTTTATAAAACGCAATGAAACATGAAGGCAATGGTACGGAGTCGCCAGCCTGGAGCGCTTATCCAACCCACAGCATTTAAGATCTTTCCAATGTGGAAAAATAGACACCAGAACACATAAAGGCAGGATCTAGGACTGGGGGGGGGGGGGGGGGGGGCAGTCTGTCACTGTTGATCCAACCCAACATACATCAGCAGGGCCTCCGTTTAATAGTCCACGACACTGTGGTGCACATGTGATATCAAATGCTTCGCTGTATTAAAAGTGAATAATATCAGTTTCTCGCTTGATCGTAGCCGCAGACACAGACTGATGGCTTCAGACCCGAGAGGGTGTGCAGGCCGGCGTGCTGGCAGCAGGTCATCTGACCTGATGCTCGTTATGCAGTAAATACTATGGGCTTTTATTGTGTAGTACTCCTCTCATCAAACAAGGCTAACAAAGACTTCTTCTTGCACTCTAATGACAAAGATCTCTCCGTGTCTATGTAATATCAATTTATAATAGAAAGCTCAACAACATGACATGAGAGTCTATAACAAACAGGAAGTGGAAGCAAACCATTTACCAGTTCATGATGCCACTGACATTAATCCATCCTCCTCACATCACCATGTGTCCCAGAAAGATCCAAACTCTGTTCCCACACAAGCTGAAACTGTACCTCGGAGACGAGTCGGGCTTGGCCGGGCTGGTGGCTCTCCCATAAGGCAAACGGCTCTTCCTGTCGCGAGAGACGGCGGTGGGCAAGCGTGAGGAGCGGCAGACCAGGGGGTCAACCTGCTCGCCCCGGGACATGGTGATTTAAAGAGGCCGGGCTCCTCTGTCTAATCTAGAGCCCGTGGCTCCGGGCTGTCGCTCTCTGTCCAATGGGGACTTCCCCTCGGACACACACACACACACACACAGACACACACGGACACACACACACACACACACACACACACACACACACACACACACACACACACACACACACAGCAGGTGTTGTCTATAGAAAGCTCCTCATACCACAACTGTAGATGTCGACCAAATGTGTGTGAGAGTGTGTGTGAGTGTGTGTGTGAGAGTGTGTGAGTGTGTGTGTGTGTGTGTGTGTGTGTGTCTCCGTCTGTCTATCTGTGAGACGGATGATTTGATAATTCAAAAAGCTTAACAATGTCATTTAAATCATCCATTCTTCTTCTTATCTTATATTTGATGAAGTTCCTCAGACGAGTTAATCTTCAGGGTCGACCGGCTTACAGGAGTTCATCACTGGAGAATTACAATTTAAAAAGCTTTTTATGAACACATTTAATTAGATTTCAGTGTTTTCAGAGGACGGAGAAGAGGAAGAGGAGTCTGCACAGCAGCAGGCACGCAGCCTGGAACAAAGGAATGTTACACATCTTTAAAAGGATTTGAAAGCTGCAGAGAATACAAAGCTCAGAAACATCCTCGGAGTGTAGAAGCAGGTAGAAGCTGCTTCACACTTTCACACCGTGCAGGTGAGACAAGCACCAAACATCGTCCCTTAACCTCTTACGATGCTCCTGACACAAAGACAAAGAGTCATTCACTTCCTTTACTGTGAACTTCACCGTGTTCTGAGAGAAGAGAAGTGCATCACAACAAAGCATCATTAGGTTTGTTATCCTCTATTTCACATCTTATTCCACTCTGACATCATCATATTCTATATCTGCTTGTTGGTTAAAGCGATATCATCTTTACCTTGAGTGAAGTATACATGTGCATCGCTCGTCTGCATCATTTAATACACTTTTCAAAGTCAGCCTGACGAATGTCTCACTGACAGACATGGACTGATCCTCTGACCTCCACTGTGACCTTCACGATTCAGAAATGATTCATTCATCAGCCAAGAGACGGAGACAGTAGTGGGACCGTGCACGGCGAGGCAGAGGGCTGTTTGGAAATGAAATGATCCAAAACCTCTAATATCCTCCAACCAGCTATCAGACACTTCTGTAATGGCTTTATCACTAACTGATGCAGCAGTGAGTGTGTGTGTGTGTGTGAGATCATTCTCCACCTGTTGTGTTGCGGGGGGGGGGAGTGTGGGAATGGGAAGCAGCTGTGCCCCTAATAACCCCCCATACATATACACACACACGATACACTGACCCCATCGCTACCACCTCCGAACTCGTCCACACAGAATGAGGCTAAAGCACTCGAGGATATCATCTTACTCACACACACACACACACACACACACACACACACACACACACACACACACACACACACACACACACACACACACACACTGTGGCATGTCAGGCCTTCCTTTAGAAGCTCCGTCTATTTACATCACAGGGTCCGGCCTGCTGAGCTGCCAACACTGTACGAGGCACGTCTTGATATTATAACCTCATAAACTTCTGCATTCTGTAAACAGTGCATCTCAACCATTGAAGAAGCGTCAGACACAGCACACAACAGGCTGTTGCTTCATATTTAACATGAGTCTTATCAATGCTCTATGTATGCGTGTGTGTATCTCAACCTGAAAGTAAATGAGCAAATGCATTCTGAGGCTACGGCTACATTAGACATGTCATTTCAACACGTGTCGGCCAGCTGGACTCTTCCCTGTGGAGACGTCCTCGTGGAGCCGACGCAGCAGAAGCTCTAATGAGAAACATTCCCCATGAAGGCTGTTCTTCACATCGCACTGACAGGCGGGCAAATCCAACACATTCCTGTTTATAAAAGCTCTAGCTGGACCTAATTAACAGTCTAAAAGCGGTAAATCAGTCGACCTCGATTCCAGCAAAGATCTGAAAAAAGAATTGCTTCACTAATTCAAAGCGGTGACATTATCTTGCTCCTGCGACCTCTGACCTACATCTGAGCCCCAAACAACACCAAGCTGCAGAGACGACTGCATGTGTGCCGTACCTGGACTGCATGTCTTGAGTCTTGAGGCTGCCGGCGGACGACGCGGTGCTGCTGGTCTGCTGGCTGAGCTCCACCAGGGACTGATAGTACTGCTGCTGCTGCTGCTGCTGCTGCTTGTAGCGCGAGAGGATGAAGAAGAGGCCCAGGATGCTCTTTAGGTTTCCATTCCTGATCTCTGGAGGAACAAAACAGAAGAGAAACGTGAGCGTCTGCGTGATGCTGTGGTTCTTACAGAGCTGCTGCACCATCATCACCAAGTCTTACTGCTGTCCACAGCTGGACCCTGCATCTGCCCTCCGCGACTTTTACTTAAAATAAAAACATTTTTACATGTAAAAATTGTCCAACTTTTGTTTTTCATTCGTCTAGAACCGAAGCAGTATCATGTGACGCTAAACGTTCCAGACCATTTATTGTATCTTTCAAACACTGTAAGTGAACATGTGTGGAATTTTTGAAAGAAGTCACTTGGGGATAGAGCTCAAGTGCAGCTGCTGTGAGTTTTATAAGAGAGATTAAGCCCTGGCTGTAACTGTACTGTGTATAATGTGCAGGTTTAGCATTTACTGTCACTTAATTGTATTCAGCAGGAGGGAAGAAGAAGCAGTTGTGATAGATCCAAACTGAAGCGTCTGCACACACAGCTGGTGTTTAAAGGGCCTACGAAATGATATTTCGTCCGTGTTATTGGCCTTGGTATATGATAGAGGTTGCATATCTATTGTGAAATGTGCCATATATATATATTTTTAACATTGATGTATTCGTAATAAATCACGATCATAACAGCATAACAACTTCCGCTAACAACAATCGGAGCATCCACTTCGGCAATGTTCGGGCGATGACGTCACAAGTACAATACAGCCGCCGCAAGTAGGTCTGCGATCATTGTGTCATAAATAACTAGTATAATTACTATTATCAGCAGAAATTCATGACAAACTTCCAGTTCAGTTCTGCTGTTCAATCAGGAACTGACGGTGTGTTTACAGCTGGCGTTGGGCAGTGACACCCTTCTGTGGATCGTTATCGACAAAGGTCAAATCATATAAAAAAGTCAACAAATAAGAGTAAAACAAAGATTTTGGGGCGAGTATCAAATCAAAAAAACTTTATTGTCATTTCGAGCTATACAATGTACATGTTTCGTTTATCCTGGCTTACTGTAAAAGTGACTGAGTAAGTGGTCATAAATATTTAAAAGTGTCGTGGTGCTGATGCATAAATATAAAATAAAGTACTTAAAATATAAATGTACTTTATATAAATAACATATATACACTATAGACGTTTGTAGTTTACTTGTGATGCTGATTCTTCTCCAGTATTGTAACACTGCATAGTATTAGTGTGTGTGTGTATGTGTGTGTGTGTGTGTGTGTGTGTGTGTGTGTGTGTGTGTGTGTGTGTGTGTGTGTGTCCACTGCTACACTCAAAACTGCTCCAGCAAATACAGATCTGCTCGAACGTGCAAGTCAACCCTTGAACAACGTGTCTTCTCTGATTCTGTGACTTGATCTGACAACAAAGTAACATCATCATCATCATCATCATCATCATCATCAAAGGAGGTAAGAGTAATGTATTAGAATATTAGATTATAGCAGACACAGCCTCTAATCAAAGAGTAACTTTGTGTGGAGCGTTCATCGTATCCTCAACATCTCTGACGCGACGTCTCTCCGCCTCCTTCACTCACAGCCGAGAGGATTCAGCACTCAGAGAAGAAGAATTGATCTCTGTGGCAACGCACCCATTTGTGAAATGGACTTTTCAGATGAAAACTCAGAGAGCGGCTGACGCAGAGCTTTCTAATGAGGCTCACACACTCTCCCCAACCGTCCACAGCTTCAGCACGCTCCCTGGAGAAGATGAATCTCTTGGGGGTGTTCTCCTAACACCCAGAGGAGATCATCTCCACCGGGCCTTAGAGAGTCTGAACAGCAGCGCTTCTGTGCTGTGGGAGACAATGTTGCAGATTCAGCCGCCCAAAGAGCCGCTGGACTGGAACTGATGGAATTGATAAATGCTAAAGACGCCTCGAGGTCAGGGTCAGCTGAAGAACACATCAGTGTCTCACTCAACAACACAGAGAGAGGTGCAACAACGTTACACGAGTACGAGTAAAGTCCTAAAAGCATCTGATGGAGACGGATCAACCCGGACACCACGTCCTCTAACAGCGCTCCCTCCTGCAGCGTCTCCTGTTGCACATGTTACTGCTCATGACATGTTGTTAAACACATGTTGCTCTCATCAGAAGAACATCAGCACTTTGACTCTGCTGGTTACTTTTAGGTAAAGATTGAAGTCTTGATTAAATACCGTTGACTCAGTGACGGGGTGAAATCACAATACGTCTCTAGTGTTCCAGATGTTCAATATGAACTTCATGGTGTTGCTTTAAAAACAATTACACTTCATATAATGCATCAGGCTTGTTCTCTGCTGGCTTATCTGGTCATTATTTTTGCTGCACGATGTTTGAAGAACGATCTGCAGCTGTAAAGTAGGACACATGCTGGATTTATGCATGAAAAGGGATTTTCTACTGCAGCATGAAGAGACTTTAAAACTTTAAACACTTTCACTGGCAACACAGACCAAAGAGCTCCACACTGACGTGTTCTTCCAGAAGGAGCGATACGATTCTGCTTCTGAATCTATTGTAAAACTCTCACCAAGTCACATCTTTTACCCGTTGTAACTTTCTGAGAGTTCTGGGAGAAGTTGTGATACAGAGAAGGATAGCTGGACATCACTAAAGCTCCTGTTGGCCTTTTCTTTTCCAAGGATCATCATCACATGTCAAGGAGTAAATCCTTTGTTGTTGTTGGATCTGATATCTGTGCTAAAGGGTCGAATGTGTTTGTTGGTGGAGCAGCAGAGTCACAGTCTGCTGCGCTGGAGATATAGCTTCACAACGACAACTCCTCACCAGCATTATCTTCTTCTTTTCTTGCATTGTTTACATTTCGGCCGTTAACCTCCATGAGCGGAAACATCTGAGCGGAACTCAACTCTTTAACATCAGGAGTTCGGTTTACAGCTTCCCACCAGAGAAACGCACGAGGACTCCTGGAGAGGTTATTACAATAAGTAGGCTCTCCCAGGAAAAATCATGCTGCTTTGTGTTTAAATCCCACGCCTTGTAAAAGATAATAAGACTGTATATGCCAGCCCACAGAATCTGGAAAGCCCCGGGTTGATTCAATTAGACATGAGAGGACTAACATGGCCGTCTAACACACACATGTGGAGTCACAGAACACGACGCACTGACTGATGAAATGCAGCAGCAACACTGATGGACACAGTAACCCGACAGATATTTACAGACACACTTTGAAATTCCAGCCCAGCGAGTCACTACTGTTTTTAGGGCAGGCGGGGGGGGGGGGGGGGGGGGCACAGAGTTAAAACTGTCGGTCAGTGTGTCAGCTCGTCTCAGACTATTTCTGGTGCTGGAGGTCAAGGACACACACCTCTTTAATGTTTAAAGTGGAGCAGGGACAACATGGGAGCTGGCCCAACACAGAGGTAAACAACAGCTGAACACTTTCTGCTGGAACACAATCAGACAGAATCAGTTTACTTCTTCTTCATTTCAGAAATCTGCATTTGAATGCAGAACGTGTGGCGAACGGGACACGTTTAAGAGTTTCCTCTGTAGCCCGTTTGTAGTATTGACCAATCAGGTTTGAGCCTGCTTTGCTTAAATGCAGGTAAACAGTCTGTGTGGAGCAAACGAGGCGGAACGCATCAGGAAAAGTTAACATTATGGAGTTAAGGGGTCTCAAAGAAGGACATGTATTTACTCTCCAGATTGGGACGTGCGAGCTACAGTTGTGTGCTGACTTCAGTCAGGTGCTTCAGGTCGGGACACAATGCAAAGCTACATGCAGCATGAGGTGTGTATCCCGTAACAACATTAAGCTCTTTGCATGCAGTGAACCAACTGACTGCAGTTAGAATCATTTACGAACTTCAGCTTCCTTCTACAATCTCAGAACAGACAGTTTGTCACTAAACTAATTATATCCGCGGCCTTGTGAGGCGATCCTCATTCAATGCGCCAGAGATTCAGCACAAAGCACTGCTGCAGACTTTGCGTGCTGCGTACCCTGATGGTCGGGGGGCGATTCCCTCGCTGCAGTTCTTATCCCACAATCCACTTTGATGCCCTAATGATCGTCTGCGCTGCCATAGTGAAAGCTGGAGATGAACTGCGCACCCTGTCATGATACCAACGTGGTACATTCCATTGCTGTGAAGTATAAACGTCTTGGAAACAGGCTTCACAGCAGTGAAGACATGGAGACATGCTTCCCTTCCTGAGGGGGCAGCACAAAAATGCATTTCCCAGGTCTAGAATGAGAAATACAACATGAAGATCTGCTGCTGTTCAGGAGTTTAATCAGAAGTGTATTGTTCATTCTTCTTACCTTCTGCTGAGAGCCCTTGTACATTCACTCCTCTGGCGTCCAGGAAACTGAGGCAGGCGTCCACATTCTCGATCTGTCGACAAGACGGCAGAGAGTCAGCACAAAGGACAGACACAGCAAGAATGTGACGATACTCAACATTCAATAAGCCTAAATGTCTCGGGGGGGGGGGGGGGGGGGGGGGAGACAGGGAGACAGGGAGACGGTCGGCGTTATTACCCATAAAGCACATCATTGTGTGGTTATTACCCGACCCCCGCTCGACCCCGGGACCCGGCTGTGTGACATACTGACCGCAGTGTGTCGCCACCTGCATACCCCGGGCAGCCGCCCTTTGTCACACACACACACACACACACACACACACACACACACACACACACACACACACACACACACACACACACACACACACACACAGAAAACAGACGAACTCTGTTGGTCAATAAGCTTTTCTTCTCTCTCACACGCACATTCACATTCTTGACGGCGGCTAACTGGAGGCTTCTTTAGAGTCCAGCCGCCAACGCACCTCAGGAGGTCTTTAACGGTGAGGTCAAAGGTCAGGACAGGAAAGTCCTGCAGACGTACAGCAGGCAACAATAATTCACGCTGTAACTCTCTGTGTCCCTGTGTCTCTTCATTAGAGGGACACCTTGTAGAACCAGGAGGATCAGTCGTATCATACAGCGTATAATGCTGGAGCTTCATCACAATGTTAACATTATAATTATGAATAACGTACAGAAACATTGTGTGCACCTTCTCCTCTCTCCCCCCACACAGCGCCGCAGCACTCTGACCTCGTCTGTCGTTGGTCCAAAAGTAAATAATTATTGAAAAAACATTATTTCCAATAATCCCAACATATTTGATCGAACCACATCTTCTGCTTCAATCTGTATTTGTTCTCTTAAAAAGCACTTTCCTCCCCGGTGCTGCTCACAGACGCACCTGTACTCACTTTATTAGGACTTGTTGAGCAGGTGACAGCAGAAACCACAGAAGAAGAGTGAGCAGAACACTGATGGCCATTCAAAGTTCCCTGATTGCACAGGCTGCTTCTCGTGGTGCAGACTGCACATCTCCTCTGCAGCCTCGGAGCAGCTGCACTGCTCATCAACCACTTTGCTCAAGGGCTCCTCAACAGTCGCTGCAGAGACGTCCCTGCTGTCACTTTCTCTCCACACTGATGTGTTTACACTGGTTGTATCAACGGGGAGCGCAGTGGGACAAGAAGTCCGACACGGAGCCTCTCCATCTGCCTCACACACTCCCAGCCTTCACAACACCACACACATTCTCACACCCTCACATGTGGGCTTCCATATTCCCATCCCACACACACACACACACACACACACATGTGTGCCTGGGTGCTAGCTTGTTTGATTATACCACATAAACTCTCGGAAGTTGGTATGTGGAGAGACATGTGCGGCGCAGCGTCTGAGCTCATTCCTATAGCCGTCAGTACGGAGCATCAGGAAGGTGTGTGTGGGACGGAGGAGATCTCAGAGAAGGGATCGTCTCCACAATCCTCCGCCTGCAGCGCACATGATGTGTGATCAACAATATTTGTATGATAACAGACATTTTCACCAAGAGACTTCTCAAGAAGGCTCAATCTGTTTTCAAATATTTACCACTCGAAGCTTGGGAGGCCTTGAAGTGCTTTGCATCTGTTCCACAGGCAGTGTGTGTGTGTGTGTGTGTGTGTGTGTGTGTGTGTGTGTGTGTGTGTGTTTGAAGGCTGGTTTATTAGCTGATGAAGACAAAAGGCAGTGAGCTCGTAAACACACAGTAAATCTCTCTGGTTGGAGACAGACTCGTGTCTTTAGAGGACAGACATTGTGTCTTTAGAGGACAGACATCGTGTCTTTAGAGGACAGACTCGAGTCTTTAGAGGACAGACATTGTGTCTTTAGAGGACAGACATCGTGTCTTTAGAGGACAGACTCGAGTCTTTAGAGGACAGACTCGTGTCTTTAGAGGACAGACATTGTGTCTTTAAAGGACAGACTCGTGTCTTTAGAGGACAGACATTGTGTCTTTAGAGGACAGACTCGTGTCTTTAGAGGACAGACATTGTGTCTTTAGAGGACAGACTCGTGTCTTTAGAGGACAGACATCGTGTCTTTAGAGGACAGACTCGTGTCTTTAGAGGATATACTTGTGTCTTTAGAGGACAGACATCGTGTCTTTAGAGGACAGGCATCGTGTCTTTAGAAGACAGACTCGAGTCTTTAGAGGATAGACTTGTGTCTTTAGAGGACAGACATTGTGTCTTTAGAGGACAGACTTGTGTCTTTAGAGAACAGACATCGTGTCTTTAGAGGACAGACTCAAGTCTTCAGAGGATAGACATTGTGTCTTTAGAGGATAGACTTGTGTCTTTAGAGGACAGACATTGTGTCTTTAGAGGATAGACCTGTGTCTTTAGAGGACAGACTCGTGTCTTTAGAGGACAGACTCGAGTCTTTAGAGGACAGACATTGTGTCTTTAGAGGACAGACATCGTGTCTTTAGAGGACAGACTCGAGTCTTTAGAGGACAGACATTGTGTCTTTAGAGGACAGACATTGTGTCTTTAGAGGACAGACTCGTGTCTTTAGAGGACAGACATCGTGTCTTTAGAGGACAGACTCGTGTCTTTAGAGGATATACTTGTGTCTTTAGAGGACAGACATCGTGTCTTTAGAGGACAGGCATCGTGTCTTTAGAAGACAGACTCGAGTCTTTAGAGGATAGACTTGTGTCTTTAGAGGACAGACATTGTGTCTTTAGAGGACAGACTTGTGTCTTTAGAGAACAGACATCGTGTCTTTAGAGGACAGACTCAAGTCTTCAGAGGATAGACATTGTGTCTTTAGATAGACTTGTGTCTTTAGAGGACAGACATTGAGTCTTTAGAGGATAGACCTGTGTCTTTAGAGGACAGACTCGTGTCTTTAGAGGACAGACTCGAGTCTTTAGAGGACAGACATTGTGTCTTTAGAGGACAGACATCGTGTCTTTAGAGGACAGACTCGAGTCTTTAGAGGACAGACATTGTGTCTTTAGAGGACAGACTCGTGTCTTTAGAGGACAGACATCGTGTCTTTAGAGGACAGACTCGTGTCTTTAGAGGATATACTTGTGTCTTTAGAGGACAGACATCGTGTCTTTAGAGGACAGGCATCGTGTCTTTAGAGGACAGACTCGAGTCTTTAGAGGACAGACTCGTGTCTTTAGAGGACAGACATTGTGTCTTTAGAGGACAGACTCGTGTCTTTAGAGGACAGACATTGTGTCTTTAGAGGACAGACATCGTGTCTTTAGAGGACAGACATCGTGTCTTTAGAGGATATACTTGTGTCTTTAGAGGACAGACATCGTGTCTTTAGAGGACAGGCATCGTGTCTTTAGAAGACAGACTCGAGTCTTTAGAGGATAGACTTGTGTCTTTAGAGGACAGACTTGTGTCTTTAGAGAACAGACATCGTGTCTTTAGAGGACAGACTCAAGTCTTCAGAGGATAGACATTGTGTCTTTAGAGGATAGACTTGTGTCTTTAGAGGACAGACATTGTGTCTTTAGAGGATAGACCTGTGTCTTTAGAGGACAGACTCGTGTCTTTAGAGGATAGACTTGTGTCTTTAGAGGACAGACATCGTGTCTTTAGAGGACAGACTTGTGTCTTTAGAGGACACACATCGTGTCTTTAGAGGACAAACTTGTGTCTTTAGAGGACACACATCGTGTCTTTAGAGGACAGACTTGTGTCTTTAGAGGACAGACATCGTGTCTTTAGAGGACAGACTTGTGTCTTTAGAGGACAGACATCGTGTCTTTAGAGGACACACATCGTGTCTTTAGAGGACAGACTAGTGTCTTTAGAGGACACACATCGTGTCTTTAGAGGACAGACTAGTGTCTTTAGAGGACACACATCGTGTCTTTAGAGGACAGACTAGTGTCTTTAGAGGACACACATCGTGTCTTTAGAGGACAGACATTGTGTCTTTAGAGGACAGACATTGTGTCTTTAGAGGACAGACTTGTGTCTTTAGAGGACACACATCATGTCTTTAGAGGACATACATCGTGTCTTTAGAGGACAGACTCGTGTCTTTAGAGGACACACATCATGTCTTTAGAGGACAGATTTGTGTCTTTAGAGGACACACATCGTGTCTTTAGAGGACACACATCGTGTCTTTAGAGGACACACATCGTGTCTTTAGAGGACAGACTCAAGTCTTCAGAGGATAGACATTGTGTCTTTAGAGGATAGACTTGTGTCTTTAGAGGACAGACATTGTGTCTTTAGAGGATAGACTTGTGTCTTTAGAGGACAGACTCGTGTCTTTAGAGGATAGACTTGTGTCTTTAGAGGACAGACATCGTGTCTTTAGAGGACAGACTTGTGTCTTTAGAGGACACACATCGTGTCTTTAGAGGACAGACTTGTGTCTTTAGAGGACAGACATCGTGTCTTTAGAGGACAGACTTGTGTCTTTAGAGGACAGACATTGTGTCTTTAGAGGACACACATCGTGTCTTTAGAGGACAGACTAGTGTCTTTAGAGGACACACATCGTGTCTTTAGAGGACAGACTTGTGTCTTTAGAGGACAGACATTGTGTCTTTAGAGGACAGACTTGTGTCTTTAGAGGACGCACATCATGTCTTTAGAGGACACACATCGTGTCTTTAGAGGACAGACTCATGTCTTTAGAGGACACACATCATGTCTTTAGAGGACAGATTCGTGTCTTTAGAGGACACACATCGTGTCTTTAGAGGACACACATCGTGTCTTTAGAGGACAGAGTTGTGTCTTTAGAGGACACACATCGTGTCTTTAGAGGACAGACTTGTGTCTTTAGAGGACAGACATCGTGTCTTTAGAGGATAGACTTGTGTCTTTAGAGGACAGACATCGTGTCTTTAGAGGACAGACTTGTGTCTTTAGAGGACAGACATCGTGTCTTTAGAGGACAGACTCATGTCTTTAGAGGACATACATTGTGTCTTTAGAGGACAGACTTGTGTCTTTAGAGGACATACATCGTGTCTTTAGAGGACAGACTAGTGTCTTTAGAGGACACACATCGTGTCTTTAGAGGACAGACTAGTGTCTTTAGAGGACACACATCGTGTCTTTAGAGGACAGATTCGTGTCTTTAGAGGACAGACATTGTGTCTTTAGAGGATAGACTCATGTCTTTAGAGGACATACATTGTGTCTTTAGAGGACAGACTTGTGTCTTTAGAGGACATACATCGTGTCTTTAGAGGACACACATCGTGTCTTTAGAGGACAGACTAGTGTCTTTAGAGGACACACATCGTGTCTTTAGAGGACAGACTAGTGTCTTTAGAGGACACACATCGTGTCTTTAGAGGACAGATTCGTGTCTTTAGAGGACAGACATTGTGTCTTTAGAGGATAGACTCATGTCTTTAGAGGACATATATTGTGTCTTTAGAGGACAGACTTGTGTCTTTAGAGGACATACATCGTGTCTTTAGAGGACACACATCGTGTCTTTAGAGGACAGACTTGTGTCTTTAGAGGACAGACATCGTGTCTTTAGAGGACACACATCGTGTCTTTAGAGGACAGACTAGTGTCTTTAGAGGACAAACATCGTGTCTTTAGAGGACAGACTAGTGTCTTTAGAGGACACACATCGTGTCTTTAGAGGACAGACTTGTGTCTTTAGAGGACACACATCGTGTCTTTAGAGGACAGACTTGTGTCTTTAGAGGACAGACATTGTGTCTTTAGAACACAGACTTGTGTCTTTAGAGGACACACATCGTGTCTTTAGAGGACAGACTCGTGTCTTTAGAGGACACACATCATGTCTTTAGAGGACAGATTCGTGTCTTTAGAGGACACACATCGTGTCTTTAGAGGACACACATCGTGTCTTTAGAGGACAGACTTGTGTCTTTAGAGGACACACATCGTGTCTTTAGAGGACAGACTTGTGTCTTTAGAGGATAGACTTGTGTCTTTAGAGGACAGACATCGTGTCTTTAGAGGATAGACTTGTGTCTTTAGAGGACAGACTTGTGTCTTTAGAGGACAGACATCGTGTCTTTAGAGGACAGACTTGTGTCTTTAGAGGACACACATCGTGTCTTTAGAGGACACACATCGTGTCTTTAGAGGACACACATCGTGTCTTTAGAGGACAGATTCGTGTCTTTAGAGGACAGACATTGTGTCTTTAGAGGATAGACTCATGTCTTTAGAGGACATACATCGTGTCTTTAGAGGACACACATCGTGTCTTTAGAGGACAGACTTTTGTCTTTAGAGGACAGACATTGTGTCTTTAGAGGACAGACATCGTGTCTTTAGAGGACAGACTTGTGTCTTTAGAGGACAGACTCGTGTCTTCTTCCAGTGAAGCTCCAAACTAACATTCTGAGGCTTTCAGTGGAAACCGCTGTTAGTTTTCAGCCTAAACTCTGAAATGACGTAAACAAGCGGAATAATGATTGAAGGCGTTGATGACGGCCGGAGCATTAATGTTCCTCGGGGCTCTGCCGATGTTTAACTGCTAGTTTGTGGGCGGTTTGGCTTTGCGGCATCCTGTAACAGCTTCTCAAGAAACCAACATCATTTATTTTTCCGACGCAGGCTGGCATCAGACGGATCCACATAAGCCATTAAAAGCAATTTGGAAAAGGGCATTTTGATGAGGCACACTTCACCCGACCATGAAGTACTTAAGGGAAAGGGAACACGTTTGGATTCTTGTCACCACCCTGGAAGAATAATGAAGCGAGCTGTTAACTTTCTGTGATAATCAGTTTCAATTACGTTTCTACAAATCTAAATATCAGGTTCCAACTGCCACAGGCAGCAGAGCGAAGACAGAGTCGCATGGCTGGGTGACACCAAGCAGAGCGGCAACATGTCTCCGGTGAAATCACACACGAGTCTGCATCAGCACGTCGAGAGAGAGGAAGGTGGGGGAGAGGAAGGTGGGGGATTTTATACCTTATTTTATATTCTTAACAAGAAATTAAGAATAATAAGAGTAACTGACTCTTGTTTGGTTTTTCACAGCTGTAAATCGGACGCTGGTGGTTCAGCAGTCAACGAGACACCAACGCTGTACGTTGGCTTTAATTTGTTTGTGCACTTTATCTTTTGATGACTTTTTGTTTTCTTTCTTATCTCATTAAAAATATGAACTTTGTCCTTTCGTGCTTTTAAAGCTGCATGGAAAAGGTCACATTTAAAAGTAAAAACGTGACTCATCTTTTTGAGTGCAATAAAATGTACCTTTAGTAAATCTCTAGCAAAGTTGTAGCGTTTCTACACATCTGAAGTGTAGATGTCCACTAGTGGTAAAAAGTGAGACTTGGCGAGTCCCGAAATGAGACAGTGGCCACATCCGCCAATGTGAGGATTGTGCAGGGCACGCTGGACCCTCGGAACATATCACGTGATGGCTGGAAGTGGAAAGTGTTCTCCGTAGATGCAACTGTCAAATACAAATGTGCCAACACCTTAATCATCACTTCCTACGGGACAGAAGACAGGACTGGAAAAGCAGGCGTGAGCGCTTCACAGCTCCATAATTGAAGGGTTTGATTTCAAAATGCTTCATATTCACTGGAAAATACACGGCAGCTTAAATCCCAACGTCAGTGTTTGAAGACACAGATGAGCTTCACATGTCTTGGGATGAGTTTTCCTTTCCAATCGACCCAGTGGTTCTTTTCTGAATGCTGTCGATGTTAAATCATTCATTGGATTATTTGTTGTGTTCCTTAAGGAACAAAGCAGCAGCTGATTGGCTTTTGTAGAATTCTCTTGAGGGAGAAATCAAAGTCTAGCGAATCCAAATAAATCACATCTAAGTCCCCGACACACAAACCACTGTGTCATCGTCAGGAGCCTGCAGATCACAATCGATACCAGCTAAAGATAACAAAAGGAGTTCTGCCTCACACATGCAGGACGTGGAGAGGATGAATGCTCACCTCTGGGACCTTTAATCCCTCCTGGCAGGTGACACCTGATGAGGCAGAGCTGAGGCTTTTCACAGCCAGAATATACTTTATTAATGATTACTGTTGAGCAGACAGAGCCCCTCTGCTCAGAGCTGTGGCACAAAGCTTTTCAAAATACAAGACAATTATTTGTGTTTTCCCCCAAGAGAAGCCCAGAACCTGAAGGCCCCGACAGTTACAGAACTTCACAACCTGAAGTCTCACTTTTACCAAACAAAGCACTCGTCTTGTTGTCCATCACATCTCTTCTTCTCTGCAGACTGTGGTCGGACACTTGATTCCTCCTCCACCCTGCCCTATCACTTCAAATGCATCCAGAGCAGGCAGCTGCTGACAGGCCATGAATCACAAAACAGATTCATTGGAACAGAGCTTCAGCTGACGGGCAGAGGGGTGGGCTGGGTTAAAGAATCCCGTCTCATAATGTAAGGTTCATCGCTCATCAGTAAAGAAACATTTCTCATCTGCAGCAGCTGAAGAAATGCTTAATGCAATATTGATCAGCGTGGCTCCCCGTGAGTCGCTGCCCTGAGGATCTGTATTTCCTAAAATATATTTAAAACGAGGTAATAGCTCATCGTGAGAAACAGCGTGAGTGTAAACCTCCCGCTGAACCTTGCACATCCAGATTTATGTCCCGCTCAGCCGATGTTTGCATTCATAGCAGCCTAAATGTTATGAAACCGAACACCATAAAACTTCTCCAACGCAACGAAACCAAATTAAAATAATTCAATTCAAGCAGCTGAGGCTTCAGAGACAAAACAAGGTCCCAGCTAATCTTTATCACGTCATGCCTCACATTCATGTAAACAGAACTATCACTTTCTTTAAGAACTGTGACGTTCAAAGTTCTTCAAGAAGCTGCAGTAATGTCTCAGTCAGCATATAAACACACATGATATATAATCAACAGGATCTGCACGGCAACACAAGCCTCCATCCACGGATGTCTCAATTATATATGGTGCTTCCATTTCAAATGTTTACATCTGCTGCACAGACGCTGTGTGTGTGCGTGTGTGTGCGTGTGTCCATGTGTGTGTGTGAACAAGTGGCAGAGACACAGAGAACTTAATGAACTCTCAAGATAAGAACTAGTCCTTGGAGAGGAGAGGAGAGAGTCTTTCACGCCGATAAAGCTCCTTTGAATTGAGTTGAGTGAAAGAAAGATGTTTCATGGATAACAAAGACGACGAGTCACCTCATTAATCTCCGGGTTAATCTTTACATCTGTATTCACAGCTCCAGTCAGATCTCATCACTTCATGCCGTCTCAAACAGAAATGATGCAAAGACGACCTTTTATTTCATCTCCTCTCCTTTCAGCTACAGTGTGGAGGTATACGTAGTCCACGATGATGAAAGTGTCACTAAATGTCCTACAGTAGGAAACGTGTTGTGGAGTTTATCTTCAGAAATGTCTAAACAATTAAAGGGACACTGCAGAAGGTTGAGGGACTCACAGGAGACAGAACATTTTCACTTCCAACGCGTCATATTCTGAATGTTAGTGAGTAACCGTCGGTGTGGTACCGACGCACCTTTAGCATCTGCATGTGACCAACACAGTCCAATGTAAACACACGAGCGCCATGTTCACACGCATAGAGCTGCTGGTGGAACAGGAACAGCCGCTACGTTTGTCACGGGTTAGTCACGTGACTCGTCGTCCCTGAAGTTAGTGTCAACCTTAATCTTTCCCTTAAGTCTGTTTAAGTCGGTCCTCAGAACGGCTCACGCTCCACAACCACTGGCTTCTACATTTCCCATAATGCAACATCTTTCATGTTACCCTAGCAGCCGAGTGAACACCAACAAGAGCCGTCATACAAGTGTTGTCAAGGATCGTGTAGTTCTTTCCCTGTGACTCGTCAATACACAATATATAATATATTAAAGATGTAGAGGCGTCGTTATTCATATTTCTACTACAGTACGTTACAATAAGTAAGCAGAGGACGATGTTTATTCAGGGACGAGATGACAATGAAACTATTTGTTGATGTCTTTCAGAATCAGACACACACAGACACACAGACACACACACACACACACACACACACACACACACACTGTTACCGTCCTGCTCTGCGGATGGAGGATTGCATCGCTGTCAGTCCCGTCTGAGGATGTTTCTCAGTGAGGTGAAGCTGCTGACTCTTAAAGTATCTCTTTGCATAACCTGCTGAGCAGCTATGATGCACAGAGAGACATAACTCCTCCGCTCCGCTGCGTCCTCTGGTTCTAC
This sequence comes from Cottoperca gobio, assembly GCF_900634415.1. NCBI lineage: Eukaryota > Metazoa > Chordata > Actinopteri > Perciformes > Bovichtidae > Cottoperca > Cottoperca gobio. The sequence continues at coordinate 8,978,787 of NC_041377.1, forward strand.
CTTTCTGTTCGTCTCACGCCGTCTGAATGCAGTGGAGAGCACACAGACTGTAACGATGAGGTCATCTGCTTTATGAACTGGTCCTGCAGTTCCTGCTGATGACCTGCGTTAAACACTTAGCTGCTGGAGAAACTCGTCACTACAATATTCAGAGTTTGTATTGGATCTGAAAGTGTTTTCTGTTTCTGAACGTGGAAAATGAGTTGAAGAGACACTTTTGGAGTTATAAATGTGCATTCGTCCCACAAGAAGGAGGCGACACGTGAGGAACTGTTGTCCTGATGTCGTCAGCTCAACAGAAAGACCAGTGATGATGATGATGATGATGGGTTCTGGAAAATGAGTGTGGCCGATTTCTGGTATAGCTTTTTGCAGTAAACAGATACAAAGAAACTTATTTAATGAGTATTAGCGTCTGCTTCAATCATAACGTACCGGACTGAATCATCTAAAGTCAGGACACTTAAGAAGCTGATGTGGAGGTAAAAGGTTGAGCTGCTTCACAGAGCTACTGTAAGTCTTTAGACCACTGCACCTCCTGAGCATGTTGCCTGTCTGACGCTGTTTCTCTCTCACTGTCTCCGTCAATGTGTCCCTGATACCTCAGAGACTTGTTAGATGTCAGATTGAGTTTCCTCTGCTGGAGCGCCTGTTTTATTAACATATGTTATGTCTTCCTCCACGTTCCTCTGACAAACAGGTGAGTGAGACTTTTAGAAAGCTTTTACCTCCTTTGTCCTCTTGGTTGAATATAAAGCTGGAGGTGAAACCAACAGCATTCTGTGTGACAATGATTCAAAGAGTCAGAAGTCATGAACTGTTCTCACATCAGTGCTTCTTCACTTTGAGGTCTTTTGTTCAGGCCGGGAGGATCGAGGGAGTCGGTTTACTGAGGGAAGCTAACAGCAGCCAAGGTGGGCAAATACTGAAGAGGGTGAAGAAGAAAGGTACTTCAGCTTTCCTCACATATGCTTAGTTTAAAGCAGCTACGGGAATTCATAAAAAGACTGATTGATTTATACTTTATTACATGTTCAACACTCCCAGAGAAGAAGAGAGTTCAGGACAGTAAAGAGAAGCTGCAGCATCAGAGGCAGCTTCTCCGCTCCTTTAAACAGAACATATGTTCATGTCCTTCACTTATAATCAGTGATTAAAAGCTTCCAATTGAGCTACAAGTGCGCCTGTAATGAGCCCCTTGGTGCCCCGTCCCCGCGGACCACATGAGAGGGTCAGCCTGTGCAACAGGACACACAACTCCTACAATGAAAAGAAAGAGGACCCCAAAGAAGCTTCAGGAGAGTGAGAGAGCGAACACATAGTGTGACAGTAACACAGCAGCTGCTGAGGCACCTGAGCAGCCATACATTAAACACTGCGTCCACGAGATATCTTGTTCTCAGATTGTCTTCTGTGTTGAAGTTAGAACCTTCTGCTCACGTCTCTTCCATCCAGACAGTGAACCAGAAGAGAGAATGAATAACTTACTCGTTACAGTTTCAGCAGTCTGAACGGGCCATCTGCCTCTGTCCTCTGTAAGACGCTGACTGGGCAACACAACAACACCAGGGATGTTTCAAAAGCCCGTCATCCATCGGTCTGTGTGTCTGCAGACCAACTGTCATATCATGTGAGTGGCCCGACAGCCAGGGCTGCTGCACTGAACCAGATCAATTAGAAGCAGATATTAATGATGATGAAGCATCAGGCCACTGAAGAGGACAGTACTGAGGGGCTCGTGTGTTTGTCCTCTCGTCTGGCTGCAGTGCAGGCTTCCTACAGATGTGGCCCAGATGAGACTGGTGGGCTTTTATAGTCTCCAAGAAACCCGACACTCAATTAAGCCTCAAAGGCGGCAAACCTGCGTCTGAGCCCAAACCGTCTCAGGGGAGGGAAACAATATTACATCACTTATCAAAGTGGGATTTGTGTGGGGGGGGGGGGCCTGCAGTCTGATCCAGGGCCGTCGTCAGGTCTAACGCGATGCTCCAACACCATAATAACATCCCATCAGTATCAGCTGTACTTTGTGTTTACTGATAAATAGAAAATGTTAGCATTTAGCTGAAGCCTCTGCTGTGCAGCATCACGAAGCCTCTGCTGTGCAGCATCACGAAGCCTCTGCTGTGCAGCATCACGAAGCCTCTGCTGTGCAGCATCACGAAGCCTCTGCTGTGCAGCATCACGAAGCCTCGAGCGTCGCTGTCGACTCTCAGAATCACATCGCAGTACGTGAGAAACCATCGAGAAGCTCCACTGCTCAAAGCTTCGGTCAGTGACACAGATTCTCTGTTAAAGACCACCAGCATTCCCCTTGAGGTTGAAGGACTTCTTACTCCTCTCACTAATTACAAATGTATTCAGAAACAATCTTTTATCTGCTAAATGCCGACACATTTAAAACACAAATGCGTTCCTCCAACAGGGCAACATAAAAACATTAACTTTATATCATATATTTCATCTTGAAATATGTAGTCCACTAAAAACTATTTCACTCAAGCGCACCCTCAATGTACAAACAGAAACCGTCCGCTCTGGTGTGAGGAAGCTGACTATGATCCATGACACACTTTAGAACCCGCAGAGAGGCAGCAGAGAAGTGTTGACTTGAACAGGTGAGTTGTTGGTGTTTGTCTCTCTGCTCTGCTGACAGGTGTTGCCTCTCTGAAGCTTTGCATTCATGTTTGACACTGTTTGTTTCCCTGACATGCTTTGCTGAGGTCGCTAGAAGCTAAACACACACACACACACACTCACTCACTCACTCACTCAGAAAGTGAAGCTGCACAGTCATCAGTATTGCAGGGGAGCGCTCTCTGGTTTGCTAATGATGTCTGTCTATAATGAGGAGGATTAGTGTTGCAGGGCTTTAATATTTTCTGCTGAATGAGCCTCTTCTGGTCCCCGCCTGCCGCTCCTCGTGTCGGAGCACGATTCTCCTGAGGAGTGAAAAAAATAATACTCTTTCTCTCCATTCAAAAACCTGGGTGTGCACATAATTCATTTGGATGTCTGTACAATTATAGAAAACTGCAATGTCAGAGGGCGTGCAGAACGGCTTCACACAAACACTGAGATCCTGAATCCACAGAATGCACTTATAGTTCTACACGACGTGTCTTTAGATTATTATCCCCAAATCTAATCCATCCACGTAATCTAGAAGGGCTGAGGGCCATAGTGAGAGTTAGTTACAATCTACACTAAGAGGAGAAGACACACAATGAGCCTCAACTTCAATCTACAAAACTGTAATAAATATAAAATACTCCAGTGGAAAGAAAGCAGACTCAGATGTCTGTTAACTGTTAAAAGGCCCCTCGCACCACGCTCCTGTCATTCTGTATTCTCATCATCTTCACCGGCTCGCTCCGTGGTTGCAGATGATTCCTTCCGGGACCAAATATGTGGTCGACAGACGGTTCTGCAGACAAGCTACGCTCCCAAAACTATTCCCTGAAGCACAGCGGTCACATCTCTGCAGAGGAAGCAGGTCTGACCACTGGGAACACCAGGCAACACATGTGTGGAATATCATGAGCATTAACAATGTGGATGAGTCTACATCAAATGCAAAAAGATTAATACTTATTCTTACATTACTGCAAGCAACTAGTGCACAGCAGGTTTGCTCTGATGCTGAGAAACATTCAGAAATGTGTCCGCAGTTAAAAGAAGACGAGGAGTCTGAGGATAAACAAACTGTAACTCCTTTTTATTGCATTATTTCCAGCCAAGTAAGGTTATACAAATGGTACATTTCAATATTCACCATCACATTAGCAACCAAGTCTCTAAAGTTCGACCTTTTAGTAATAGAGGAAACCTGCAGGCTTTCTTTCTACACGGTATCAGAGGTCAAAGGTCAGACTCGTAACATATATTGTTCTTGAGAGCAAATTAAAGTCGTGGAGAGAAAACTGGGGCGGCTATTAATTCATATCTCTACATTGCTGTGCCGAGGCGTCCCAGGAGCTGCTGCAGCGGTCAGAGGTCAGAGGTCAGAGGTGATCCGCTCTGATAACTACGGACGACACGACTGGAGGAAGTCAGGAGCCTGTTGAATCCAGTGGAACCCAAACCAATACTTTTGTCATTGTATCTTACTTCCCATCAGATCTGACCCTCACAGGTTGAATGCTTCAGGAAGCTTCAGGAAGCAGTCCTGCCGGTGCTCATCAGTGATGACCCACCTGCCCCTTAGATCCAATCAGCACCGCCCGACATGCAAACGTTTCAGAGACAAAGACAGAGACGGAAGTGTTTATATTTAAACTACATTTTAGTCTCGTCTTCTGTGGTTAACATTGCATGCTGATATCATCACGGTCGGTGTTGACGCCCGTGCCGTCTCGTCTTGTAGAAAGGATTGTTGCAGACATGTTTCGTCAGTTTTATTTCACAGTGCTCTGAAAGCGAGGTGAGCAGAGTTGGCTGCTGGAGGCAGAGGACTGTGAGAAGCCATTACTCTCACTGACCGTTCACACAGCAACTTCTTTAGTTGGATTAGTTCTGCAGGAAATGATAAAACTTCCACTAACTTGTGGATTTCTCGCATTGTGAACTGGGGTTTAGAGAAAGAGTGCATTCTGGGAACATTAGCTGTAACGCTTGCAGTTGCTGGTTTCTGCTCATCAGCCTCCGACAGCTGCTCGGTTGGCCTCGGTCCACTCAGCGGCCGGCAGCGACCCACCACTTAGAGCAACAGGCTTGTGACTGCACGATCACCGTTTCAAGTCCCAAGTGGAGAAAATCTGTGCAGAGGAAGTGAATTAGACTCATCTGCCCGCCACTGACAGCTGTTGCTACTGTGATGTCTCAGGCCAAGGAGTTAAAGCTCCAGGTGCTCGGGGGCTCGGGCAGGTGTCCAGCAGTCACAGCTTGTGTCTTCAATATGCAGCGAAAAGTTTAAAAACAGCTTGAGTTATTCTCAGGACGAGGGAAAGGTTGTCAGGAAATAACTTCAGTTTCAGATGGATATCATTGTTCAGCCCGCGGGATGAACACGTGTCACCGGGTCACCGGTGTGCTGGGGGGGGGGTTCAGTTCCTCTGCTCCGGACAAGGAGAGAAAGTTTCAGAACTGAGAGCTGTGTGCACGGGGTCACATGGACTGAAAGGTGAGTCAGAGATTGGACAGTTGTGTCTGCATCATCATGCTGCAGTTCACACTGCGTTATGTGTTAATCCATATTCTCTGGTGTCCCTTCATAAACAAATCACTGACTATTACTTCAGACTGCAACTCATGTTATGAATAATTATAACCACAAACAAGGTTTATTTATACTGTAATACAGATGACTTTATGTTACTACTGTACGCTTCACTTAATGATAATAAATGGTTCGGACACAAGAACAACAGCTCTGTGTTTTACTGAAAGACTTTAAACATCACATTTACAGATCGTTTATACCATTGCTTCCTTGACCGTTCACACTTTTTCCAAGAATTGGTTCTGCTAGCTGGCTCCATCATTGCGGATGTTGTGTGTGTGTGTGTGTGTGTGTGTGTATCAGATGTTTCAATCCCCTTGCGCCCACGCTATAAGCTTCCTCAAACTTCAGCTTCCCAAGCTGGCCGGACCCTCTGACAGAGCAGGTGGTGGATCAATGGGTTTAGTAAGTGACTGAGACAAAGAGCGCACACACACACACACACACACACACACACACACACACACACACACACACACACACACACACACACACAGTGACATTAGGGGTCACCAGGACTCGCATGACCTTTGACAGAAGTCTACTTCCATTACAGCTGGACTCACCATGCAGGGAAATAAAACAGCTGAGAGCTGAACATGTGAAACAGTAAAACACATTCTTACTACGCCCCTGATTCTCCTCAGAGTTTATCAAAACCATTGACTTCTCTGCTGATTGAAATACTGGCACACATTAGGACAATATACTCTCTCTCTCTCTCTCTCTCTCTCTCTCTCTCTCTATATATATATATATATATATATATATTTAGAAAAAGGGCACAAAGACTGGTTTCCCCTCGCCCACAGTGACTTACTAAGTCAGCTCCAAAGCAGCTTTAGTCACTTATAATGGCAGCAGGGCAGATGCCAGGGCAGACCAACACTGCATAAACACTTCGTCAACTGTAGTTAAAGTGAGGGGTAATTATCTGCCTGACGACAGTCAGCGGTTATACAGCCCGTCATCTCATTAACAGGAGGAGACACGGCCAGCCTCGCTCAGACAGATACACACATTATTGAAAACGGCAAGTGAAGAATGTGAGTTTGAACTTTCAGTCAGAAACACTTTAATAACATAAAGAGGAGAAGTCGTTACGAGTGGCTGCTGGAAGTCGTGGTGGGAAACATGCAAAGCAACAAGTGTGAGAGGATCGATGTGCACTGAGACAACGGCCTGAAAGTGACAGACATACATCACAGGGTTCAGAGAGACGTGATGGACGAGCTGTTCCCTGGGGGGGTAGTATTCATATCTATAGATATATCTATCTATAGATATCTATATCTATATATATCTATAGATATCTATATCTATATCTATAGATATCTATATCTATAGATATATATATATCTATATATATATATCTATAGATATATAGATATATATATATATATTACATGTGTTAAAATAGTCGATGAGCAGATGTTGTGGAGTTTCACCTGAAGGTTGTAAAATGTGTGATCTCTGCATTATAAACCTTAAGTTAAGTGTATTGCTTCAAAGGTAAAACATTCTCCCAACCTGACAGCAGAGCAGTCTGTTCCTCTCAGCAACACATTAAAGATGATAAAGTGAATTTAAAAGTGAAACTGAAACACTCACCATTTGCGAGTGGCTCCGGGGGCTGCCGTTGATATCCTCCACCTTCTCGTTCGCTGCGGAAGAAAGGACATGAAGAAACGTTTACTGTCGTCCCAACTTTAACATCCCGACGGCCAATGACTTCTGAGTTCAGGTGCTGAAGTCAAGCAGGAAACATGTGTGTGGGTGGGTGTGTGGGTGGGTGTGTGGGTGTGGGTGTTGAGGTGCAGAGCGACAGAGGAAAGGTCTTGGAAGCAAAGCTGCCTAATTCGTCAGCTGCCACCAGAGAATTACTGACAGGCCTGCTTGGCCTCATTGTCTGTTCGGGAGAGCAGGGAGGGTAAAGTTTCAACCCAACAGAGAGAGAGGGGGAGAGAGGGAGGGATGGAGAGAGGGAGGGAGGGAGGGAGAGAGGGAGGGAGGGAGATAGAGTTAGAAGAAAAGCGAGAGAGCGGGAGGGGGGGGAGAGAGAGGGAGAGAGAAAGAAAGAGGGAGGGTAAAGTTGCAATCCAACAGAGAGACAGAGGTGGAAGGGAGGGAGGGAGAGAGAAGAAGAGAGGGAGGGAGGGAAAGAAGAAAGAAAGAGAGAGACGGAGAGAAGAGAGAGAGAGGGGGGAGGGAGGGAAGGAGGGAGAGAAGAAGAGAGAGAGGGAGAGTAGAGAGGGGGAAGAGAGGGGGAGGGAGAGAGAGAGAGAGGGAGAGGGGGAGGGAGGGCGGGGAGGGGGAAGAGGGGGAGGGAGAGAGAGTTAGAAGAAGAGAGAGAGAGAGGGGGAGGGAGGGAGGGAGAGAGGGAGAGAAGAGAGAGAGGGAGGGAGAGAGGGGGAAGAGAGGGGGGAGGGAGAAGAAAGAGAGAGAGGAGAGAAGAAGAGAGAGAGAGGGAGGGAGAGAAGAAGAGAGAGAGAGAGGGATAGAGAAAGAAAGAAAGAAGAGAGAAAGGCAGAGAGAGAGAGAGGGAGGGAGGGAGGGTAAAGTTTCAATCCAACAGAGAGACAGAGGTGGAGGGAGGGAGGCAGGGACGGAGAGAGAAGAAGAGAGAGAGGGAGGGAGAGGAGAGTGAGGCAGAGAGAGAGTGAGGGAGGGAGGGAGGGAAAGAAGAGAGAGAGGGGAAGAGAGAGAGAGAGGAGGGAGGAGAGAAAGGCAGAGAGAGGGAGGGAGAGAAAGGCAGAGAGAGAGAGAGAGGAGAGAGAGAGAGGAGATGAGAGAGAGAGAAAGCAAGGAAGTTTGACGGGTTTTAAAAAACAACAACAGAGATTTAGAGAGACAGACACATCAGTGAGGAAGGCAGCATATGTAATGTGGAGGAAGATGTTTGCTTTTGTGTATGTGTGAGTGTGAGTGTGTGTGTGTGTGTGTGTGTGTGTGTGTGTGTGTGTGTGTGTGTGTGTGTGCGTGGGTGTGTGGGTGTGTGTGTGTGTGTGTGTGTGTGTGTGTGTGTGTGTGTGTGTGTGTGTGTGTGTGTGTGTGTGTGTGGGTGTGTGGGTTGTGGGTGTGTGTGTGTGTGTGAGAGAGTCCCAGAAAGAGAAACAGTAATAGAGACACAAAGAGAGAGAGAGGGCAAAGACGTAAGAAGAAGAAGAATGTTCAGCAGGCAGTCTGAAGGAAGTGAAGCTGAGTTCTGGTACACATGATGAACACGCTTCAGCTCTGGTTTCACTGCTGTACGATGTGAACAGTGAAACAGGAGATTGTGTTGATGTGGCTCAATATCACAAATCACAAGTCTGCGTAGACGGGCAGTGAAAAGGTCGCTCACTATGTTGGACCTGCTTCTATACAAATAACAACAACAAGCTGATTGTCTTGTTTAATCTGTAAGTACAGGAAGCAACACAACCAGCTGTTCACAGGATCATTGAGATGCAGCTCATAAACTTCGTCTTGACCTGCCGTCTGAAAGTGTCCGGTTGGTGGCGTGCATGTGCAGCTCCCAGCAGAGATGAGAGGGCTCACTGCTGGTTCTCTCCTGTTGACCTCTTGCTTGTTTGGTTAAGTGAGCTGCAGATGTACGAGCCCCGAGTAACAATGGACTTGTTATTGAATTGTGAAAGCTTTATTGTTGAGCTCTGAGTTTGCGTGGCCACAAGAGCTCTTCATGAAGTAAAGTAAGCCGTCGTTTTAACACAATCTTTGAATCTCATCACAACAAATGAGAGCGACTCGTCTGCCGGGGAAGCCCATCCATGCACCGACGCAGACTCCTGTGCAGCTGTACACGTGCACTGTACGAGCCAACAAATGTGCGATGGCGTCTCTGCATGCAGTACAACACGTCGCTGCACGACAGTCTGAGGCTCGCACTGCAACACGTATGTTTCTCTAGTGGAGTAGAAGAGTCGCCTCCAGCTGCTGCTCACACGTCCACCACACAAAGTCTTCAATCCACCTCGTCCACACAGCTCCGGGTTACAGCGTGCAACAGATCCATATCAAAGTAACAGTGTTACAGAGATTAGAGATGTGATCACCGCCTTTTAATTGTAATCCCTCAGAATACTCTTTGCTGAGAAGGGAAATCACATCGCTGTGATGCATTAGTCAGTATGTGTGGAGCAAGACAGGAGGACGGGAGGACGAGGGAGGACGAGAGAGAACGAGAGAGAACGAGAGAGAGAGAGAGAGTGAGATCAGAAGAAGGAACGCAAGACAGGAGGACGAGAGGACGAGAGAGAACGAGAGAGAACGAGAGAGAACGAGAGAGAACGAGAGAGAACGAGAAAGAACAAGAGAGAGAACGAGAGAGAGAGAGAGAGAGAGAAAGAGAGAGTAAGATCAGAAGAAGGAACGCAAGACAGGAGAACGAGAGGACGAGAGAGAACGAGAGAGAACGAGAGAGAACGAGAAAGAACAAGAGAGAGAGAGAGAGAGAGAGAGAGAGAGAGAGGAGAGAGAGAGAGAGAGAGAGAGAGAGTAAGATCAGAAGAAGGAACGCAAGACAAGAGGACGAGAGAGAGACCTAGAAAAAGTTCAGACAGACGGAGACAAAGAGAAGCAGAGCGACAGACAGAGACAGACAGAAGGGTGCAATGGCAGACACATGCCTCTGCACCCCAGGGTGTCACAGCCATAGATCTCTGCAGCAGCAGCTCGCCCTTAATAAGGGAGGGCTGCTGCGATTTGGCCCAAATATCAGACTGAGGAGCAGTTCCCCACAACAAAGAGTGTGAGTGTGTGTGTGTGTGTGTGTGTGTGTGTGTGTGTGTGTGTGTGTGAGTGTGAGTGTGAGTGTGAGTGCGCGTGTGTGTGTGTGCGTGCGTGAGTGTGTGTGTGTGCGTGCGTGAGTGTGTGTGTGTGTGTGTGTGTGTGCGTGTGTGTGAGTGTGTGTGTGTGTGTGCGTGTGTGTGTGTGTGTGTGTGTGTGTGTGTGCGTGTGTGTGAGTGTGTGTGTGTGTGTGTGCGTGAGTGTGTGTGTGTGTGTGTGTGTGTGCGTGTGTGTGAGTGTGTGTGTGTGTGTGTGTGTGAGTGTGTGTGTGTGTGTGTGTGCGTGTGTGTGTGTGTGCCCACCTATGATCTGGATGATCTGTGCCAGCAGGACTCCATCAGTCACGTCCTGGCTGAGGTCCTTGATGAGGCGCTGACAGCCGGACTTAGCCAGATAGTGATTTGCCCAGTCGGTGTAAATCTGCAACGATAGAACAAAACATCCTGTCAGTGTGTGTGTGAGTGTGTTTTGAAGCTGACTTGTTCTCCATGTCTTCCACAGTGCTGTGCTAACATCTGCACTTCTCAAGCCACAGTGTTTATGATCTTTCTCTTTATGGGATTCATAAATGATCCCAGCAGAGCCTTTGATAAAGATGTTAATGTGACAGGCTGCACGACAAACACAATCCTTCACACGTCTGCTGCACATCGAGCACTTTGAAGAACTCAGATACAGATAGAAGCGTCTTAAAGCTTTATGTTTAAAGACTGACTCTTATTATGAGTCAAGTAATGCAGAGGTTTCTGTAACAAGTGGATTCACTTCCCCCGACATTGATTCTTAACTCTGAAGAGCAACATGTCAGATCATCTTTTGTATTGTCACTTAAACCTCTCAACAGCCGCTCGTCTCATTAGAGCCCTAAGCCGACTGATGAGCGGCGCTGTGTCCGACTGATCTGGACAGCTGCTGCCATTTCACCGGCTCCGAAGACGAAAGATATGAATCATATTTGGCCTGCGAGTGCTTGACCCCAGGAACACAGGCGGCTACGGTTGACGGGCTCCTCCATCACATCGGGGGGGCAGGTAAACAAACAGGAGATCAGCAGGATGGAGAAAGTGTGTGTGAAAGAGAGAAATGAAGAGTGTGTGTGTGTTGCTCCTGTAGACAACTACAATCACACCTGGCTGCAGTTAATTCCACCGAGGCCTGAACACAAGCTGAGTGTTCATCAGAGCCCTGGGACGAAGAGGGGGGGCTTAATCGGTTACTTTTAGCAGCGAGCCCCCCCCCTCCCCCCCCCCCGCATACCCTTTAAAGGACAGCAGATTAATGCTGAGGGAGGAAGAGTACAGACTTAACTCTCCTGCCAGCAGTATTCAGGTTTATATCCACATTTAGAGCAAATGTTAACTAATCTGCAAAGAACCTCAGCTGTTACACAAATATTAAGAGTTAAATGCATTAAAATAAAGTTAGTGGTTTTCCAAACAGGTGAATGAAAACACACTTAATGTTTCTATGAAAACAGAGAGGCCTTCAATCCCTTCCTCAAGCAGCAAGAGGAAGAGGAGGGGAGGAGGAGAGGAGGCAGGGAGGAGAGGAGGCAGGGAGGAGAGAAGGAGAGGAGGCAGGGAGGAGAGGAGGAGAGGAGACAGGGAAGAGAGGAGGCAGGGAGGAGAGGAGGAGAGGAGACAGGAAGGAGAGGAGGCAGGGAGGAGAGAAGGAGAGGAGGCAGGGAGGAGAGGAGGAGAGGAGACAGGAAGGAGAGGAGGCAGGGAGGAGAGAAGGAGAGGAGGCAGGGAGGAGAGGAGGCAGGGAGGAGAGGAGGAGAGGAGGAGAGGAGACAGGGAGGAGAAGAGGCAGGGAGGAGAGGAGGAGAGGAGACAGGGAGGAGAGGAGGAGAGGAGGAGAGGAGACAGGGAGGAGAGGAGGCAGGGAGGGAGGAGAGGAGGAGAGGAGGCAGGGAGGAGAGGAGGAGAGGAGACAGGGAGGAGAGGAGGCAGGGAGGAGAGGAGGAGAGGAGGAGATGAGACAGGGAGTAGAGGAGGCAGGGAGGAGAGGAGGAGAGGAGACAGGGAGGAGAGGAGGCAGGGAGGAGAGGAGGAGAGGAGACAGGGAGGAGAGGAGGCAGGGAGGAGAGGAGGAGAGGAGACAGGGAGGAGAGGAGGCAGGGAGGAGAGGAGGCATTGAGGAGAGGAGGCAGGGAGGAGAGGAGGAGAGGAGGCAGGGAGGAGAGGAGGCAGGGAGGCAGGCAGAGACCCAGCATCAGCAGTTCCGATACACACACATCTTCAGGATAGATTGGCATTTGATTTGGAAAGTGTGTTTCATGCTGCATGGGGTGAGTGGATGAGCAGCTTCACACACATCACATGCAGGTGAAGCAAAGCGACTTCTAAATCCTGCCACACACACACACACACACACATACACACACACACACACACACACACACACACACACACACACACACAGGCAACAACAGAGCTGATGACAGGAACAAACACTATTCTCTTCATCATCATCTTATTTTAATCTCACTCCACCATGTACAGGTGAACACTATAATCCCATCAGTGTTTTAACGTTTAAGACAGCTGATGATAACGCTGAGTCGCCTGTTTGTTTCAGTCCCACCTGAGTGTGTAAACTGAACTCTTGTGGAAGCAACACAAACATGTTGGCAAACACTTTCAGGGACATTTCTTCATTTAACACAGACATCATTTTAGACTAACACATAATACTAACACGTAATCTGAATCTGCCAACATGAATGAATAACAGATGAACCAGTTTAGAAACAGCTGCAGGAAGCGTCGGACACCAACTGCTGGATGTGGACATCAGTAACATCATAACAAGCTCAGACAACTCACAGCCAAGAGGAGACATTAGACGACATGTCTCCATGTTTCTCTACACAACTTCAAGTTGCAGGTGAGACTGTCCCCCCCCCCCACACACACACACACACACACTTTCTGACAAAGCACAATCATAAAGCAACATTTAGTCTGTGCAGACTCGCTGATCCACTCACTTCATGAGTCGTCAGTGGCTCTCAGAGTTCAGCCTCCTCTCTCTCTCTGAAGCACAATCGCTTTGGGAACGATACGACAAAAACATGAGCAGTGACGCCACCTTCGCTGGTGCTGAGTACTGACATCATAGAGACACACTGGATGAGACAACACACACATGCACAGATCATCTACAAATTCCCCTGCTCCTCATACACTAGCACGCTCACACACACACACACACACACACACACACACACACACATGAACCCCCCTCCCCTTGCCCACCCGCCTTCCTCTTTCGGCAGCCAGCATCAATCAGCAGAAGTCCAGTCTCTGTGGAGATGTTATCCTTGTTGATGCTACATGAAGTATCTTCTCTTCCTCTGCAGAGCTCCCCTCAGCGTCGCTGACACATAGCCAGCTCTCAGCCCAGAGCAGATAAACTGCCTTCAGTCCTGATCACAATGCAGTGACTACAGCTACGCAGGTATTATTGGCAGAGCCTGCAGTTGCGCTGTGAATCCTACGGGGGGAGCCGGGGTAAGAGGAGGGAGAGGAGACGATGCAGGACTCCATCACTTCCACTGTTAATGTATGTGCTCTTTAATCAGGGCATCATTCCAACGCTGACTAATATATTAGGAACATATCAAGAGATCTGTGCATATATACAATCCCTTGGAAGACATTTAGCTGTGTGATGCAGTTTGAAACAGGCGAGACAGGAGAGACAGTGGCCACACTGGATCTACAACCTTAACTTGGCAGCGGTGCAGCTCCCGCATGGCTCTTAAATGTAATTAAACACACCATAAAGCTGCATTAACTAAACGAGCCGTGAGACTATGGAATCGATGGAGCTGTGATGTGAAAAAACTTCCTCCAGGATTCTCTTCTCATCTCTGCCTCATGACAAACCAGGAGTGATGGAAACAGAAAGTCAAACTCAACAGAACATCTGTCCTGACTGTGCTGTTCGATTGACAGGTGATCTCTGGGAGAACCGGAGAACCAAAGCAGTGTCAGAAAGGAGGATTCGGCCATTTCTTCTTCTGAATGTGTGAACGTTGTTGCTCCATGGTGTAAGACGAGACATGTTGGTCTTTATCTGTATCATTCAAGGCAGCTAAATAATTCCTAATTTACTTCAGATTTTATTAGCTTGCACAACAAAACAAAGAAGCAGAAGAAAATGACAAGATAAGAAGTGTTAAGACATAAATACTAACGTTATTATTATGTTGGCATCCAAACATACATGCAGATTAAAGATCAGCGCAGACACATATGAAAGGATATTAAGTGGACTTTGAATAATAAAGTTGTGGTAGAACGTTGGGTAGTTTGTTCTTAGACTCAGTGCAACAGATGATCTGTCTCATCCTGGACGAGCTGCAGCTTTTACTGCCAATGAAGAAGAGAATGAAAGATAACCAAGAGAGTTCTGACCCTTCAAGGGCACGACTGTCTACTACATTATCGAAGCACCTGGAAGCTGTTTGAACACATAAACTACGCACCAGCCGCAGCTCTATTCCCTCAGCATCAGTATCTGGTCCTGGGAGCGGGACGGAGCTGATCCTGAGTTGCAGCAGCAGCTTCCCACCGAGGCTCCACTTCACAAACACACAAGAGGGGAGTTTACACCGGCAATATACAGAGCGGCCTGGCTCTCGTGAGGAGGGATAAGAAATAATAACTTTATTTACGTGGCAGCGTTTTAACAGGCAGAAATGGACTGCACCTTTGTTGCCGTGCCAACTGTCAACAACAGCCAGGTCTGGAAACGTGTCCAGTTGTGTTTACAACAATGATGAAGCAGCTTTACGCACATAAAACAAGAACAACAGATGTTAAATAGAACGATTGAATGTGAAAAATCAATTTATGCATGTGAGAATAAAACTGAGGGTTATAAAAACACTAATAACCCTATAATTTAATTTTCTTTGGAAAAGAAAGCTCCTCTGACTCTGACTCATCATGAGAGCCTGTTAAGTGTGCATCCCTGTTTGTGTGGATTATTGTAGCCTGTTGCTTTGAAGGTCCTGCCGACACTTTAATACCACCGACACGTCATTGAGCAGCTCCATCCAGGAAGCTGGACGTACAGGAGCTCGAGAGCACCTGTGTAGCTGCAGCGCAACACAAAAGAGAATTTAAACTATGGTGGAAGATTTAAAGGGACAGTGGATTTGGCGGTATCTAGCTTTGCTGTTGCAGATTGCAACCAACTGAATCCTCAGCCTCCCTTAGTGGAACCTTTCAGGACCTTTGTGGAACCTTTCAGGACCTTCGTGGAACCTTTCAGGACATTTCAGGACCTTTGTGGAACCTCTCAGGACCTTAGTGGAACCTTTCAGGACCTTCGTGGAACCTTTCAGGACCTTCGTGGAACCTTTCAGGAACTTTGTGGAACCTTTCAGGACCTTAGTGGAACTTTTCAGGACCTTGGTGGAACCTTTCAGGTCCTTCATGGAACCTTTCAGGACATTTCAGGACCTTTGTGGAACCTCTCAGGACCTTAGTGGAACCTTTCAGGACCTTAGTGGAACCTTTCAGGACCTTTGTGGAACCTTTCAGGACCTTCGTGGAACCTTTCAGGACCTTCATCTCGCTCAGAGGCCTTTCTTCCCACAACACAACTTTAGGAGTAAGAAGATTCAGGCGGCTGGCGTTCCCCCAGTTTTACGTAAGTATGTTGGAAAACTACGGTGGCCTGCAGGTAATGTAATCATGTGAAAGGGCCTCTCTAGAGACCGTTTCTTTGTCTGTTCTGAGCTACTGTAGAAACATGGCGGTGCAACAAAGCGTACTCTGTGGAGGAAGGCTCATTTTAAACACAACCACTCAGTTTCTGCTGATTACACACTAATGAAAACATAGTTATGAATATTATAGATCCTCCTAAATACTACACACTGGCCCTTTAAACCTGCACCTTCTAGCTTCATGCTGGCTCCGACCAAATGACTTCACTGCAACCAGCAGATAACAGGAGAAGCATTCAGTCATGGTTGGATCGTGCTACGATCTGCCAAGACACTTTGTCGTTTCAGGGGAAATGCTGAGCACAAAATGACATAACCATGGCTGGACAAGGTTTGGATACACACTCCATGTTGGATGTGCTCCCACACATCAGTCAACGCTGATCCGTCAGGGAGCAGCAGGAAGTGAAGGCCACAGACTGGAGGAGCGGACGGTACGAAGAAAACACAGAAGCAGGACGACAGGAATAAAAGACCAATCTGATGAAGTGTGTTTTCAAGCACTAAATACATTCAATCATTCGCTACAGCAGCAACATTTAAAGTAGCACTCAGGGGAACTATTGGGAATCGTTTCCATTGTTTTACTGCCAGGAAAGAATGCTCAATTATCTCATATCATTCTGTTTCACAAAGGCAGCACATGAACATCTAAAGGCTGTGCACCAACTATATAAACCTAATGACTCAACATCAGCATCAGCACATACACGACCTCCGACCTGCTCAGTGAATAAGTATGAAGCAGAATTCTCTGAACCAACAACAAACTAACTTTCATATTGTTAATGGCGTCTGAACGGCACAATCCAAGAGCAGTTTCAAGGTTTGTGAATGACACATTATCTTTAAGGAAAGATTAGTTAGATATTGCTCCAGTTATGTGGTTATTGTTAGCCTGATTACATGATACAATATCAATTATGAAGTGATAATTATAATGTAAAGTTCAAGCAACAGGCCTTTATATTGAAGGGATAAAGGATAGTGGTTGCATTCTGAGATCTCACGCCTCACCTCCCTCACACACCAAATACTGAGAATTGGCCAGTTGAGATAAAAAATGAAAACGCATCAAGTTGCTGCAGCAGCTGTTATAAATAACCAGCCGATATCTGTGTGACATTCAAACTCTGAGTAGCCTGCAGAGAGAGTGTTACTCAGCTGCAGAGCTCCTTCCACAGGAGATCACACACTGCATCACTGTGGTGGGACAGCCCGCGTTGAGCGGCGGGCTAACTTCTCCTGCTCGGATGGCGGCCTTAACAAGCGTCCCGAGCCTCCGGGATGACACATGTCTAATCCGGGATGCTGCAGGGCTCTGTAATCATTCCTTCAGACCTCTGCAGGCTCCTCCCCACTCCAACACACACAAATAAATCAGGAGGCAAGCAGCTACCATGTCATTAGCTATTCCTGCTGCAGCGAGAAGCTGCCAGAAATACACGTTACACATGCACAGAGCCTCATCACTTCCCCACAACCAAAGCACGAGGACATGATCCGTGTGACTCAACGCTGCTCCGTCACACTTCCTCACAGCTTCTGACTGGCTGTTCATTAAATCAAGATGAGTCAGCTGCTGAGTTTGACTAGTTGTGGTCGGTTGGTTTTACAGACCTGCTCCAGTGAGCGTGATATGGAAGCACTTTCACTGTTGCTTCTGCAGCGCAGTGATAGAAACATTACTACAATACAGCAACCTTTTTTATCAAATGCAAGTGACAAAGAAAAAATACGAGCGGAGGGATTGTAATAAGGCCCGTGCAGACAGCAGGTCAACAGGTTGTGGAGTTTCATATTTACAGCCCTCAGTTTATGGCAGACACAGTTCTTAAAGCCACAGAGCTGTGAGAGAGAGATCAGGGATCAGCTGCAGTGAACCAGGCGGTAAAAAGCACATTTATATGCAGAACACAACACATGTCTGTTTGCTTTCAATCGGGACTGCCATCTGCTTGTTGAGAAACAAATGAATGTAGATCGCAAGATTAATGAGTTTTTGATTGGGTGCCGGCCAGACTGCTAGGAGCCTCTCGGAGGACGAGGATGGGACGGAGACACGGCGCCCGGACAGTCTGTGCAGCGGCCAGGCTGCTAAACGGCTGATTGTGTTGTACACTGCGGCTGCCTGGACAGGAGACGGTGGCATTTGTTTCAAGTGGTTGCTTTTACTTTGTGAAGGCAGTTAAATTATTCTGACTCTTTGATTTGACATTTCAGACTTCTGGTGTTGAGCTCGTCCAAATAGAGAAAAGAATAACTCCAAACGAGTTATGTTTGTTCTTTTGATTTATGGGATTGTTTTTGTTTTAATGTCATTTTATGTCTTTATTGGCGCTTGTTGTTTGTGAGCCCCCTAACGTTAGAACATGTTGTAAACATTATGTTCATTTGTTTCTTGGTTATAAAGTATTTGGAAAGTTATTTCAAATCCACAGGCTGAGTTCCTTTACACACTTTGTGAAGTGAAGTTTACTGAAGTTTCATATGACAAGTCCCCCCCCCGTACTGCATGTGTCTGTCCTCTCACGTATTGTGACGAGCATTGCTGTAAAACAAACTAAAGTTAGAAGCAACAGCTGAGAATATGAGCGCTCAGAAAGCTACATGTTAACAAGCACCCCAAAATCATTCTGATGATGCAGCATTATGAGTGATGATGTGCAGACATGCAGAACTCTGCCTCCCCTGAAATATAATGTGAGTGAAGGTAAAATATGTTAAGTGTTCTCCACTCAGCGACCAGCAGGGGGCTCTACCACACTAACCCTCAGCCTCCTGCAGAGGGAAGCAGCCAGAGGTTGGGACAAACTTAATGAGTCATTCAAAGATCATCACAGTTTGAGAGAGACCAGAAGGGCCGGCCACTTCAAATGCAGAGTGGCTCTGGCTCTGTGGCTCTGTGGCTCTCTGGTCAGTAAATGAGGCATATCCCCCGTGTTCTCTGTAACCTATAAACCAGAGGAACAGACTCGTCAGCACTGACAGTCACAAAGCATTTAAAGTCTTTCTGACTCACTTTCAGAAAGACTTCTGAAGCAGAACTAAACTGAACATACAGAAGAACATTTATTTTTTTAAAGGTACTTTCATGAGTATCCCAACTGTATGGAAATATAATACTTCATCAGAGTCTTCACATTCTGAATATCAGCAGCGAGGGGGACGGAGACGCATACTTAGTGATGATGTAACACATTGGATTTCAATTGTATAATGAAGTCACATTTTAACCTCAAGTTTATTTTAATCAACTGAAGTTCACAGTTACTGTGAGTGTAAGACCTGCTGCATATAAGACCTCAAACATAAAGCCTCAAACACACCAACACACATCCAGAAATGATATTTTAAACTTTCAAAAGGTGCTCCCTCAGTTATAATCAGTGATTATATGATCACATGAATCTCTTGGTTCATGGCTCCATAGTTAAAGTCTGGCTCTTCACAGCCCAGTCTCCCCCACTGATCCCCCCCGCATGAGAGGGTCTAACCTCTATGACCGACCACACACACACACACACACACACACACACACACACATACACACACAGCTACAGTCATTACCTAATTACTGTCGCAGCATACTGTAGTGGTGAACGAGAGGTGTGTGTGTGTGTAGCTGTGTGTGTGTAGCTGAGTCTGTGTGTAGCTGTGTGTGTGTGTGTGTATGTGTGTGTGTGTGTGTGTGTGTGTGTGTGTAGCTGTGTAGCTGTGTGTGTAGCTATGTGTGCATCTGAGTGTGTGTATCTGAGTGTCTTTGTGTGTGTGTAGCGGAGAGTGTGTATCTGAGTGTGTGTGTGTGTGTGTGTGTGTGTGTGTGTAGCTGAGTGTGTATGTGTATATCTGAGTGTGTGTGTATCTGAGTGTAGGTGTGTGTGTGTAGCTCAGTGTGTGTATCTGAGTGTGTGTGTGTGTGTGTGTGTGTGTGTGTGTGTGTGTGTGTGTGTGTGTGTAGCTGAGTGTGTATGTGTGTATCTGAGTGTGAATCAGGGGGACATTGGGGTCATGACCTTCAGGGGTTGAATGAACCTCATTGGCTGTCTAATGGTGATGTCATTGGGGTTAAACAGGTCGACTGACTTCACTGAACCTCCGCTATAACACTAATACACACACAAGCTCTATGTGGACACTAATCAATACACACCTTTACAATTCCAACCTTCACATTGAACTTCAGGATGAAGAACACAGAAGATCTGTCAGACACCAACACTGTTCTGCCTCCCTCGTCCCTCTCTACACAGCAACGGATTTTAAGTTGCCACAACACACACAAACCCATAAATCCAACCCCCCCTCACCACACACACACACACACACACACACACACACACACACACACACACACACACACACACACACACACACACAGAGCACCATGGTTACCAGTACTGTGCTGGGACCAGTAGAGGGACCTGCATACCAGTAAAAAGGTCCTTCTAGTGGTGGTGCCATCAATCCCCAGGATGTCTGCTGTGGACCTGAGCTGTCTGTGAACCGAGTCATACATCTGATGTCACTGAGCAGCAGCAGCCTTATTATCGCTCTCTCTCTCTCTCTCTCTCTCTCTCTCTCTCTCTCTCTCTCTCTCTCTCTCTCTCTTTCTCTCTCTCTCTCTCTCTATATATATATATATATATATATATATATATATATATAGAAAGAGCTGAACATAGAACACAGCTGCACCAGCAGAGAGGAGTTCCAGTAAGAGTAACCAGCCATCAGAGTTACACTCGCTGTAGAAACACTTGGACCCATCAGACCCACATTTACTGTAAACGTCGTGCGGATGTGCAGAACATCTGGGAGTCTGTGACTCGCCCTGAATCACAGGTGATTGCTGCTGAGTCAGTCAGCCTGTGCTCATGTGCCTGCTGCTTTCACTGGCTAACAGACTGTGAGTCAGTCATTCTCACATTGTGTGTCACTGGAACCATTTCTCCATCCTGTCATGTCTTTCCTCGGCTCCTGCTGATTGATCGCTCCTTCATACGAGTTGATTGTTTTTTTGTGTTTTGATGATGAAACAAGGATTTCCTGTTTTTATGTTAATGTCACTGCTATCACTTGTACTGCAGCTAACACCTATTTATATCACTACAATACATGTCTTTGATTATTAAATTATTACTTTGGCCGGTAAGGTGTCAGTGAA
Organism: Cottoperca gobio; assembly: GCF_900634415.1. NCBI lineage: Eukaryota > Metazoa > Chordata > Actinopteri > Perciformes > Bovichtidae > Cottoperca > Cottoperca gobio. Next base: position 8,999,709 of record NC_041377.1, read on the forward strand.
TATGCTGTGTCATTGCTTCATTATATAACTACTTCAGTTTTCTCTTTTGTTTTCATTCCTGTCCCCCCTGATCTGAACAGACTGTAAGATGCAGCTGTTACAACAGAGGTCAGAGGTCAGAGGTCATCCAGTCAGCGCTCTGTCAGGATTTCCTTCTTTTGCTTTTCGAAAGGAAACGTCCTGAGAAGCGTCTTCCAACTGGGAAACACACACTCCTATCAACACTGTGCTACCTGCTGATGTGCCTCTGTCACACACACACACACACACACACACACACACACACACACACACACACACACACACACACACACACACATTTTTACTCTTTCAGTCACACCACACAGCTACATAAACAAGGTCCAGACAAGGGAGAGAAAGTGTGTGTACTTGTGTGTAAATGTGTGTGTTCAAGAGGAGAAAATGAGGCCAAGGGTTGGCACAGAAAAAGCGGGAGAAGAGTGTGTGTGTGTGTGTGTGTGTGTGTGTGTGTGTGTGTGTGTGTGTGTGTGTGTGTGTGTGTGTTTTGTGCCATTTACAGCAGACACAAATATCATAAAGACATCTTTCTTGCGTTTAATCTTCTTCTCAAAGTGAAAAGTGTGTTACACAGTGAACTAACATTAAAGTGGCGATCTAGAAGATTTTCATTTAAATAAATGTTAAGTCACAATCACACACTGGTGGAAGTTTGTATAATATATATTTGCAGTTTACAGACTGGCTGAGACTAAATGTGTTACAGTTTATTCCCATTGTATTCACCCAGAGAAGAGAACTATGCACACAATGAAGAACAAAGAACAACTCAAACAAACCAACTTGGCGTCAGGTGTGAACGCACTTTGAAAACATGTAGAATAGCAGGACAAACAGCTGCTTTCAGAGAGAGAAGCAAACGAGGGAAGCTTGTTCCTTCATGAGTGAACCTGCAGGACATCAGGCAACAAGAAAACACCAACAGCTATTTCTGACCCGAGTCGAGTTGACAAATGGGATTCCAATTCCCTTCGACTTCGTCCCTTTCGCTCCTGAGTTCTATTGTTTCACGCTGACATGGGGCAGAAACAAACACAACACAGCCTCTTCTGCAGGACACTTGGGCTGCAGCCCCCCCAATCTGCTCACATGCAACTTCAAGTGCATTGAAAGGAGCTCAGGGGAAGAGCTTTGTACCCTGGAAGAAAAAAGGCCGTCTGAAGAGAGACTTGTCAGGATCAGTGAAGGGACCTTTTCCCTCCTTCTCTGTGTTGGGAGGGGAACTTGAGACACTGCGTTGAAAGGGAGGGGGGGGGCCTTTATCAAGACTCTTCTAAAATCTCTTTTTAAACTGAGAATTAACGGCACCCTGCCCATCTGATGCTGCCCTGTTTAAGCTGCTGCCTATTAGCTTCCATAATTACCACAACTCTTCCAAGGGAGAAAGGTGTGTGTGTGTGCGTGTGGGGGGGGGGGGGATCTGGGACCCAGGGGTGAGAGACGGTGTGATCAGGTTACAAGAACCCGGCGGCTGGGGGTGACAACATTATTTATGAGCCGTTGCTAATGGATGTAGAGTGACAGCAGCTTCAGTCCACTGCAGGGTCAAAGACAGACAACAGAGAGAGCTCACGCCCACCAGGGTGACAGACAGCTTAGTAACTGACCCCTCTCAGGTTAGGGGGGGTTCTGAAAGTTGGAAGAGAAGTGAACCAGAAGTAAGAAGGGTCGGGGGAAAGTTTTCTTCTCTCCGAGGAGTGAGAGTGATGGAGAGAGATGTGTCTGGGACGAGACAGCGAGCGTTTTTCCAGTCTATTTGCCCTGCGTCTAGACCCAGAGTCAACGGGACAGGCCCAATAAAAAGACTGGATATTACAGAGAGGCTGGGTTACACAGAGTCCAAATCCTGATGAAAGGCTGCACTGTGGAGGAGCTGAGGACATTGAACTCCAGAGATAGACATTGAAAAAACTGTCCTGTCCTCATTCTCATCCAAAGGGAACAGGAATTTAACTTTTCTGCAACAAAACCACGACACCTCTGTGGCAACATGCTAACGTTAGCGTCGGCACAGTAAAAAATCTGCCTCTCTCCCATTAGGTTCCATTAAATAGGCCAATTAGAAGTCTTAAGCAGCGCACAGAAGAATCTCCAGTTTCCTGAATCCTTTCCAAGAGATAAATACATAAATTAAACATCACATTTGGGTGCTGAGGTTCAAAGTGTCCTGTGAGTGTTTGATGTAGGCATGGATTGAAATGTGCATAATTCAAAGGAAGTTCAGCGAGTGTATACTGACGCTGATTAATGTACATCAAGCTTTGGCCTGGCGTTGGATAATCAGTGTCCAACGATCAAACGGACAGTTGGACTGTAGCTTTGTGTGCCGTCCAAGAGCGAGACCCCGGCCTCTGACTGCAACTCCTGCTTTACCCGGAGACCAGGGAGCTGAGTGAGACACCAACACTGGAAGGATCACTGGTATAACTTCATTACACTATGCAGAACCTCAAAATGTCCAACGCTGACACTTCTCATGCCACGTCAAAAGAGGGATTAGATGTTTCCTACGGAGGGACTGAGCATCAGAAACTACTTCCATTAGTTAAACTCAAGCATCGTCATCAAGGCACTGAAAGTGTAAAGAAGAGAGAAAGTAGAAGCACACCTGCTAGGTCGGACGCAGCTGTTACACTCGGTCCCTGCGCTCAACATTGATTGATTTGTTTTCTCTTATTTAGCTGAAAAACCTCAAGAGCTGCAGAGCTGGAGCTGAATCCACTGAGCAATCTGACTGCATGCTCGCAGAGTGCAGATTGATTGTAGGCCTTGCAGAGAGCAAATTACAAAAAGTGACTGCATGTGTTTTGGTGTGGACGTAACAAACTTTACTACAAACACACAGACTTAATATTCTGGGGTTTCGACATCAACATGCAGCGTAAAGCCTAACAAACAAAGATTCATCCTGAAAGGACGAGACCTTGACACGCTTGTGGGGAACCTTCTGTTCTGCTAAAAACAGCCATTTTCTCAGACATCACAGAAAGAGTTCAGATGTGTAGGCGGCAGATGTCGATGAGATGTGTGTATGTTGGTAGATGCACACGGTGGCCTGTTGAGGAGAAATCTCGACAGTTTGAAACTTGCTCCAACAGACTTAAAAACAAGACTTCTATCAACAGCCAGGCTCAACAGCTATATCAAAAATCTATAAAATAACAATCAGCCCACAGAAGCAAAGCGAACACCAGAGCAGAATGAAAGTGAAGCTGGACACATGAGAACCGCAGAGCAGAAGCGATGCATCTTTTATCAACACTCTGGATCCTCCTGGACAGAGGTGGAGATAGTGAGAGTTAAATATCCAGTCAAGTGCTGTGGCTTGCTGCGAATAACAAGCAGGTGATCCAGTCACATCTGCAGGAGGAGGAGGAATGTGGAGGCAACCGCTAAGTGCTGGTCTGAAGTAATAACCTGCGGTTCAGCAGCGTGCTGCTCACAAACGCTTCAGGAGTAAAGAACCTTATCTCAGGTTCATCCAGCTGCTGAAATCAATATGATTGTGTCTACTTTGAAGCAAAGTTTCTCACTAGTGTTTTAATCCTATAGAAGCTTCCACATATAGACAGGACTGCAGACAGGACTGAATCAATGTCTCAACTGAACCTGCCATGTTGCAGCAGAATCTCTCTGATGAAGGATTACGGCTGCTTTGACCTTTTCCCTGCAGCCTCAGCAGCAGAGCTGCTCACCACTGTGTGAGCAGATAAAAGACTCTTCCACAAACCTCACATCATGTTCTTGGATCAGACGAACAGAACTCGCAGGGACTGGATTGACCTTTTGGTCATTGAAGTTTTGGGGATAAAAACACCATGAAATAAAACCTAAATGGTGCAAAGCCCTCTTTGATGTTGTGCCATTACAAGAGCTACATCATCTCTGCTCTTAACATCTATTACAGTTCATGTTCTCCCCCCTTCTCTCACCCCTCTCCTTCTATTTCTCTCCCATTATTACTTTCCTCCTCACACTTATTTTCTAAATTCATCTTTGGTTAAGATTACATTTTGCTCCGTCTTCTCTTTATCCACTCCTTTTCCTCCTCCCTCATCTTCCCCAGACACATGATCACAAAGCCATGCGTGGAGCCTGGTGGGATGCAGAGGGAGGAGGGACGCGCCTATGAGACGGAGGGAGATGATGAGAGAATCAGGTGCTTTGTCTGGATGACATAATGTGAGCAAATAAGTTTCACAGTCGGCTTTAAAACTCGACAAAATACAATTCTCTGCACACTTTCTCTCTGGGACACGTCTCTTTTCCTTTGTCTCATTCTCCCTTAGACCTACAATTAATTATCACCCTCTTCTTCCTCTTCCTTGTGTCTCCACCAGGCTGAAGTGAAGAGCACCTTCAGCTGAGAGAACAGAACCCAACAAGAGCAGATCCCAGGTGTGTTTCTGATTTACCTCCCTCATCTTATGTGGGATGGATTCTCGATGGAGACCCTGAGCCGCAGCTGTAAGTTTCACATATAAATACACAGCATAACTTCTTGGAGGCTATAATCCAAAGTGCTTTTCAGTATGGACGGTGGGGACCCAGAGGGAATCAAACCCCCCACCCATTAAATCAGCAAGCAGTTTGAATTCCTCTAAATAAAAACCACCGTTCTCATAAACCCCCGGCCTCGCTCAGTTTGTTTTAAAGAGCAGGGAGAAATATAAAAGCTGATGAGAACCTGTTACAACAGCAAAAACACACTGATCAGGTCGGCTTACAGTCTGAGCGTGGAGAGCCGAGCAGTGAAGCTTAACAACTAAAACTAAGTGTTCAGTGAAGCTACAGTAGTTAAGTGAGGAAGGTGTTAATGATGGCTCATCCACACGCTGCAACACGTCATGTGTTTTCTTTCTTTTAACTTTCAACTTGAGGAAGAACTTCTTGTTTCTATCATGAGCTCTTTCTCGTCCTTGTCCTTCGGTTCCTCTCTGTGCCTTTTCCATGCCATCCATCATCCACTGAGGTCACCGCAACCTTTCCACTGAAACATTCTTGGCAGATCACAAAAACAAAAAAAATCATTCATCGGGGCACAATTTGAAGCGGCTTTGACGGGATATAAACCAAGGAAAAATCGTTTATTTTTTATATAAAATGGGCAACCCCGTAATTATCACTAAACCCAGAATGTTCCACATGCTTTGAGGTAACGTGACGTCAAGACGTCTCTCTGTTCAGAACGAGACGAAATCATCAAAAACCAGTGAGTCACTTAAACCGATAGAAACTAGGTGTCCCGGGGAGGCTTTGTAACCGATACGCTCCTCTCCAATGTGTGGACCCTGGAACCTTAAGACTCCGGGCCACTTGGTTTTTGTGGAGCGTGTCAGTAATTCACCCCCCTCCCCCCCTCCCTCCCCAACATGGAGAAAGTGATATTTTGCAGCCACAGGGAAATAACCCCCATCACCACAAACCTCTTCTTAATACCCTAATATACAGAGGACCTTGTGAGGGGGGGGGGGGGGGAGTGAGTTATATCAAATGAAATCAAAATGTTTTCAGAGGGATCTCACAGTTCAGTCTGTAAGGACACACAGGGAGCACAGCCAGCTGGCACTCACTCACTGACCCCCCCCCATGTTGTTCAGCAGGGTCAGTGGCTCTGATTGAAGAGGGATTGGATCGACGCTGCTCTATGTGGTGACGCTGTAGGAAGCATCTTCTAACTGGATCGGTTCTAACCTTGACTGCTCTTTGCCTGTAGGTCTCGCTACAATACAAAATACAACTTCTGGAATCACTGCTGCTACACATACTGTTAGTACTGTTACTGCCTCTGAGTGATGTCCTGTAACTCTGACCCAGAACGTATCCTCAGACACAACATAAACTGAGTGACAGTGTGTGAAGGGCTATCGCTCTTATACGTTCTGCTCCCTGGACTTGAGAACAATATCAGGCGTGGCAGAAAATACCAAGAGAGGATGGGGGCTGGGAGTACTGAATCATTGGTGACATTCAGATTTAGTTTGTAGCATCTTCTTCTGGTTTGCTTTTTATCCTAAGCTCCTTTGTGTTGAGAAAGACGAGTTATGGGATGGCAGAAGCTCAAAGTTTTGAACAAGGTACACTTTACTGTGCAAATGTGTGCCACTCGTCATTTAAACCCCTCATATTTAGACTGTAGCTCCTCACGTGGTTCACAGCATCAGAGCCAGCTCACATTACTGTCAGCCTGCAGAGTACCAGGTACATCACAAGCATACGAGAAAGCCATTCAGTACGTCTCATCGTACGGTAATGCAAAGTGCTGGTCCGCTCACATTGTGCCACATTTCTCAGCATGCCTCTGAATGCTGACACCGACAGGAATGTGCTGCACCTTCAGTTCCTACAATGCCTAACTAGTGGTGGAGGTATTTCCCACAGACCAGTCAGGTAAACAGCCACTGACCCTCATCAAACAAAGCCAGCTCGTCGGTGAACACGAGGCTTTTCAGTGCTGCCCTCAACAACGTGTCCCTTCTTCTAAAGTGCGGAGTACAAAAGCATGAGCGCACCTAAAGCTTTAGTCATCACAGGTTTTTATGATTACTGATTAGTTCGAATTGAAGTTGATAGAATCCAGAATTTCCCTGAGAAAGTTGTTCTTAAAGTAGGGAAGCATATGAAACTGCAATGAGACATCAAAGGACACTAAAGCTCCATAGTCTAACCTAGAACAGTGAAGTTGCTTATATTAGATCGGAGAAAAGCCACACACTCAATACTCTGATGCAAGTGTGACGTCACATCTTATTAAAAACAATGATGTGGAGTGATTTATCTACAGTCATCTGAGAAGATCTAAAGAGGGATGTCCTTCAGATCAGAAATACTGACACTGTAGTTGATGTGTTTTCAATCCAATCCTTCACCGCAGGAAGTGAAAATGGCTGAACAACCCCACAGACCTCCACAAGAAAATCACCTGTCAGTGTTGCAGGGCTCAGGTTTCAGCGTCCATCGCTCCCACACAGAGAAGCTGCCAGTCAGGTTGGTCTGAAAGTGTTTCTGAAAGCTTCCATGAGCCAGCATGCAGTCCTCAGGGGTCGCCCTTTGCCCCCGAACATTTGTCAAACAAACTAGTAGTAATGCATCTCTGGTAGTGGAACCGTACCTCACCTAACCCTGAGCCCCGCAGGAATGCGGCAGCCAGAATGTTGTGCAATGTGAAACACATCAAACGCTGATATGGTCAATTACGTCTGTGAAGCCCTGAAGACTGAGGGAAAATGAGAGTGCTGGGCTTTGCAACAGGGGCTTGGTGGGGTTTAGAGACTAAAGTGAGAAGTGACTCACAGACAGTCAATGTCTCAGCGCTAGTATTAGTCACAGGAATATTATTGTGCAACCAGGGCTGATGGATGATCATTGCATCCATCACAAATAATGAGGGGATTCTATTATAAATTGCTTTGCAGTTATTCTTCTTCCCTATTGTGTTTTACCCGCGTTTGAAGGGCAATTTACTTCCAGTGGCACAAAATTACCAAAATATATGTGCAGAGAGCTAAAGGGACTGCCGATCGATACCAATGACTCAATGATTTAGAAGCAAAGGAAGAGGCAGAGAGTGATGTGTCTCTGAACATCACTGCACCCTTTTAAATCCATAGTGAGACTCAGAACTGCAGACAGTCACAGAAGGACCAGAATGTTCCTCGCTCACTCCCCACTTGATTTGTTGCCAGGCATTTAAGCTAACAAGAGAACCAAGGAGGTTCAGGGGAAAGTAAGGAGAGGACATTTCTCATGAAAATACAAATGGGGATTTGATTGATTTTGTCTTTGGGGAGACACACAGCAGGGTCTTGTTGTCCACCAGAGTGGTTTAAGTTTTGACCTCAATCAGACTCACTTTGTTCCCTGAGGAGAGCGAATACAGGTGAGCTGGTGGTTCAAGAACAAGAAGTGGTTTTATGGCCGAAAATGGTAGAGCTTAGATTTAAAGCATCACTGTTTTCATATATCCAGGGTGAAACTACGCCGTTTAACCATTGAAGGACACACCTCAGAACAGTCCTGTCTGTGTCCCCAACAGCTTCCCACCATGGACATCATTGGTAACAAGTAGGACTCCTACATCTACAGGCTTTCCATGCTGTCATGATGATCAGGGTTTGTCCTGAGTCAAACCACCAGCTGTGTGCAGCGACAGGAGGACGGAGTCTCATCGGGAAAAGTCAAGCTTGTGTCTGCTTTTAACAGAAAGGAGTCAGAAAGCGAGCCTTCGTGTCCATTGGTAAACACAATTAACACGCCATCAAAGATGAATGGCGTGTCTGTGTAATTTACAAAAGGAATTATGTGCTGAGAACAAGACTGAGAACACATTATGGTTTAACAGAATTCATTCATTATTTTCTCTTCCTTGCATATTGAACAAAGCAGAGGCCAGGGTAAGCAAATGTGTTACACATCATTACCACAGTATCATGTTACATTGCCACTAAGGCTCGGAGACAAATCTCCTTCCCTACAATGTCAGCGATAAGCTCCCTCTATCTGTGATCTCTTATCTCCACTCCTCAACAAAACAACATATGCCTCTGATCCCCACTCATTAGGATATCAAAGTGTTAATAAGGTCCCTTTATCTCTTCCCAACCAGACCCAGCTAATTGAATCCAGAGCTAGATAGCAATCTACTAAGTATGTCAGTGGATTAGTAGGGCCTGTCACCACGGTTACCCAGGAGGAGGAAGGCTGCAGAGCATCCTCGCTCAATATCCGCCTGATAACGTTTCCTTCCTGAAGCGACACAGAGCCGCCATCCCTCATCTCTCTCAATATGTGTCGAGCAGGAAATGAGAGCAGATGTAAAACATGACAGTTCAGTGACTTGAGACTTCCTTGTTGTCCGGCCATCGTCAGCTTGTATAACTGATGAAAACAAGAAACTTTTGATTAGGAAAATAGAAGACAGCCCTTTGGTTTCTCTGTCTCTTTGTGAAGCTTTCAGATGCTCTTTTATTTTGTCCCTTGATTTAACTCAACTCCACACTCTTTTGTTTGTCTTACATTCTTGATTCTTTCAGTTGCTCCTCCCTTCTGGGTTGGAGGATGTGAAAGCGGTTTGCTTGCAGCCTCGGTTTGCCAAAGACCTTGAGATGTGGACAGAGTAACATTGACACAAAGTCATGCGGCCTGCCGAGATCAGGACCTTGAGGAGTTGAGCCGCTGCGTGGAGATGCAACATGACCGCTCTCTGATGCTCCTGATCCTGAAGCGGGTAGCGGCCTTGTCTAGGGTGTTGGCCTTTACTGGCCACAACATCCATGTATGAGAGACATCGTCACCATAAACTGCCCCATGAGGGGAAATTGCTTTATCCATCTTCTGTGGCAGTGTGTGTGAAGCGGGCTCTTTTCTTGGTGTTCAGTTTCTCCTTTTACTTTAAAGATATCAGACGGATGTAAAAGGCATTATTTATTTTGCACTATAGGATTTTTCATGAGAAGAGCATGACCAGGCACATATCGACATGAGCAAAATGCATACAGCAAAGAGAAGCATGTATGCAGATGTCACAGATTGATTGGGGGACAGATGTATTTTGAAGTAATTTTCTTTACTTTCACTGTTCATGGCGGGTAAAGCCACAAATCCCTAAAAAGCCCCTGTAAATCATTAAGACTCTAATCTGTGCCAGTCCTCTCTCTTCCCAACGTTTCCTTTCTCATGAACTCCGACAGTGTCAACTCCTGCTTCTCCCAGGGGCATCTTCCTCCTCCTACTTTCTCTTGTGAGAAATGGGCTTTTGCAAGCTCAGAGAAGCGTTGCAACACAGGAACTCCTGCTGGCCGAGGCATTCCCTTCTGGATTTCATCTCAGAGCTCGTGCGAGCCTGACGGTGGAAGTGCATCTTAGCAATGTGTTTAGTTGGTGGATCTGGAGGCCCAGAGGGGGCATGCAAGATAAGGAGGATACGATTGAGGCTGGTTGGTAGTCTTTAGGCTACAAAGAGCTTTAAATGCAACACATTGAAAGCAAGTTTCATAGATTCCCAATTAGTGCTTATTTTCAAACATTAAATATATAAATGTTTAAACAATGTAAACAGTTGTATTGTATATTCAGTGAGCCTTCAGTGATTCAGCTTTAAATACTATCTCCCCTCTCAGCTGCTGCATTGACCACCAGGTACACACCTTTCCTCACTGGATGAGCACAACAACACGTCTGGTTTGCTCAGCACTGAACTGATACAAGGCTGTAAATACATGAAAGGCTGCAGTGGGGGGGGGACGTGAACCAAACGGGCGGAGCTGGACAGCTTCCAAACAGGTGCTGCTGCCTCGCCGTCCCAACAGGAGGCTTTAGGCGTAGAAGACGATATATGCGTGTGTGTGTGTGTGTGTGTGTGTGTGTGTGTGTGGGGGGGGGGGGTTATGGTTATTATATCTTGGGAACTGGCCCTGATCTGCTGGTTCCTGAGAAGGAACGTTTGAGAGATAAATGTGGCCTCGTCTTAATGAGTGTGTGTGTTCAGGCACAAGCTATGTTTCATGTTATTATTTTAAACTTCTGATAATAATTTTGTCAAAATCAATAAGCAATAACTTGCTGCTTCCCACTATAAACACACACTCAGAGAAACACACATCCCAGAACCTTCCAAGCTGTGAGGTGGTTTGAGGCGTCAGTGGACTGACAGGTGTGGAGGGTCAGTGTCTGTCGGAGGGCTTTGTGTTGAGGGTGCAGGTGGGACAAGCCGACCATACACACACACACACACACACACACACACACACGCACATGATAAATCCAAGTGACACGGTTGTCTTTGTGGAATATCCCATTTCACCTGTTAGCGCACACACAGCTTCAACTGCTATGTTTGCCTTTGTGGCATATCTCATTTCGTCTGCTAGCTCTCTCATTCACACACACACACACACACACCACACACACACACACACACACACACACACACACACACACACACACAAACTCCAGAGGCTGCGGCTGTCTTTGAGATACACCTCCAGACTCTTCCCAGAAAAAGACAAAAAGTATTTTCTAAGAGTTGTGGGCTGAGAACGGCGGCCTGTAAACTCAGGAAGCATCACAGTGTCACTTCAAACAGCTCTCTGTCTGTCAGAGAGTGTTCAGACTGAAGCTCCAGAGGAACACACTGGCTTCTTTTCTGCTCCTCAATTGTGCAAAACGTGGAGTATAATACTATGAATTCTAGGAAAGACTTTCATTAAAAAAGAGCCATTGTAAAAGTCCTGTGGTCGGTGCGGTCGCTGAAAGCTTTTGCCTGTGTGTGTACTGCATGTGTCTGCAGTGGGCAATTGAACGGTACTTTTCTTCCTTCCTCTCTTCAACCTCTGATAACAGAGTCAGAAGGTTATCGTTCAGCCAGATCTGACTTGAGAAGTCTCTTGTAAGTGTTTCTGTGTGAGACAGACTGCAGGTCGTCCTCCTGACAGGACACTTATCCCAGTCTCTTCCTGCTGGGACGAGCCTCGACCTCGCAACATCAAAGCACAGCTGAGCTCCTGTATCGCCGGTGCGAGGCCACTGAAGCGGATCCACCAGCTCCCACACACACGATAAAGTGTGGAAACAGACAACCAGCATACCTTCATTGTTCAGGGGTGTTGGTGGCAGATGAAGGCGGTGGTAGTCACGCTCTTCTTCACAAGATGACGGAGCAGCACTATCAGCAGACTGAGACTTGCAGCTTGGTTTCACAGAATAACTCTTTGGCTAACAGGACAGGATTTAGCTACTCTTACAATTACAAGTTTACACCAGTGCTTCCCTTATGGTGACAAAGCATAAATTACTCTGAACAAACAACAGAAAGTATGACCTATGTTCTGTGATCACAGAAAAGTCTTATAAAGGAGAAAGAAGAAGAAAGTACTTTTTCATTAAAGCGGAGGGAGATAAAAGAGACGAGAGCAATTTCACAGAACGAAAAACATGACAACACGACTTCTCCAGCAACAAAGAAACAAATAAGGCTGCTATTATCATGATGAAATGCTGAGTTTATGAATCTAATAAGCATGTGCAAATATTGCAAAACAGATATTGAGACGGGGGGAAAACTCATTTAATTATAGGTTTTTAGTCCTCGCCGAGTTCTGCTGCCACTGCGACACTGAGCAGAGACAAGCGTAGGTCTAGCTAACTGCTTCTCAGCTACACCTTTTGTCCAACGATAAAAGCTTAAAGTGATCAAATGTGCATTAAACTAAACAAAAGGAAAGAAATGGAAGCTTAAGAAACATGGTGCATCCTCACGTCTCCACTTCTTTGCCCTTTGCTCACATGGACATTTACAGACGGCTCATCACATGAGTACTTCCTCTTCTTTAATACAATGAGACTACCAGATAGTATCCTTGTATGCACTAAAGTGGTTTCTGAGATCTATGAACATAGAACAAAGAAACATGAGCTGCCAGATGACGTGACAGCAAATTACTGGATTTGAAGGAAAAACTGGAACTGGCCATTAGAAGTTGGTTAAAAGCCGTCATTGCAAAAGGTCAAAGGTGAAGCAGGACATGATACAAAGGTCACTTTGGTTAATAACGTTACTCTTTGTGTTCAGTACTAAATCAGTTAATTACTTTCTTCATCTGAATGCTGGAGTTTGGTGAAAACCTTTTAGCAAAGTTGTCAGATCTCAGTGAACTTGGTGAGACCGCATTAGTATTAGTATTAATATAAGAAAGATGGAAACACTCAAAGTAAGACCAAAGTTTCAGCCTTTTACACTGATGAGGTCATTTCACCCTCACGGCTCACTAACGACAATGCATAAAGTACACAGTAAAAGTATTTTCCCTCTTGCCGTTTGCTTAATACGAACATAAAATAACACATTTTACACAATATTATGCAAGTATTACTAATGTTTTATTGCTATGTGTTATCCATCAGGTCTTATCAGCTCATGTTTGTACTTTGTTGGATGTGTTTCACTCTCATTGAGAAGTGAAGTGGACTGTGAAGAGGATCCGCTCAGTTAAACGTTGAGTTTAACTGGAAATCAAAATGCTACATTCCCACTATAAAGTCTGACCACTGAAACAATTATAACCGCATCTAAATAAGCCCAACTGCAACCCTCCCTAAACACAATCCATCATAACGTGAGGCAGAGCTGTGGTCTGCTTCTCCTCTTTGCTTAATGAAATGCCTGGATGCAGTTTGAAACAGCTCCAGCTGAGTAAAAGTAGAAAAGGCTATCAAACAGAGGTCACGTTGCTTTGCACAATCTCCCCACATCAGTAATGTTTCCTCACAGATATCTTCCTCAAATATTCCAATTAAAAGTACACAAATCAATGCACGTCTCCGTCTCACAGCAGAAACACTCCCTCCACATTCTTGGACGGTCTGCAAAGAGACAGAACGTCTGAAAAGGTGCCATATGCTTTATGATATGGGCTCAACATTTAATCATCACTGTTGGTGTTTATTAGGCTGCTATGAAACGCCTTCCAACAGAGCACTGAGCCAATGTGTCTCCGGCTGTGATGACAAAGTCCTTCGAAAATAATAAGGATGGAACCAGTGGCAGCAGAAATCCTCCCTGCTGAAGTGTCCTCGAAGTTGAGGTTCATAGAACAACTTTGAGCTGCTGGTGGTGACGGCTGAAAGGTTGGAGGATCTCCAGGGTCATAAGGATTCGTCCTCTGGGCCTCATGGACATATGTAACAATAGCTGTATCCAAACAGTTGCAATCCTGCCTCATAGTGTAATGGCGTTTATAGATCAAAGCAACAGATTACTTTGACCTCTAACCTCACTCTTTGCCCGGGGCCAGTGAAATGCCACGTCGGGCTAGTTGATCTGGCAACTCACTTGTCCGATGAGGCAAGTGGTAAACAGGAACCAAACAGTTTGTTCAAGATCAGATGATGGAAGTAGCTAAAGAGTGAGTCACCTTGCTTCCTTCTCATCTCTTGACAGTTGGACATGCACAGTTGGTACTGCAGGAAAATAAAGACAAAGTTTATGAGCTGAAGCGTTTCAGTTATCCTGCAGTTTGTAGCTGGGTTGTGTTAGAGGATGTGGGCGAAAATACAACTATGTTTTGTGCAGTTTGCCACAAATTTGAGAGCAAGGCGGATAAAACAGGTTTGTTTTTCAAAGACACGTCAAGTTTCATCGCAGGAGTGCCATAACAAGAGCTGACAGCATCATGCCTGCACCACAGCACATTTGTATGGGGGCAACTACAAATTGACTTCGGGGAAGTGAAAAAAAAGCGTTGAACCCTGAAGAGTCAGGCAGAATGAGACAGCGTGCATTGGAATTATCTTGGAGTTCAAGAAACTAGAAATTGCAGCACAAACACGGGAGCTCACCAGAGTTCACTCTGTAGTGAACACATCCTTCTCTTTGTGAACAGAGCAAGAGAGCAGCATGGAGTGGAGTGTGAGGACAAACCTGAGCCTGTGTATCTGTCTATCTGTCCCCCTCTCGGTCTATGTCCCTCTCCGATTGAATTACATTACATTACAGGTCATTAGCAGTAAACTAACTACAGGGACAGTCTCGGGGTTAAGTACCTTGCTCATGGGTACACTGGTGGCAGCCCTCGTATTGAACTCACGACCTTCTAGTTTAGAATGCGTACCACCAGACCACTAGGCTATTGTCTCTGTCTCTCTCTGATTGTCTCTCACTACTCTCTCTGTCTGTCTGTCTGTCTGTCTGTCTGTCTGTCTGTCTGTCTGTCTGTCTGTCTGTCTGTCTGTCTGTCTGTCTGTCTGTCTGTCTGTCTGTCTGTCTGTCTGTCTGTCTGTCTCTCTCTCTCTGTCTCTCTCTGTCTCTTAGGCACTCTTTCAGAACCTAAAAGTTTCTGGTCCACGCTTGAGTAAAGAGAAGCTCTGGATCAGACGTGTTCTGCTCATGTTCCATGTATCTTCCTCACTGGACTCAGTCATCGTCCTTGTGAGTGAATGTATTTCTTGAAACCATTCGGTCAAAATGTTGGAACTTCTGACTTCTTAAAATAAATAATACGATAGAGAAGATCAAAGTGATTATTCCAAGTAACAAACTGTCTCTACTGCAAATCTCACGTCAACACCTTTAAAGGCAAAATAGAATTATTTATCACGTGTTTATTTTGAGACACGAACCAGAGACGTCTCTAACAACCAGTACACTCAGCTGAGGGAGCGGCAGAGCTTCCAGATAACTTGAGCAGTGTTTACAAGGCAGCACACGGGTCTGAGCAGCTGACCGTCGTAAACACGCTCCTATCAGCTGACCCTGTTAGTGCACAGAGCAGATGACCACCCTTGAGTTTTTTACAATCCCCGAGGATTCAAAGTTCCAGACGTTTGGAAAAACCCAACGTGTTACGTTTGTTTTTTTCTCTGGCCTGAGAGATGAATTTAAAAAACATTGCTGAAAATACAAAGCTTTACAGCAAAAACATGTGGCAGCGTAGAGAAGGCGCCTCTGGGGCCGTGATGTGTTTGCAGAGGGTCATGAGGAAGATTGGATCCAAGTCTGGATTTTTAAAGGTTTTCATTTATCCAGGGAAGGTTGACTTAGCATGCGTGCATTTGCAGCAGCGCCTTCACACTCACAATATTTCACACTTTAATGTCTGAAGTCTTCATGTGCTGGCTGCCTGAGCAGCTTCAGCAGAGGACTTAGAGGTCCAATTCCTTGCTCAAGGGCACTTATGCAGACTTAAAAGCTTTTTTATTCAAATTCTCCATTGCAGATTGAAAACACAGTGCTTCTGTGACCTCCGGACCGCCTTGTTCTCATAGCTTCATGACTGAAAGGGACTCACTGTGGAAAGTGTGTGCATGTGTGTGATGATGCTTGTGAAACTGAAGGTGGAGTGGAGGACAAACAACATCATCTCCAAGATCAAAGCTTAAGGAGGGAGTTGAGTCAAAAGAAAAGCGACCTCCTGACTACCTGAGGGTGCGCGTGACTTCCTGAAGCCTGCAGAGAGTATTGATACAGAAAACGTGGGACCAGTCACTTTGCTGAGACTTCATGAGATTTTTCCAGTGAAGACACAGAAGCTCGCCGCCAAAGAGAACTTACAGCCTGCGCTGTCCTGACGCAAGAGGGGCATCATTCCACATGTCACAGAGCATCAATAATGTGTTCAAATATTTAAACAGATTTCCCTAATTACACCCTCCTGCCCTCCCGGTCCGACCACTTCACATGTAATTCTTCACGTTAGGCGTCCAACTTCGCCGGGGACGGTATTATACGGTGCACCACTTGACATGGATGGCAGTGCTCACCAGCTCTGCTGCCACTTCCAAGGCAAACATACTTTTACCCAGTGCGGCTGATGCTCCAGCCCAAAACATTAGCTGAGGTGTTTTATGCTGAGGACAGACAGAGTGCAGCCACTAAGTAAGCTGGCTGCTGTCTCTGCTTGGTGTTTGGGCTTGGCACATTTGAGGACAGTGGTGGAAAATGTGCCCATAATTCCTTCCTAATGTTCCCCCACCTCCTGATACACCGACTGTCTGCTGACAAAATTACTCATTTAGGCTTAAGTGTCCCTCTTTCCTCCAACCACCTTGTCTCTTCATGGTGGTGACAGCTCCAACTAATGCCAACACTTAATAATGTTAACATCACTTGTAGGGTATAGTATTATACATGAAGATTGATTTATTCTGATCTGATCATCTCCTGTGCTGTTTCAAGTAAAGGACAAATGGAAAAGTCCAGTTCTGACACAGGTTCACTCAGAGGGATCAACCCTTCAGACTCTACTTTACATACCTGCTTTTAACACTAATGTGATATATTTGTCAAATGAAACTAAAACACTGTGAGGATAACACACTTTCACTTTCATGCAGACGAATCAGAGATTTTAATAATGCATGTCTTCACTGTAAGATACCAAACAACAGAAGCAGGGCCATGGTCGGACTTCAGGAGTACTGCAGATGTGAACACCATGGTGCAACACACACACACACACACACACACACACACACACACACACACACACACACACACAGGTCAGCTTTTCTTCCCGTCACTGACTTGAGTCATGTTTCCGCTGCTCCATTTGGAACCTTTTCACAAGATGAAAAGTTTGAGAGCGTGCGATGAAGCCAAATATTGAAAAAGTCAACTTCTTGGCAGCACTGATCACCTTTAATCAACATATTGTAACCACACTTTCCTCCTTCAGGCCTGAGCATAATAGCGTTGGTGTTGGGGGACTTTAAGGCTGTTTACAGCTGAGATATTAATACACCACATACACTAAAACCTTGTGGGCAAATTGTCATGTGTTGCTCTGTAGATAAAGCGAGCAAACATCCTGAGTAAGTCACTGCCAAGGTTCAGGGTCTTGTCCTCACTAGGGCCCCCCAAGCTGACACTACAGTCGGCTCCCACAGTGCTGCAAGGTGCTGCTTGGACGTTTTCACTGAAACATCTGTGTCAGATATGAAATGGAATAAACCAAATCCTCTGGAAAGTTATCACGAGCCCTCAGAAGGCTAATCGTGGTTCAAGTTCAGACTGTGTTGGGTTGTTTGCAGCAGTTACTGTATATTGGTGGGTTAATATAAATCATTATATCATTATATCATGACCACTTTCACATAACTGACTTTTTGTTTGACTTAACCAGCCAGAGCTTAAGTTGTAATGATGACGTGCTGGACACTAGCTGCTGCTACACAGCTACGATAGACACTCTTCTTCATTATTAAGAAATGATGAAGTAACAATCTCTCGGAAAATGGCTCAGCGGAAAAGCCTAAAGGCTAAATTGTAAAAAAAAAAAAAAAGAACCCAAAGCAGCACAAGCATACATACGCAGTACATACACAACCTGTTGAGTTTACAGAAGAATCACTGTGATCAAGCATTTGTTCCAAAGTGTGATTGGATAACCTTCGGTTATTATAAAAACAAACACACTCAAACTATTACACCATTAAATCCGTAAGCAAGATGTTGTTGAGCATACTAAGCTGTAAAAGTGTCTACATGCTGCTATGCCAAAGGCAGAGAAACCCTCCCAAAATGGCGGTGAAGTGTGTTGGTATGAAGAGTAAACAACTGTGCTATTAAAGAGTTACAGCCGGCTTTTAGCGCCAAGTGCTACTCTGGAGTGGAGATCTGGGAAAACAAGGCTCACTGACACCCACACGTAAAGGCAAACGTGCATTCCTCTCTGTGTTTCACACACTCACAAACTCCAAGCACATGTACATTCATACAAACGAATGCATGCTTCAACTTCCTACACATGTATGTATGCATGCTAATTGGTAGCCCGGAGTGTATCAAATGTAAAACATGGATATGGATGACCTGTTTGTGCTGTACATTGTGCAGAGGAAGAAACGAGAATGGGGATTTGAATAATAAGAATGAGAAAAACAGTTAAAAAGAGGTGTCTACTGAGCGTCTCTCTGCACAGCTGAGGCGAGAGAGACGCTCTTTATTTAAGTCAACTTTCTTGCTGATAGATTATGTTTAAAGGCCATTTTACTAATCCAGCCTCTTGAACGGAACACATACACCTTTGTATAATCGTTCTCCACCATCCACTTGAGTCACAACGATTTTACAAACGATAGATTTATAGTAATCATTGTAGTTATGCTTCTTGGTGTGGAACACGATCCCCACGCTTTACAAGATATGCAACATCAAACAGGAACTTTCTTCGGTAGTGTTTGTGAGAATCATTTAGGCTTTGTCCCGGTACTCGCCCTCACCCTCAGAGAGCCACCTTTGGTTTTGAGTGGACCTCCAAAAAGATTTCTACAATGTGAAGTAGTGATGCGACTCCACTTTTGAATGGGATGCCATTTGTGCCCATCATATTGCAGCTGATATAATATTAAACTATCATCCTGTTCATCTTTATACTTGAGCTGTGCACAAGGTGTTGCAGGTATAAGCTTGGAAAGCTAAGTTTTGTATTGGAGCACCACTCCTTTGGTGAATCCAAAGGGAAGAAGAGGAAATAGGATGCAACTTTACAATCACACACCGCAGGGTTTCCATTCCTCCAACCAATTTGGTTTGGGTCAGGTCAGAGCAGCTGACATCCTGTTAAATTTAGCCCTGGATCTTTATGTGAAGCTCGTCTTGCAGTTTGTCAGTGCCAATTAACCACGTCCTGCCGAACCCCCACTGTAGACAATTCCAGCTCTCTTTATTCTGAGAGAGTGAGAGGAAGTGACTGCTGGGTTGGAGTGTAGCTGCTGCTGGAACGACCCACATATCAGTCATCGATAGGAGGTTTGTTGGATGTGGGAGAGGACATTAACTCTCAACCCAAAGGCCCTATCTCCTTCTCACTCTCTCTCTCTCGTGTGTGCCAGGGAAACACTGCATGGGATTGAGCAGCAGACAGCCAGAAGGCCCTGAGAGACCAGCCCTTCCTCCTCCTGCTCATTCAACACATCTGGGGAGCAGCACAGCGATCACGAGGAGAACTCAAACATCCGGGTGAACAGCAGAGTCAGCACAAATAACGGACCCCACAGCCTTAGTAGGTGTAGTCAGTCTATCTCAGGCCTGCTGGTACACATCATTAAGGTTTTCCTCCTGCTGCTTCATACAAACAGGGACTAAGTATCCAGCTCCTTCAAGTATTTACACTCTGATTTACTGGAGACTGATGCTGCTCTCTGAAGCAGGCATCAAGTCTGTGTAAAGCCATAGCATCCTTAGGTAACAGCAAAGGAGCAATGTTCACTTTCAAAGCCATTGAACAGATCTTCTCCTCTAAAGATGAATAATTAGGAGCAGATCCCTATCTTACAGAATCTACCGGGATGCAAGACGGACAGGCTGAGAAAGATATTTCATCTTTTCAGCACGTTTAATACTGTCTGTCCAACAGCCTGTCCTCCTCTCTGTGGTTTTGGGCTATTGTATAACACATACTGTATATACTGCTGCCTGCGCCAGAGGATCCTCACCCCCTAAACGCTGTAACTCAAGCCTCCTCCCCAAGACTAATGGCCCCTATCAAGCTCACAGAAATGAATATCAGCCAGAGCCGATCTGACGACAGCGAGGGAAAAAAGGGCGATGTTTGCAGTCTCCTTACTTCTATAAACCTACACACACTCATCCAGACGTTTCTGTGTGACTCACTCTGCATGGCTCGGAGAATGGCTTAATTGGCGGGGAGAGGTTTGTGATCAAATGTTGGTCAAAAAGGAATATGTTCTCGGTCAATGGTTCCCAAGGATCCTTTTCCAAAGAATGCTCCAAAATGCATCTCTGTTGGGTATCTTTGACATGAAGCAGCTGACCCACAGTGCACCCACCTCCCAGTCCCATAAGATCAGATGTTATACTTCCACACTCAATCCTTCTCCTCTGCCCTTTCACAACTTAATTCAAATGGCTTGACTTCAACTGTAACCTATAGAGTAATATTTAGCTCAATAAAACATGGCAGAGTCCTGACTCTCCCTTCAGGCTCACACTTTTTCTTCCCACCCTCCCAATTTCCTTCCTCCACATCCTCAACCCCCACACTCAAGGTATCTTACCTTCAGCAGTTCTCTCCACAAGGCCAAGAAGAGGGAGCCAGATGCAGAGAGCGATTAAGGTTTAAAACCTGAATAAGGTGCCTGCATCTGCTTCCAATCTGGAGGCAAGTTAACTCCTACCATCCACATCTTCTTTGAATAAATACTGAATAATGAAAGAAGCAGTGCTGCCACTCACCCTCCCTTCTCTGAGCGGCCATCTCTTTGCCTGAGTGTTTTCAACTAGTGTGTTTCCTTGTCCATCAAGGGTGGAATGACCTTCCCTCTCCAGTCAGGACAACAGTCAGAAGAGGTCCACTCCTCCTCTGGTGAAGTACCGTGCATCAGCCTCTCCACGTGAATCATATCTCTTGACTCTAATTGCACCCCCCCCCCCCCCCCCCCCTTTAATCATCATTATCTTCAAATGATCCTTCAGTGCAGTCAGTTCACTGCAATAATTATATTGTTTGTTAATATTGTTTGTTTTCCAATGGATAAGAGCACTTAAAATTAATCTTGGGGACCATTATTGCATGTCATACCCCCCCCCCCTATTTCCTGTCACCTCTACTGACTAATAAATGCATAAAATGCCCACAAAATACCTACTAACTAAATTATGAAAACAAAGCTGACCTGTAGATAGAGGTGGCCATGCCTACAAGGGAAATGAAGCTTACACACCATCAGTCTTCGTGTTGCTTTAGATAGAAAGGCTTGAACATATCCGTATTGGAAAGTAGCACAGAGCTAAACAAAAGCCTCTTGTAGTTCATCTCCCAAAGGGCAGCTGACTTTGGTCCGTAAAGTTATTGGCATGTGAACCCTGGTAACTGCTACAAGGAACCTCTTGTCCTCATTAAGACGCCAGTAATGAGTCTGTTCAGTCGAAGATGGCCGACAGTCTTCCACGCATCATTAAGGGGTTGTGAGGGAAAGGTTTGCTCTTTTGTCCAAGTGTTCTGCACCACAAAACAAATCTGCACCACAGGCTAATGCATGACCTGAACCTCCACCTATGAACCCATCACTGAGACAATGACTTGCCACAAAGATTCTCTATCTATGCATTTCAACTCCCCTTTACCACGTGAGGAGGGCCATTACATCATTAATATTACAAGACAATTCAACAGACCAATTTGTTTAAGTGACAACAATCAAGGCTACTAGTTTGACAGAGGAAATGAGCAGAGCTCAAAAAAAGCCTCAGAGGAAACATCAACAGAAAACCCAAGGTTGTTAAAAGCGAGTATGAGCCGTCACGTGGGAGCAACTACAACAGCAGCCATTAAATACAAGCAAACTCCAACGTGTGTCAGGAGAATTACCCTGCGAGGAAACTTCCTCCGGACCAAACAGCAGAGCTTTGTTGGCAATGTGGGGAGGCCAATGGAGGGAGGAGGAGGAAGGGAAAAGAGGAGGAGAGGGAGGAATTAGACTTCAGCTCACCATCTATGGAGACGGGCTGGGGGTTTATGTTTAACACTCATTAATGGCAGAGTTAACACACTTTATGGACAAACTTAATACAGTAGAGGCAGTAAGGTTGTGATGTTGAGGTTACTTTGTGTAATGGTGAGGTGCTTTTCCCCTTTAGTGGACAAGAGGCCCACCTGCAGCCCAGAGGAAGAGCTACATAAGGACAGCAGCAGGGCAATAGATCACTCTGACAGCGTAGTATAGAAGTTCACTAAGATATATGTATACAGGCTTTTCTCATACGCGGGTCGCAGATATACACATGAAAAGTAATGCACAGGAATTTGCGTACATTCCACAAATATAAATTAGTATGTATAAAGAAGGAGGACAACGTGGACTTATTTGTCACGTAGCTTTACTGTGAAGACGGAAGTTTATTTTAAAAGACGGAAATTGACGCGCGTTGCTGGACATTCACAGGAAAAGCACAAAGTGAGGAACAACTTTCTGTGAGATATCATAGTTCTATAAGGATATGTTGATGTATATCATTAATATCATCATCACTCGATCTGTCCCTATTCCAGGTAGCGGTGGTGGATACAGGATACAGTAGATTGCCATAAAGCGTGACATATAATCATACCTAGGGGTGATTGAGACTCCAATGCACTTAACTTACTGTACATGTCTATAAACTGTGGGAGGCAACACACTTGAACACGGTGTGAACACGCAAACCACATAAAGACAGAAACAGGGCCAGGAATCAAGTCCAAGTTCTTATTTCTGTGAAACATTCAAACTTAACCACCAAGCCAAGTACTGAAAAACTGATTTATAATTTATATTACTGTACAAGACCTCATTTAATTTTATTTCATTTTTATTGACACAGACGCACAGACATAGAAACGCACCCACAAGGCTCCAGCTGCAGCTTCGCAACATGCAGTTTCACACTCCATTTACTGTTAGCAAAAGGCCATGGACACATCACATGCTGCCACAACGCTCTACAGGCCGGCCAGAGTCTGGAGGGGTCACGCACCACGTCAGCCCGTGCCCTCATGACGACATTAGAGTCTGCCTCGACCTGCACGATCTTTCCACAACTGTAAACCTCCGAGTGCTGCATCTCTGTGCGTCCAGCGTCGCACCAGCACTGCCAGGAGAACACTAAAAAAGGCCAATCCACATCTGCCTTGCATTTCAGATAGATGTTCAAAGCATCGTGGACTCAACAGTCCACCATGAAAGGTTCAATTCAGATAAGGAAACAGTTTCTATAACTAATGGAAGAGCTTAACAGTTTAATGCACATAGAAACAAATCCTTCCAAAGGTGTTTTTGTAACCCTTGATGTGTCTTTGTTGCTTCAGACTAAATGTACCATCCCACGTGGCCGACATGATGACCTTTTCTAAGGACTTGAGCTGTAGTCCAGTTTAGCTAGTCCCAATCAGAGGGAAGTTCATACACAGTGCAGAAATTTAAGCGGACAAAATAAAAACAAATATTTACTAAGGCGCCGGAACAAGTCTTTCTTATTGGCCAGAAATTTGGCGGTGGAGAAAGTAAACATGGAAATCAACAAGTGCGGAAAAACCACTAACCAAGCAATATGGAGCAGAACTCAGACTTTATAAACGTCAATAGTTTTGTGCACTTTATTTAGAATATTCAGTTTGTTGTCTTCGGCCCAGATGTGAAGCAAACATCAGACTTCTGCGGAAGTCCAAGTCCAGTCTCATGATAACCTGTCGTTTGTCCATCTCAACAGTTTCCCATGCAGGCAGTCCATAATCCCAATAATGGGTTCACTTCCTGCAATTGGGTTGGATTATCTTCTCACTGCAATTTAACCGCACTAGGGTGTGCTAGTCCGAGACCACCTCTCAAGTAGTCTCGTGCCGTTTGCTTTGGTCCCCACCAGAGTACGAATACTTGCATTCACTACTTCTCAAATGAACCGCACCAGAGTTAGATTAAAACGGACTAAATGTTGGCTTTCGAAAAGGCCCTAAAACAAAGTAAATCCACTGCAAGGGTCGGGGGTTTGATCCAACCAAACAAACATGCACATATGATACGTTCAAAGCAATTTGAAAAAGACTTCCACGAACTGCACACTTTAAAAAGTCTCACAGGGTGCTGCTGCTCAGAGTAAACATACATAAATATATGAGAAAGAGTAACGATTTCCATTTGGCGTTTTATTGGCCCTTACATAAGCCCTGCAGAGACAAACTGCAGAAAATAAGAAAAACCGACATGTCTGGATTGAAAGAAAAGTGGAAAAATAATGAGAACATAGATGCTGGTTGTGGATAATGATGAGTCTAAATGTGAGGGCTAACCGCTCCAAAAAAACATGTGTGCTCGCTCTGTTAAGCGCCCTGTAAAAGCTTGTGCCAAGGGAGGGTACAGTAATGAACCACCACCCAGTATCCCACCAGAACAAGCTCATCATCCAGACATCTGAGGCTTGTGTTTTCTCTTTGTTTATCAAAAACATGCAGCAGTCAACCTTAAACTGCAGGTCGGACCAGTGATGCTGTTGTGCAGCGGCACTCTGTTTCACATTCAGACTGTTACAAACATTCACACCTGGGAACTACCGCAGCTTTTTACTGAGCAGCTTTACTGCAGATGAAGTTCTGAAGGTTTTTCCCACAAGGTTCCAAACCTGCCAACATACGTTCAAGCTGGGGCTATCCCCAAAAAGTAAAAATACAACTATCTTCTTCAGATATGGGATCCTGGCAATATCATCTTCAAAAATATTGTTCACGACTTTAAAGGCAGTCTACATCAAAGGCCTTAAAAACACGGTTTCAAGGAGCTGTTATTATCATCATTCAAACTTTAACACATTTTTTTTTTTGTGAAAGCAACATTTTAATAATTAGAGGAAATTAAATGACCATTTTAGTTTTTCAGTATTTTTACTTTGAGGGACTTTGCATCTTCAGTAGCTCCGTAGTGTGTTGTCTCTCCTCACTCACAATGACCCGCAGCTGAGCTTCATCAGCACCTTGTTGTGGTGAACACTGTTTTAAAAGCAGTTCTGCTGCTGTTAGAAAAACTGAAAACCCTAAAGGTGAATATTAGCCTGAATATTTAACTGTATATATAACAGTATAATCACAGTTACTCATCCCGGGTGCCTCGGATGTGCCAAGAAACACAGTAATCATGCTGATAGTTATCTACCGCCGCCGCTGCTGTGTAAGAGTCAATACCACAGTCATTCTCTGCACGTGCCTCAAAACAACACGTCCCCACAGCCCTGTGAGCACGTGGTGAGTGTTAGGGATGTGAGGATGTTTGCTCCTTGTCCATGCTTTTGACACCGGTTGTCGTTGCTTTCCCAGATGCTTCCTTACAGCTGCCTGTGTGTCATCGTCAGATACACTGCAGTGAAAAAGTTAAAAAGTGAAGAGATAGAGGAGAAAGTGAGGAAGAAGAGAAGAGGAGAGGAGAGGAGAGGAGGAGAGGGGAAGGGAAGAGGAGAGGAGAGGAGGAGGAGAGAGGGGAGGGGAAGGGAAGAGGAGAGGAGGAGGAGAGAGAGAGGAGGGGAAGGGATGAGGAGAGGAGAGGAGAAAGTAAGGAATAAGAGAAGGGAAGGGGAGAGGGGAAGGGAGGGGAAGGAGAGAGGAGAGGAGATGAGAGGAGGAGAGAGGAGAGATGAGAGAGGGGAGGAGAGGAGAGGAGAGGAGAGAGGGGAGGGGAGGGGAAGGGAAGAGGAGAGGAGAGAGAAAGGAGGGGAAGGGATGAGGAGAGGAGAGAGGAGAGGAGAAAGTAAGGAATAAGAGAAGGAAAGGGGAGAGGAGAAGGGAGGGGAAGGGGAGAGGAGAGGAAGGGATGAGGAGGAGAGAGGAGAGGAGAGAGGAGAGGAGAGGAGGTGGAGAGGAGAGAGAGAGAGGAGAGAGAGAGAGGAAAAAGTAAGGAATAAGAGAAGGGAAGGGGAGAGGAGAAGGGAGGGGAAGGGGAGAGGAGCGGAGAGGAGAGGAGAGGAGAGGAGAGGAGAGAGAGTCTATAGGTTCAGCAGAGGAAAGGTTATCTGTGACAACTGGAGAGACATAACTGGGCCAGGTGTGTGTTAACTCTCTCCTGCTGCTTTTCTCATTATAAATATCACAGAGAAGGAGATAGAGAGAGAAAAGAGGGGACGGTGGGGGAGACGACGATGACGATTGGGGGGGGGTGGTAAAGGTCAAAGCAGATGCCAGTTAGTGAGTTGGAGGGAGAGGAATAAGAGAACGCTGCAGTGAGGGGAGACAGAAAAATGAGGCCAGGGAATGACTCAGAGAGGAATGCTGGGAATGAGCAGAGAGACAGTGACAGGAGACGGAGCGGAAAAGTGCTGCAGAGATGTGAGAAGAAAGGAGGAGGGAGAATCAAGGGAGGAGAGACGACGCTGAGAACAGAGAGACTGCTGACAGACAGCTGGAGAGAGACACATGGGACAATCTGAGGTGGAGGTAAAGACCTCAAAAACACTCTGTGTGTGTGTGTGTCTCTCTCTATTGACCATACATACACCATGTAATATATAACCTGATATGAGCATCAGGTGGGTGAAGCGTCCTTCATGAAGACAATCAGGACACTGTCGCGTTAAAAAATGCTAGATAAACTGAATTTCAATTTACAAAAATATCCAAACTCTTGGCTCTTGACACGTCATACTGTGACTCTGCAGAGGAGGGTCTGAGGGTTTCAACATGGCCGCAGGGTAATGATCCCCTGTTGGTCCCCTTGTGTGGCTGTGCAGGTCACCAAGAGTGTTTAGAAAGAGATTGTAGAGTTGAACATCATATCCATCTTCAGTCACATATCCTGCTAATGTTCCTTCAACATAGAACACGTACAGCGTCTGTTTCTGTCTCTAATGCGTGCTCCTGTAGCTCCTCCATGTTTCCTCTTTTTGGGCATTAAACAACCATCAAGAGAACCGTCTCTCTTGGATCATTTAGTAAGGCTACCTTTGAACTAGCAGAAGGCCTGGAGCGTGTGTGTGTGTGTGTGTGTGTGTGTGTGTGTGTGTGTGTGTGTGTGTGTGTGTGTGTGTGTGTGTTTGCATGAGAGGAGGATTACTTTCTAACACACACACGCTGCATCCAATCACAGCCATGATGGCTCACAGAAAGAGTTAGAAACATGAGAGAGGAAGCTCACTGTGGGCTTTGTTCCCTTTAATCTCACTTATTTGTATAATTCTGACGCTTCGGGTCAGAGAGTTAGAGAGTTAGAGAGTCAGAGAGTTAGAGAGTCAGATAGTTAGAGAGTCAGAGAGTCAGAGAGTTAGAGAGTCAGAGAGTCAGAGAGTTAGAGAGTTAGAGTGTCAGAGAGTTAGAGAGTCAGAGAGTCAGAGAGTTAGAGTCAGAGAGTTAAGAGTTAGAGAGTCAGAGAGTTAGAGAGTCAGATAGTTAGAGAGTCAGAGAGTCAGAGAGTTAGAGAGTCAGAGAGTCAGAGAGTTAGAGTCAGAGAGTTAGAGAGTTAGAGAGTTAGAGAGTCAGAGAGTTAGAGAGTCAGAGCGTTAGAAAGTCAGAGAGTCAGAGAGTCAGAGAGTCAGAGAGTTAGAGAGTTAGAGAGTTAGAGAGTCAGAGAGTTAGAGAGTCAGAGAGTTAGAGAGTTAGAGAGTTAGAGAGTCAGAGAGTTAGAGAGTCAGAGAGTTAGAGAGTTAGAGAGTTATAGAGTCAGAGAGTTAGAGAGTCAGAGAGTTAGAGAGTTAGAGAGTTAGAGAGTTAGAGAGTCAGAGAGTTAGAGAGTTATAGAGTCAGAGAGTTAGAGAGTCAGAGAGTTAGAGAGTCAGAGAGACAGAGAGTTAGAGAGTCAGAGAGTCAGAGAGTTAGAGAGTCAGAGAGTCAGAGAGTTAGTCAGAGAGTTAGAGAGTCAGAGAGTTAGAGAGTCAGAGAGTTAGAGAGTTAGAGAGTTAAAGAGTTAGAAACCCAGCTGCTGAAGCGTCCAGCCTGCCTAAGTGTCCTGGAGCAAGGCACTGTGTCAACAGCTCTGACTGTAGATTAACATGCAGTTCACGGGCAACCTGAGGTCAGAATGGGGAATCTGTTATACAAAGTAAACTCCCATTATAAAAGTGGAGATATGTGCTTATTCATAACCTCTGGTGAACAACATGCAGCCGTCACAATCCTGCACGATTTAAGACGGCTGAAGACGTCTCGCTGCCGTTCTCATGTACTTGAACTTGTTTTGCACCGAGTCTTATTTTTCTGGGGAACACAGTGACTGTACTTCCATGGGAGGGTATTTTTAACCGGTGTGGCTGAACTGTAAACAGCAGCCGCTCTGTGTGTTCTCACTCCAACATTTAAACAGCGCGGCCGACAGCAGACTCCCCGCGGCAGTGAAATACTGTGTGTGAGACACAGGGAGGAGGGAGAGCATTGGAAAAGCATAATATTGTTTCAAATATTCCACCCAATCCCGACCCAGGGGTCATTAAGGAATCTCAGCAGTGTGGGGGAATGTTGCAGAAGTGGACGGGCTAATGCAAAGAAAATGTGAGTGAATCACATTAGTGGTAGTAACGCAGCTGCAGCATGTGTTAACATCATCTGATTTTGTACTTTTCTTTAATTTGATAATCTTATGGTTCAAAAATCCTGTGTTAGGATCCAGAATCACTGCCATGTTTCCAACTGTGATGAGGCCAAGTGAGCCGGGGAGACTCCCCTGTTAACACATTAGTTCTGATTGGTTGAGCAGACCACAGACCTATCGACCTTCATCCTGTACATAAGAACAATGTGATGAGGACAAAAAACTGCACTAACAAACTTGCCCTGCATCCTTTTTGCTATGCGTGCCAGCGGTTTCAACCGAAGCCGTTTTCATGCCAAAGCTCATGTCATTCTATACTGAGGCTCCACAAGTTGTGGTTCGCTTTTCAAGAATGTAATTTAGAATCAATGAGAGCCGAACAAGCAGTCCAGTCCCGTCACAGTGGCTTTCAAATATCCCTCCCTGAACTGAAGAACCAATACAGCAGCGCCGCACTTCCTGCTCGTTAACGTTCACGCCTCCTCTCACGACGACGACTTCTCTTCCTGATATGTAGTCCGGCACACTGCGAGTCAGACCACCCATGAAAAGGACACCTTCAAACCCCCCCCCCTCCTCCCTCTGCTGGAACAAGTTGGCCACCTCTTGCTTCCCTCTTCTCTCTCTGTTGTTTCAGCAGTGTCAGAGCCACTCAACGGGGGGGGGGGGTAAGCTGAGTGAGAGTCAGAAGGACAAAAACAGAAATGCATTGCTGCTTAAAGTGAAGTTGAGTCTGGGTCAGCTGACTTATAGAGCAATTACTTAATATTCCACAAGCAGATGCAGAAGTCACGACAACGGAGCTAATAAACATACATGTTGATTATAAGTGACTGTGATGCAGTCGGTCTAAAACCTCGATTTCTAAAAGCAATTTAGTCTGTAAAACACTTGGATACAGCTGCTGACGGACAGTAATCCTGCACACCAGGTCAAGGTCGTGTCGTTACCTTCTGCTCTGTTATTTTGTGTACAATCCATTTTTTTAATTGGCAAGTTTTTTGAGAAATAAAAAGGCTTTAGTTGTGTAACAGGCAGTGTTTTGATTGTCTTGTATCACTAAAATGTGTTATTCTTGCCGTTAATGAGAATTTAGAAACACTAAAAACATTTTTAGTAAAAATTGTTTAAAAAAAAAGGTTTTGCATGAATAAATGTAATCTTTTGTCTTTGTGTGTTTTTTTTATATAAAAATGCCGACCGTGTTTATCAGCAGACAGGAGGAGATCAGCACCTTTATGTACCAAATCCAGAATCACTTTTGAATAGTTTTACATTTAAAAAGATTAACAGATTAACACCTCTAGATGGCAGTATCAAAATATGAATATATAAAGGCAGTTTAGTTTTATGTACAAAATGCATTTGCACTAAATATTAGAGGCCACATGCAACTCTATAAAGATGGTATGATGAAGGTATGCAAGTCTACGTATGTTTCCTATTGTCATATATGTCATGATTACACTTCACATAGCAAGAATCTATCGGGACAAATCACAAAGAGCCCGTAAAGAGATCGTGTGCTTTGATTGTTAGTAATCATTCAATCATTGTGTGCATGAAAACCTTTCCTGCAGAACGAGAGAGGAAGAAAGAGGACAGGATAACGTGACAGGCCCACCCACAGAAAGAGAAGGAGGGAAGCAGATGTTAGTTTACATTCTACTCACTCACTCAAACTCACTGGACCCCAACATCAGTCCCTGAGGCACTCCACCTCACTCTCCTGCTTTGAACCCCCCCCCATGTTGGTGCCTACAGCATTATCAGGCCGGAGCAGATGATGCACCAAACAAGAAGAATCTGCAAGAACAAACCCTGGTTATCCCCCTCTCACACACACACACACACACACACACACACACACACACACACACACACACACACACACACACACACACACACACACACACAGGAAGAGAATCAACAGGATGTTTTTTGTTCTCTAAGTGAGTGAGTGTGTCTGGCACTCATCCGAACTTCCGGAAAACACTTGTGTACTTATTTCTTGAGGAGCAACATTCCAGGAGAGCATTTCAGTGACATCAGAGGACAGCAGAAAGCCTGCGACGGTCTCGGCTGGTGTACACAGTGAGCTGCATGTCTGAGATGAAGACACATTCACCATATACAGTGTTGAGTCGACAGAGGGCATGTCAGGGTGGACTGACAGCAGAGTTAAAGTCCACAGTAGGTACCTTTGGTATTATATATATCCAGTTGTGTGTTTATCCTGCAGGCAGTTACTTCTAGCTGAAGGATAAACAGCTGTACAGTCATTAATGCTCCATGTTTGAAACAAGTAACAAGACCTTGATAAAAGTAAAAGCAGAACTAGATTTTCCCAGACGTTGTGCTCTCTTCTCTGCAGTGCGTGATACAACAGGCACTATGTGGTGACTAAATGCTGAACTAATTGGTGTTTGGAAGCCGAGCTGACCAAGTCTTCATCATACTGGGAGCTGGAGTCAGTAATGGGCTGTGTTCTCAGGGTCAAGACCAAAAGAGGCGGGATTAGAGAAGCGAGCTCGTCACTGGGACGTCATCACGTTG
The DNA here is from genome assembly GCF_900634415.1 of Cottoperca gobio. Lineage (NCBI taxonomy): Eukaryota > Metazoa > Chordata > Actinopteri > Perciformes > Bovichtidae > Cottoperca > Cottoperca gobio. The sequence continues at coordinate 9,030,792 of NC_041377.1, forward strand.
AGCGTGGGACAGGTTATTAAATACTTTTATCTCAAATCATTTCATCAAGGATTAAAGAGACAGAACTTTCTAAATCCCATAAACACCCACACTATTCTTCAAGGACGACAAAAGATGAATCCAATCAGCATCATTTGTTCTTCTGCTTTCCTGTAGATTTAATAAAACGGTGTGATGCAATGTTCAGCTCCACTTTAAAATGAACTCCAAATCACCCACTGAATAAGTCACTGGGCTGCATGATCTGGACAGCTGCCAAAACTCTTGATGCACAATATAATTCCATATCTGTGGTGGCGGAGCAGACACTTCATTAGCGCCCAGTCGACTCAGATAAGCTCTTCATTCCAGCTCGTCGTCCTGCGGTGCCAGAGGCAGTGACTGATGTGAAGTGTCAGCGGAGAGTACAACAGGAAGAGCAAACGTCTCGCCTCGTTCTCGTCTCCATCATGCAGGAGGAATGGGACTGCTCGACAGCTCAAAATCATACTCGGCTTAAGAAGGAGGTGGAGGAGCGCAGGTGTTGCACACCTCCAGGTTCACGCTGCCGCATGCTAATGTTGTGAACATCGGTCATGTAAGTTCCTAAGTGATTATCACATTCTGAATGATGCGATGCATCAGGACGTCTTCCCCAGAAGCTCACAGCACTATGATAATTACTTCAGATGTCTCTCATTATGGAACAACGCATTGCACATAAGATAGATAGGGTGTACTTTCTATGGAAATATAATTTACAGGGTGTTTATTTCATGTTACTAGATTTCCATATGCTAAAAACAAACTAGGATCACCATCTACAATAATCTACAACGACAGATATGTCGTCACTCGACAGCTGTGGAACATGAACACATATTTAAACCTCTCATGCAAAAGCTTTAAATAGTCAAATTAAATAATTGCAGTCAAAAGTTAAGGCAGTTTCTTGTGGGCCATGCTTTTACTATTTTGAAGGCCAAATCACATGATGTTCAAAAACCCGACAGCCGTGCTTCACTTGTGCACAGACAGAAATATAAACCTTTGGACACTCCTCTGAAACCAGTGGAGTATCTGAGTATCCATCTCACAATATATGTAGATTAGATTAGATTAGCTGCAACTACTTTTGAATGCTGTCCAACATAAAGCTTGTCTGGGCGTCTTAGTTGTGCCCTTTACACAAACCCTGACCCTCAAAACAACAGCAGGCCTGCACACATCACACCTTCCTCTCTGCTCCGCACGTAACCCTTTATTTATGTTGCTCACTCTTATGTCATTATCATTCTGCTGGCACAGGAATAATGCTTGTAACTGATGAAGTAGGAGTTTCATCCATTTCACTGTTATGATGCATGACGACAGCCACAATACATAAATAGGTAAATAAATGTGCCATGGGTCAAACACTCGTCTGATGATGTGACGACCAGACTAACTGAAATCTGAAAATACTAAATCTTTCCAACTTTGGCGAACACCAGCCAGGTTAGGATGTGTTGAACCAAACAAGCCGATACATGCTAGGCACTATTGTGTATACGGGGAGTTTGCATGTGCACAAACAAGCATGCAGTCATGCTCTGCACACATGCACACACACATGCACACACACATAGTCCTACGCTTGATCCCACCTGATAATAGGACTCTAAACTAAACAAGGAGTGTTGGTTGATCTTTTCCCCTGACAGCCTGCAGAGTAAAGCTCTTAAGGGACGACACAACACAATTAGACAGACTAATTACCCCCTCCATACCACCCATTCCTCCCCCAAACCAACAGGCTGGGGCAGGCAAGACACTTCTGGCTGCCTACAAGCTTCCCAAGGACAGGGGCTACGGTATGGTGCACTGCACTACCCACTGGAGGACTAGAACGAGGATCAAATCTTACAGGGGGGGGGGGGTCGGAGCTACACGATTCTTGCAGCAGATAAAAACGATAAATAATTAAGTAAGGAACAAATCGAACACACAAGCTGGGCCCACTTCTATGGACCAAGCAGGAGACTTGTAAGAACCCAGTTGTGTTAACAAGCTGAAAGTCAAGCTGAAGTTGGCAGTTCAGCAGCAGGTTAATGATGAACCCCCCCCCCCCCTTCCTTGTAGTCACCCTGCAGGCGATTTGGACTCAGTCACGGACACGCTGGGAGGATTTAGAGGCAGGGAGCGCTGACCCGTGCTTTGATGTCTCCTGTCCACGTTTCCTCCAGGTCACGAGGAAAATCAGCAGCTTTGTTCAGTATCAGAAGCCAGAAAAAGAATCAGGGTCAGGGAGTCTTATTTTATTTTGGTCTCTGTCAGGAAGTAACGGTAGAAAGGGGGGGGGGGGGGGGATCAACTGGCCAAACAGGAAAGTTTCAGTTTGTGCTCTGACAGTTGATGTGGGACGGGCCGAGACGCTGCAGAAACTATTTGGCGGGGAGTTTTGAAACTCCTTCCTCTCCAGGACGGACCGACCCCGCCCTCTCTGTTGCAGCCTGAGAGGCCGAGCCAAACATTTGTGCAGAGAGGAAAGGACTTGGCACAGCCTTTGTTCAGTATGGTGAACCACTTAACAATCTCTGCGTCTCTTAAACCATCTGCAACATTTTGTCGTCATTGGGGGTATTAAAAATATGCAGTGGGGGCAGTGCTGGTCATCAATCTGAAATATTACCCTGCCTGGGAGACAGAATGAGGAGGAAAGCAGGGAGGAAGAGGGTTTTCAGACCATGTTCCCTTAATCTTCAGGGCTTCTCAGGTAGCACTTATTACTCTTGTATTAGTTTTCTCGACTCACTTCCAGGTACAGATCTTAATGTCCTGGATAAACACTTGAGAACACACAATCGAAACTAAACTCTCCAGCCTGCCACCAACACCCACACTCACACTGATCAGTAAATGATGTGCGGACTGAAAGTGCAGCAGGATGAGGTAATACACTGACAGCGGTGCATTACTCATCTACTTTCCCCTCTTAGTTGATGACAAAAACCAGCGACATCATCCCACCTCAGCACACATGACTCATCCTCGTGTGCTTGAAGTTTCAGAGCTACACAGACACCTGCTGAAACCAGGATGAGCCTGACACTCTCTCATCTCTGACACCTGTGGCGTGTCACTATGCTGCCTGCACAGATGCACTAACCAGAAACATAGAGTCTGTCCGTCTCCACTAACCTTGCAGATCTTGCTCTCCTCCGTCTCAGCTCTGGACTTCCCTTCAGGTGTCCTCTCCCGCTGGTATTCGGACTTGATTGACAGCTGGCAGGAGAGCCCCGGTGCGCCCTCACCTGCCCTGAGCTCATGTTGACGGGACATGTAGCCCTGCGAGGTGGCCGCCCTGACCGCGCTGGGGATGGGGAGAGCAGTATGCACTGGCTTGCTGCCCACTGTGGAGGGTTGCCTGAGCTTAGAGGCTACGCCAACCACCGGCATGATACTTCCCAAAAACAATAACACAGACGTGGGGGACAGGTCCAAAAAAGTACGGTGAGGAAAAGGAAACAAATCTTCAGTGACTCTTCTTTGATGTCTTACACAGGAGAGGAAGTAGAAACTAAAGAAAAGAAAAGAAAAAGAAAGAAGACAGCAGTTTCCTCTCAGACTGAGAGGAAAGCAACTGCGCTCATTCTGTAGCCTTCAGCCAGCAGGACTCACAGAAAGTGAGAAAGCTTCTCCTTCCTCACATTCACTCCCTCCTCCTTCTCCTCCCACAAGCGACACTCTTCCCTCCCCTTCCTCACTCTCTCTCCCTCTCTCTCTCTCTCTCTCTCTCTCTCTCTGTCAGAAGAGCAACACAAAGTCGGCCAACACAGTTCGAGGGGGCGTGAACTCCTCTGGAAGGTTTAACCAGCACTCGGCAACACTGTGACAGCAGAGACCTGTCTGGGTGTGCTCCCCAACACAGCCCCTCTCCCTCCTCCAGCACTGAACACAAGAAGAAACGCTCTCTCTCCGTCTACATCTGGAGCTGCCCCTCCCTTTGATGAGAGGGGAGAAGTCCTGAGTTATACACAATAAGGAAATCTAAACAAAGCCTATTTGATGGTTGAAATAAGAAAAGGAGCGTTCCAGTAAGAACATCTGTTGGAAGCTGTCTTTATGAGATCTGTTGTGTTTATTTTCTTTAACTTTGAATCAGGTGGCAGACTGTAAGTTTGCTTGTTGCTCAACTGGTTTCTACAGCTGAGCGTGTTGTTGCAGCTCTGTGCCTCACACGGGAGAGTATTCTGTGTCTCGGTAAGTCATGGCTTCACTCACTCCTTCCCTTCATCAATGGAAACAGCTTCATCACGTGCACGTATATATTGCAGAAAAATATCAAATTGTTGTTTTTTCTGTTCTTCAGTAAGTATGATTCAGTCACACGTCAGCAGGAGCCGCAAGTCTTGAGACTGAACAGAAATGTGGCAGCAGTGTCCAGGTCCAACGCACACGGAGGCCTGGAAACCTTCAGCAGTATGTGGCTGCAGAAGGCTTCAAGCAAAGTGCCTGTCGCACAGTCAGACAAACAGCCTCCGCCGCACTTTTCCAATGTCAGAGTCATCGGGGCTGCGATCAAACTACAAGCTGACAATCGAGTGAACTTTGAAGGAGAAGGATTCAAGTTCAACTGTTAGAAAGTGTGTCCCATAATCCACATACATCAGAAGACTCAGATGACACACTGAGCCTTCACAGGGTGTGTACAGTAAGAGGGTTTAATCCTCTGCTGTGTGTACTAAGGATAATTACAATATTCTTTATGTGTGGTTGTTTTCAGCTTCATCATTATGAGACTCTCTGCTGCTATTATGGATGAAGGCCTCTTCAGAATTAAGTCTAAAGTTCATATATCATCAAAGGTTGGTAAGAGATCTTGATGGATGTAATCAGAGTCCGATGTCTACCACTGAGAGGATGACAGCGTCTTTCACACACAACCACAGAAAGACACAAACACACTAAATAACTGTGTTGCAGGGTTAATGCAGGACAGCAGGGGAACTATGTTTCCTATCAAATGTTTTGTCGTTGAGGGACAGATGAGCCATGCTGCATTTGGACCGCATTAACCGGACACAATATGACATGTAGCCCCCCCCCCCCCCCCCCCCCGCCACCTCCTTGTCTAAGGGCTCCCTGCTCTGTGGGAGACATAAAAGGGAGTGAAAGTTTTATATGGAAAGGATCCATCTGGTTCAGTTTAGAGGCGAGGAGATGTGCTGGACTCAGAGGGGCACACTGCAGCGTCACGGCAAACCGGAACTTTTTAACACGCTATCGTGTAATAAAAAGAGCAGAGAAGGGAGGAAAACCAAACACACCAAAAACACCTCAAAGGTATCTTCCTCCATCAGGCCTGTCTGTGCACAACCTGTACAATAAGGTCAAGGGAAAACTACTCCTCGTAGAAATCATTTAAGTACGACATGATGACTTTACACACCACTGCTTCCCCTTCCACTCACTTTCATTCTGCCTCAATGCCTTTGACAATCAATTGCCTTAATAGGGACGCTGCTCCCCCCCGTCCCAGAATAGCAGCAGCTACTCCAACATGTTTTCAATCACGCACCAGGGGCTATCACGACAAGCCTAAAACAACAGGATACCACGTGAATGAATGGCGCAAGTCCAACCTCAACTTCTACTGCTGCTGCCTTGTGAGCTGCACCACTTGGAGCGCACTTGGCGGGAATCCAACTTCCCCTGGAACTGTCGGGAAACCCGTCTGACGAGGTCCCCACCCAGGGGTGCTGAGACAAAACAAGCTTACACCAAAACCTCTCACTTACCCTGTTTTTTGTTTCTGGAGCTTATCGCCTTACGCTGCAGAATCATTTCCAGCCAGGAATGAGAGCGTCTCTTCTATCTGCAGGTAAGAAGGCCACTGCTGTAATACGTGGCTGGAAGTTCCTGGTTGAACACCAGTGAAGCGCTCCAAAGTCAACATTGGCAAAGCAGATCTCAGGTTCAGTCCTCACACATGGCGCTGGGCATCAGCACCCTTATGTTTGGCTACCGGACCGACCGCTTCACTAAAAATAGTGTAACTCCAACTGTGTCATGGTTGAAATGTGCAGAGCACGGGGAGAGGTGAACACGGGACTGGATCCCACTGGGAGGAACATGTTGACATTGAGATTAAATGATCACACTGTAGGATGAACTTCTCAACTTTTGTTTTCATCTTTGAGTAATATTTCAGAATATGTGGCAGCCAAACTGCAAAGCAGTCAGTGGAGTCAAGACCACCTCGACTCCAAACGTATAAACTGAGTCTGAACAATTCATCACAAGCAGGACAAGAAACATACCAGAGCAAAGCAAAGCATTTCATTCCTTCAGAAGTAGGAACACGACTAACTGTGTCTCGACTAAGTCTAGAGAAATGTAACATAAAGTTCTACTGCACAGACGCAGGCCGACATATTCACAGGAACACAACCCATCCCTTCAACATCCAACTAAATTAAGTTTTCACTATATGCATCTGAAAGACAAAGACATCTTCACAAAACTGAAGATCTCTTGTTAAACGCATTCGTCTTATTTTGGAAAAGACATGAAAAAGACTCGACCGCAGCTAAATTTAATCTCCTGTGACTATTCCTGTGCAGGCTACCCAACTAAGCTTCCTTAGTTTAGGTTTCCAGCAAAAGCACCACTAAATATCTGGTGGAGACGGAGCACATTCAGCTGAGGGGAGGCAGAAGGTGGAGGTGGCGGTCAAGGAAGGAGGGATGAAAGCTGGGAGGTTGACACACTAAGTGCTGCTCTCCACAGGCCGACCCGACACAATAATTCAGCGCTGTGTGTAGTTGGGTTCGCTACGTCCTCCTTCAAAGAAGTAGTCTCGTCTGTGCGTTAACCTGCAGCTACAGTGTGAAGCCTCCGTCATGTCCATGTTCTGTGGTTGGGTGGTTCAGTCAGAAAGAATAACAGATATTTCTTGGGTATGGAATCAATAGCGTCGTGGAGGGATGGTCACCTGGTGGATGGGTGGTGTACATGAAAGATACCGCCCAGGGTCACATGACGTCAGCACTGTGGTTGTGAAAACAAACACGCCGGGTTGTTGGAGATAAGAGGGGTCAAACACCTTCCACCTTCCACCCTCACACACACACACACACACACACACACACACACACACACACACACACACACACACACACACACACTGAGGATAAACACATCTTCTGGGAGGCTGGCTCGATAGTCACGCACCTGGACCTGTCAGCACTCTGAATGCTATCAGTCAACCGCACGTCAGACAACATGGAAAAACAAACAAACACAGAGTCGCCCCGGCACAACAAAGGGACGCCTCAGCGTACGGGGGCATGTACAGGGGTTCAGTGAACACAGGCATGTGCAATTAATGTGCACCTCAAGCGTGACCGGAGGACATAAACATACAATCACTTTCATGCAGGATTCACAGAAAGATTCCTGCTCCTCAGTCAACCTTTGGTTTCTCCGCGGTCAACCGCCCACACAACAATCAGCTGAGCATCATGGGTAATCTCTCCTCATTTCTCGCATCCTCCACTTCACCTCACAGATGGTTTCATTCGATTCAGAATTCATGCTCACATCAGATGATTTCAGAGTTACTTTCACTATATATACGTGAATATATGTAATACGTGAATATATGTGATACGTGAATATATGTGATACGTGAATATATGTAATAGGTGAAATGATGTAATACGCGAAAATATGTAATACGTGAATATATGTAATACGTGAATATATGTGATACGTGAATATATGTAATACGTGAAATTATGTAATACGCGAAAATATGTAATACGTGAATATATGTAATACGTGAATATATGTGATACGTGAATATATGTAATACGTGAAATTATGTAATACGTGAATATATGTAATACGTGAATATATGTGATACGTGAATATATGTAATACGTGAAATTATGTAATACGCGAAAATATGTAATACGTGAATATATGTAATACGTGAATATATGTAATACGTGAATATGTAATACGTGAAATTATGTAATACGTGAATATATGTAATACGTGAATATATGTAATACGTGAAATTATGTAATATGTGAAATTATGTAATATGTGAATATATGTAATACGTGAATATATGTAATACGTGAAAATATGTAATACGTGAATATATGTAATACGTGAATATATGTAATACGTGAATATGTAATACGTGAAATTATGTAATATGTGAATATATGTAATACGTGAATATATGTAATACGTGAAATTATGTAATACGTGAAAATATGTAATACGTGAATATATGTAATACGTGAATATGTAATACGTGAAAATATGTAATACGTGAAAATATGTAATGCGTGAATATATGTAATATGTGAAAATATGTAATACCATCCCATTCAAGGTTTAGATTCTTGGTGAATCAGTTCTTCGCTTATTCAGTTATTAATTTCAACACTTCCTTATCACGATCTTTACTTTTAAGAATCCCACTTTTTGTTTTGGAGATACGTTCACTATTTCTCTCTTATTCACTTCCTCGTTTTGATTTCCATCCCGTTGTGTTGGATGAGTGAAAACAAAACTACGCACATCTTTCCTAAAACCCTAAACGATAAAAGGGGGGATTAGGGAGGAGGAGACGACAACACATCACACCATGCAGCTTCTCCTACCTGGTGATGCTTAAGACGACTGAACTTGTTCAATGAATATAGAGAAAGCTAACATATGGAAAGCCATCTTGGTAACTCAAAGTCTCCCTCTTACATATTATGACAACTGATCCTTGTCCTGTGAAATGCAAAGACCCAGCTCACCCTCCATCACCAAACATGTACGGAGTCCACTGTCTGAGCTTTCCTCACTTCTCCTTTTACATTTGACAAACTGCGAAGGCCAATGACTTTCATTCTTTGTCAGCGTAAATCAATCCCATTTACGACCATGGCATTCCTCTCCCTTGTGATTCACTAAGGTCTTCCCCACATCCACCCGCATCTCGATGTGTAACACTCACGTCCTCTGCGAATCTTGGATTTCACAGCTGGAGTTGATAAAGTCCTGAAGTGCTGAACGAGACTCTTCCCCTCAAAAACAACAAGCAGCAGAGAGGAAGTGGAGCTGTCCTACAGTGTGGGTCATCGGTGCCGCAGGAGGGAGCGGCTGCTCGCTGACACACTCATGGAAGACAAGAAACTCACTTTGAATTGATGTTTTCTGCTTTGTTTTAACAGAATCCATTTCCTTTTGATTAATGAGTGTCCTGCACCAGTTGTTGCCCAATCCATGTGGGCTCACGTACAAGACAGTACAGCAACAAGCAGCACATACTCAAACACATCCAGAGTTCTGTCTTAGTTGCCAAGATAAAAGTCTGCTAATTTAATAAAGCACATCTGTGAACTACATTAATATGGTTGTATATATGTTGTGTATCTGGTTGTTTGATTTGATTCCAAATCTCCTTCCATTGTTCACTCTGGATCTTCAGCACAGTTTGTTTGACTAAATTTATATTACACTGGAAATTATTACAGAAAATAAATAGTAAATCAGAACTCTTTAGTCAGCTGGTCCTCTGCTGGACCGTGTCCACAGCCTCTCGTCCCCATCAACAGCCCACCTGGCAGTATATTCATACCACAACAACAACATCATCACTGCCGGGGACGTCCTTAAAGCCCCACACTTCTGCAGCAGGAAATAAAAAGGAGCCATAACCATAAACACATAGTATTCAAAAAGAAATTGTAAAATAATCACCATAAAACAAAATACGAGCTCAAAAGAATCAATTCTAATGTAATATATTATAGGTAATTATTTGGATTTAGAACAATGCAAAATACCCCCATATGGAGACGAGCCGAAGACAAACTCAAAGGTCACGGCCAATCAGCTCCACAGGAGACAGACTGCAGGAAACTGCATCCACCAGCAGGAAGACTCAGCGGTCCTCTCACTGCAGGACAGATGCATCACGCTGTATTCAGAGTGAGCACGTTTTATTGTGGGGTCAATAAAAAAACCTGCACTTTGTGCAATGCATTATTCAATTAAAGCTTTTCATTTAGCATTCATATTACTGGTTAGCATATGTAATGAGACACGAGCTCCATGACTCCGATGATCATAGAACAGGGCTTTATATATCATCACTACAGTCAACACCTCTAATATCCACAAAGGCTGTTTGAAGCTCATAAGCTCTCCAACAACAAACGAGTGATCTGTACACGCTGTGTAACTAGCTTAACCCTCATTACGTTCACACGTGTGTTAAGGCACACACAGCCTTTAACCTCCATCCCTCGGGCTGGAAGTAGGGAAAGCTTGTTGTTTGCTCATCTGATAAACACACATCGGTGTGTTCTGTGGCTGGCCTGGGTTTGCTTTGACTCGCCCTCATTAGCGCTGAGGCTCATATAATGGCCACTTTAACGCTGTCTGAGAGCCGTCTGATTAAAGGAGAGGGTTAAAGCTGCACGACCGCCTTCAGCCGAACCCCTGGCAGCTGGCACGCTGTCAACATGTGCAGACGTGGGCGTGATGCTGTGCACAGGCACCGACGGGCTCTCACACATACAGTATATACTCCACATTAAAACACACTCACAACATTGCATGACAACACACATGCACACCAGACTGAACCAGTACACCATCTCATTATGTTTAATGTCTACTCAACAGCACGAGCTTGTTAGAGATGCCTTCAAACATCCTCTGGCGCTGTACTGTGCATGTTATCTGTCTTACTACACACAGTCGTTACATACGTTTCTGAGAAAAAGCTGTTTTCATTCATGGTGAGATGAGGAAAGTGAGGACAGTCGTCTAAATGTTACACAAAAGATCCAGGTCCACAGCTGAGCTGAGCAGGAAGTATGTGTACCTATGACTGTGTGTGTACCTATGACTGTGTGTGTACATGTGACTGTGTGTACCTATGACCGTGTGTGTGTACCTATGACTGTGTGTGTACCTATGACTGTGTGTGTGCATATGACTGTGTGTGTACCTATGACTGTGTGTGTACATGTGACTGTGTGTGTACCTATGACTGTGTGTGTACCTATGACTGTGTGTGCATATGACTGTGTGTACCTATGACTGTGTGTACATGTGACTGTGTGTGTACCTATGACTGTGTGTGTACATGTGACTGTGTGTACCTATGACTGTGTGTGTACATTTGACTGTGTGTACATGTGACTGTGTGTGTACCTATGACTGTGTGTGTACATGTGACTGTGTGTACCTATGACTGTGTGTGTACATTTGACTGTGTGTGTACCTATGACTGTGTGTGTACATGTTACTGTGTGTGTACCTACAATACGACTGTGTTTGTATGTGTGTGTACCTATGACTGGGTGTGTACCTACAGTACGACTGTGTGTGTATCTGTAACTGTGTGTACCTACAGTATGACTGTGTCTGTATGTGTGTGTACCTATGACTGTGTGTACCTATGACTGTGTGTGTACATGTGACTGTGTGTACCTATGACTGTGTGTGTACCTATGACTGTGTGTACCTGTGACTGTGTGTGTACATTTGACTGTGTGTGTACCTATGACTGTGTGTGTAAATGTGACTGTGTGTACCTATGACCGTGTGTGTGTACCTATGATCATGTTTGTGTGTACCTATGACTGTGTGTGTACCTATGACTGTGTGTACCTATGACTGTGTGTACCTACAGTATGACTGTGTGTGTACATGTGACTCTATGTGTAGCTATGACTGTGTGTGTGCATATGACTGTGTGTACCTATGACTGTGTGTGTGCATATGACTGTGTGTGTACCTATGACTGTGTGTGCATATGACTGTGTGTGTACCTATGACTATGTGTGTGCATATGACTGTGTGTGTACCTATGACTGTGTGTGTACATGACTGTGTGTGTACCTATGACTGTGTGTGTGCATATGACTGTGTGTGTACCTATGACTGTGTGTGTACCTATGACTGTGTGTGTACCTATGACTGTGTGTGTACCTATGACGGTGTGTATACCTACAGTACGACTGTGTGTATCTGTAACTGTGTGTACCTATGACTGTGTGTGTACCTACAGTATGACTGTGTCTGTATGTGCGTACCTATGACTGTGTGTGTACATGTGACTGTGTGTGTACTTATGACTGTGTGTGTACCTATGACTGTGTGTACCTGTGACTGTGTGTGTACATTTGACTCTGTGTGTACCTATGACTGTGTGTGTACATGTGACTGTGTGTACCTATGACCGTGTGTGTGTGTACCTATGACTGTGTGTGTACCTATGACTGTGTGTGTACCTACAGTATGACTGTGTGTGTACATGTGACTGTGTGTGTACCTATGACTGTGTGTGCATGACAGGCAGTGTTGGGAGTTCCTCTACTCTTAATGTATCACATGCTGTTGTCTGGCGACATGTTGAAGCAGAACTTATGGCTCTCTGCGTCATGACTGCTGAACATTAGAAGGTTTTTGCTTAGTTACATAATCTTAATTGCCTAACGTGGGATATGTAATGTAAAGTTTCTTTATTGAGATATTTGGTCTACATGCTGTTTGAGAAAATAACATTCTGCTGGAAACTCAATATTTATATAAAATGAGCATGTTTGTGATGTTTCGACATCTTGAGGTTTGTACCCATTTCCTGTGGGCATGTTGTGTGTTGTGCTGAGCTGCTTGTGACAAGCAATGTGAGGCTGGAGCAACATTCAGACAATAAGAAACTGACTGGTGTTTGTGCTAAGAGCTGGTAAACATTCAGTGTATAAGTGGAAGCAAAGACCTCATTAACTTTAACAGAGACTGTTCTTCTTTCCTTCCTTCCCCTGCTGTCTCCTTCCATCAGTGAGAAGCTACTGAAGCCTTGGAGGCAACACAGCGTAAAGTGTGTGTGTATATCACAGGAGTGACAAACTCTTCAGAGAGCAGAACAGTTAATGCATCGAGAGGTCGAGAGCAGTCACACCGACCAGCAGAGCTCTTCCCCCGATCCTTTAAAATGGACCCGCAGTAATCAGCTCTGTATGTTGTTCCAGGAAGAATAAAGGTGTTCTTGTCCTGTTCTACCCAACATCTGTAGAATGTTGTGCAGTGCAGAAATGAAAGTATTTCCACTTCATTTCTACATCATCAATGAGAAAATCTTGTTCAAATTCTGAATAAAAGCTTGCTCATAGAAAAGCTTAAGATCTCGTTTAAGAACAGTTTGTGGTCTTGACTTTGGGAGCTTGTCTTACTGTAGCTGGAACACAATGGTCGCTCACGTCTGAATATTTATGAGCAGCATTTGTTAAAAATAAATCAATAAGAGGAATTCTCTGAGCATTTAAGATTCAGACGAGTTGAACTTAATTATGAGAAGGAAAAAGAAGAGACTGTTTGTATAAGTAGCAGTAAAAGAGAAGCCAGCGTGTGTGTGTGTGTGAGAGAGAGAGAGAGAGAGAAAGAGAGAGAGAGAGAGAGAGAGAGAGACAATCAGAGAGAGACAGACAGAGAGAGAGACAATCAGAGACAGAGAGTTTGTGTGTGTGTGAGAGAGAGAGAGAGAGAGAGAGAGAGAGACAATCAGAGACAGAGAGTGTGTGTGTGTGTGTGTGTGTGTGTGTGTGTGTGTGTGTGTGTGTGTGTGTGTGTGTGTGTGTGTGTATGTGTGTGTGTGTGTGTGTGTGTGTGTGTGTGTGTGTGTGTGTGTGTGTGTGTGTGTGTGTGTGTGTACTACAGTTCGTTAAACTGAGTTTGTGAATAAGAACGCAGTAACAAGGTCAGGAATTTAAAAAACTTCAACTGACAATTACAGACACTGACAGATTTAAAGTTAACATAAATACACATTTAAAAACACAGTTATTTATTGTGAATATTGAAAGCAATCTGTTTACTGTCACAAACTGCCTGAATATTGGATATTTATTTCTTACATATAAGAATAAGAGTCAGGCAGAGGAAATGTCCTATAATGAATTTTATGAGTGGAAAACAATAAAATCGAGTCTGAAACTGAACAAAATGAGAAAAATATGAATATGACTTGAGTATGAGAAAGACAGCAGAAATGTGCCGCTGGGAGTTAGAAGGAGAAATCTCTGAAACAAAAGGCTGAGTGTGTGGACCAATACGTTCTGAAACTAAAGCGTATTTCTGGACACAACTCCTGACACACAGAGGTAGAGTCAGCCAAACCATAGTCAGTTCTAAGATGTTGTATCTGGCAGTATATAGAAATGTGAGACTGAAAATGAATGAAGTTAATTGTTTCTGTTGCATGAAGGTGCACGAGGGGAGAGTTTGAGTGGCAGCCGCTGCTCTCAGTCCATTTGGGAATGTTCTGGATGGGGAAAGTAAAAGAGCAACAAAGTCTCGTGCAAGACATCTGTAACCAGTGATCAATGATGTTATTCTGCATCTTTACTTTAGTGCATGTTATAAAGGGGAACCAAATTAATGTATGGTTTCATCAAAGTCCCATCTGGATACTTCCAGATATTTATGAGTGTTGGTTGTGGTGTTAATAGGCAGCTGTTGAGAAGCTCGACGACTTACTGTCAGCTGTCGGTTTCTGTTGCTCAGGCTACAGACGGGAAATGAGAATTTCCCTCATCACTGCAGAACTAATTAGGTTCCTGTTAAGTGGAAATCCCAACTAAAAAACAATCGCATGCTGTAATCACCTTATCAGAGAGGTATGCAGGTCACAAAGCATCCGAGGTCTCGCTCATATTTTACTTAGAGATCTCCTCCTCTCGACTTTCTTCTGTTTATGTTCCCTAAAATGTCTGACCTTCACTATACTAACTTGTATCTGTGTGAAGTTTGTTATTAGAGAGATGTTTTCACATTCCTCTACTGAAGGGGGAAATGTCTGAGCGCTTTCATAAAATATGAGATTCAAGTATACCGCAGGCAAGACAAGTATGTGACAAATTCGAAACAGCCAATCGCTGTCTAATACACAAGAGATGAAACCTCCAGTGCAGAGAGGAGAGTTAGCGTTAGCATAGTGAAAAATTTGTATCAGAAAGACGTGCGATTTTCTTAGCCATCTGTTGAAAGTAGCCAGTTGAGGTGGTTCGGGCATCTAGTAAGGATGCCACCTGGGACGCCTCCCTAGGGAGGTGTTCTAGGCACGTCCAGCTGGGAGGAGACCCCGGGGAAGACCCAGGACTCTGTGGAGAGATTATATCTCCTCACTGGCCCGGTAACGCCTCGGGATCCCCCAGTCGGAGCTGGAGGATGTGGCCCGGAGAAGGGAAGTTTGGGGTTCCTTACTGGAGCTGCTGCCCCCGCGACCCGACCCCGGATAAGCGGTAGATGATGGATGGATGGATCTTAGTCCGTAAAGTTGCAGCGCTGACTACACAAGTAAGAGTCGGGTTTGTCTCTCAGATTACTCAACTCTACAAGAACTTTGAGCCCGTTACTTTCAGAATTGAGTATATTGACACATCTCCTGCAGTTTAAACTGTAGAGCACAAGGCCAACAGGTTGATGGATCCATTGGATGAGTGTTGCAGTAGGAAAAGCATGACATTAACTCAGGTTCAACGGGGCCTAGCAGTGCAAAGAGGTCATAAGTTCACAGTGCAAGATGCTTTTTGTTCTCAAACCTGCACGCTTCACTTTAAGCCACTGTAAGAATAAAGCTTAAGTGGAAGTACTTCAGTCCTCCATCCACAGGACGGGAGCGACAGGTTCTACAGGTTCATGTACAGGTCGTCTCATAGATTCGGTGACTACTGTAGTCTTCACTTCTACAAAGCCCTTAAAGTGAAAACAGAAAAAGAAGCAGTGTGCCTCCTCTGCAGTATAACTAGTGTGGCTACGGCTCCTGAATGTGTCACTTACCAATCACATGTTAATGAGCCCTTGTAGCATGAACCACACGAGAATGAATCTCTCAAGTGTGCATGTGGAGGCCAGTAATTACTAATAAGCAACCCAGTGGAAGTATCTTTAACTGGTTGTCTAAACTCTGTGGTGGGGTAGCAATGGAGAAGTAATTTCATAGAAGTGATATAACAGTGGAGAACTCATGATTTAGCAGCTGGCGTTTCACGTCCCAACACTGCTGTGGATAACCATTGGCAACTGTCCGTATCAATACTTTCCCTTTACACAGATCCGGCTGCCACTGACATGTAAAAGTCATTTGGAGTACAGTTCCTGGTACCGAGATGTGATTAAAGGGCTAAATTGACTTTGAAATCATACCCCAGAGTAGCACAGACTTTATTTTTGACTTGTAGCAGTGAAAGAAAATCTAATTGAGGAGGAAAGAGTTGCAGAGCTGCCAAAAACTTCTAATTCCTTCCCACTTCCCTTTATTGGCTCCTTGCCTCAGGACAAACAGTCGAAACAGAAAGCTCCATGTGCAGATCTGTTGCTTTGGCTCTGGAGTTTAAACATTATTCTGGAAGTGAGGGAGTTCTTTGTAGGGAGGACATATCTGAGGGGGCAAGTGTATACTAATGCATATAAAGTCATGGATAGATAAGCACAGACTCATTATCACATGCCACTGTAAGTTATGTTGCCTCAATAATTGTGGGGTCTGGGCCTCTTTTCACTCTTTATTCAAAGTCTTCCTTCGGATGAGACTAAGCCAGGATGAAAGGAAGGAGGATTTGCTAAAACAAACCTCAGCTTGCCAGATGTGATGATGGTTATTGGTAGATCACTTCCACATGTAACAGTTTCCAATGTCTGGTGGTCATCCAGCTGACAGCAGCAATAATTCACTGGTATCTTTACCTCACCTTGACCCTCCTCACATCTTTGGATAGAAGTTAAAAAGCACAAATCACTGTAACTGGTCACTGTGCTGGTTCTGTGAGGATGCAGCCTCTCTGTGGCTGCATTCAGACTGTATTAAAGAGCTGGACATGTGGCTAAGTGCTGAGAACATCATGAAGCCCATTTATCTTGCTCAAATTGCTCTGATGAAAACCAAACGGGGTCTGAGAGAGGCCAGCGGCGAACCATCCAGCGAGTCAGTCGGTAAACCCCCTCACCCCTCCACCACATGCGTATTGTCCAATTAAGGTCCGTTACTCCCTGCTCTGTGCCCAGGCAACATGCCACAGGCTGCCAAAGCCCCAAACAGTCCGTTCAGGGGAAGTTAATCTCGCTCTCTGGGCCTGACAGTGTGTGATGCTGCCCGCTCCGACACTTCATCATCAGTGGGTGGGCACTGGCGCGTGGGCACAGGGCTATAAAAGGCCTGAGGAGTCAGATCCGCGGCCCCATACCTCTCCTACCACTGTGTTTGGACCAACTGGCAGTCTGTGGAGGCTGTGTGGATGTGTTCGTGTGCCCTGGAGCGAGGTGGCTAGACTTTACACTTGCTGCAGGATTGTGAGCAGTGTTATAACATATTGCAGACTCCTGCCAGTCACATAACACTGAGCCGTAACTGCACTTCAAACCAAATGTCGCTCTGCAACAGCTAACTGGCTGCTGCATAATGGAACCCGCTGCTCTTGAACTTTGAGTTATCTGTGTCAAGTGAATTATGCAGGAAGAGCCATGAAGCAGCACAGGTAAGTTCATTCAACACACTTTATCATCGACAAAGACACAAAATGTATTAGCACAATGATCCAAAAGGCCTCCAGCTATTTTCATCAAAGTTCATTTCTAGGTAATTAAATGGAGACGTGGGGAGTTGGGGTGTGAGTGGTACCGGTTAAAAGAATATTTAATAGAAGTGAAGACACTTTCATATCTGTCTGTTTAAGATGAAGCTGCAGCCCCTTAGCTTAGCAGTTAGCTTAACAGTTAGCTTAGCATTTAGCTTAGCAGTTAGCTTGGGTGTGACTGAAGGCAACTAAATCCAGCACCACAACACGTTATGTCTTGTTTGTTTGATCCATACAACAACCCAAGTGGAAGAACAAGTTATAGTTTTAAGGTGCAGTGTCAGTTGCCTCTTCTCTTCTGATCCGTCCAACTTTATAAACCGTGCAAGACAGACACTAAATCACAGAATGTCCCATTAATGCCTTGACTTAGCCATGAGAAATGGCTTCAATCTGGTATCAAACACCGAGCTTCACTCCTGAACATGTCAAAATAAGCAACGATTTTTATGAAATGCATTTTTTCTTTTGCTAGGTGCCAGCAGGTATATTTTATAATAACTAATTCATACAGAATTCTTGAAGTTTAGATGTGTGGTGTCAATACTAACAGCTGAGTGCAATAAATGTTATAGGCTACATGCTTATATACTTTATTGCCATTCCAATAAAGTGCAGGCTGACAGCAGTGGAAAGTGCACTGCAGCAGTTTGGATAAGAGGAAGTGTTGAGGAAGTGTTGCTCACTAGCAGAGTGATTGATGCTGCTGCAGGGCTGACCTGAGGGAAGCAATCACTCTTCCATTCACATGTATCTTCACATCAGTGGACTAAGGCCCGGTCAAAGTGCACTGTTAGCAGATCACTTTGCAGCCATGTAGAAAATGAGCCTGTCTGCAGAGCGAGACGATGATGATGATGATTGAGTCAGGTCAGCCATTGCACATTGATTAACAACTTTGCTCTCTGAACCAAAAGTATTTCTCAGCTTGATCTTATAGTCAAAATATGAAAAAGTCCATTTCTTTGCAGGTTGAGTCAAAATGATGCAATATTTCTTTTTTGTGGCATCTGATTTTGGAAGTGTATCCCGTGAGGAGCAGAACGAGCACATTCTCAGGTTTGGTTTGACCACTACTCTGGCTCCAGGCTTTACTAAAATAGAGTAAAAGCAGCCTGCCTCAAACCTGACAAACACGCTCAGCATCACTCTGCTTATCTCTGTAAATCTCTGAGATGCTGTCAGATACAGCATTGATCTCTATCTGCCTATTTGGTTTGCAGAGTTTCATGAAACCCTCTGAGAAACCAGAAACGAGCTCGAGCCGCCAAGACCGGCCTGGAGCAAAAACACAGTTTGAAAGCCAGCCACAGGCTCGCTCCTCTAACTTCACAACTACCGCTGTCTTCTCGTATTTATCAAGGGGAGCAGCGGTGCACTGCAGGAAAAAGTTTTCCAGAAGTGGTTACTGGTAAGTCACAGTCGGGTGCTGCAGTTTCCTACAGTCACTGTAATTAGATCAACAGCAGAGATGACAAGGATTCACATGTGTGTGGAGCCCACAGATAATAGTTATAATATCTTCCATCAATAACCTAAATATAGACTTGGATTCCACAGTCTGAGGAAGTCAGTACTGACTGCTAGCTGTCTCTAACCAAAGCCTGCTGCTGGTTTCATCTTTCACAAGCAGGCAGATGGTGGAACAGGTTCTTGTCTACATCCAACATAAAGAGAAGGTGGTGTTGCTGGTGAGATACCGGCAGTGGGGAGGTGACTTTGTCAGGAAGTGAAGCAGCAATGGAACTAACTGCAGGTGGAGCCCAGTGGCTGCTCTGCGCCGCGGCTGAGCTCCATTTTTCCACCCAAACAAATAACGTCACAGCACCTGTCAGAAGAAACAGTGTGGCCTAATAAAGGACGTCCACTCTGCACAGCTCCTCTGCACAGCTCCTCTGCACACTTAATACAGGAGATAGGAGATAGTGAGCTGTGCTGTGACCCTCGAAAGGGAAGAAAATAAGATCAGATCAGGTGTGGTTCAAGACGATGTGACCCACATAATCAGGCTTCATCAACGGCATGAAAAATGGATGCATCCATCAATCCTTCATCTTTACCTGATCATGTGAAGGTTCCAGGTTCTGTTCTGCATTTCCACTCAGTTTAACAAACCAGAAAGCTTTAGATGTTTTAAAAAGGCAGCAGCAGGACAAATATCATGGACATGTGCTGCTTAGTGCCGTAGTAAGACCAGAACAAGTGCTGCAGGTGGAGCAGAGACTGCAGGTGGAGCAGAGACTGCAGGGTGGAGCAGAGACTGCAGGTGGAGCAGAGACTGGAGCAGAGACTGCAGAGACTGGAGCAGAGACTGCAGTGTGGAGCAGAGACTGCAGGTGGAGCAGAGACTGCAGGGTGGAGCAGAGACTGCAGGTGGAGCAGAGACTGCAGGGTGGAGCAGAGACTGCAGGTGGAGCAGAGACTGGAGCAGAGACTGCAGGGTGGAGCAGAGACTGCAGGTGGAGCAGAGACTGCAGGGTGGAGCAGAGACTGCAGGTGGAGCAGAGACTGGAGCAGAGACTGCAGAGACTGGAGCAGAGACTGCAGTGTGGAGCAGAGACTGCAGGTGGAGCAGAGACTGCAGGGTGGAGCAGAGACTGCAGGTGGAGCAGAGACTGCAGGGTGGAGCAGAGACTGCAGGTGGAGCAGAGACTGCAGGGTGGAGCAGAGACTGCAGGTGGAGCAGAGACTGGAGCAGAGACTGCAGTGTGGAGCAGAGACAGCAGGTGGAGCAGAGACTGCAGGGTGGAGCAGAGACTGCAGGTGGAGCAGAGACTGCAGGGTGGAGCAGAGACTGCAGGTGATGCAGACTGCAGGTGGAGCAGAGACTGCAGGGTGGATCAGAGACTGCAGGTGGAGCAGAGACTGCAGGGTGGAGCAGAGACTGCAGGTGGAGCAGAGACTGCAGGGTGGAGCAGAGACTGCAGGTGGATCAGAGACTGCAGGGTGGAGCAGAGACTGTAGGTGGAGCAGAGACTGCAGGGTGGAGCAGAGACTGCAGGTGGAGCAGAGAGACTGCAGGTGGAGCAGAGACTGCAGGGTGGAGCAGAGACTGCAGGTGGAGCAGAGACTGCAGGGTGGAGCAGAGACTGCAGGTGGAGCAGAGACTGCAGGGTGGAGCAGAGACTGCAGGTGGAGCAGAGACTGGAGCAGAGACTGCAGTGTGGAGCAGAGACTGCAGGGTGGAGCAGAGACTGCAGGTGGCGCAGAGACTGCAGGGTGGAGCAGAGACTGCAGGTGGAGCAGAGACTGCAGGTGGAGCAGAGACTGCAGGTGGAGCAGAGACTGCAGTATAGACATGGCATGTCTTCAGGCATACTGAATACATAAGTTGTTAAGTTTCAATAAAAAGAGAATACACAAATGAATAACTAAACAACAACATAATATTAAATATTCATAGAAAAGAGCTGCTGTGAGACTTCTGAGAGATTTCTACAGAGTTGTATAAAATCAGAAGCCAGTTCTGCGTTGTTGGACAATAACTAACGGAGCACGACTCAAACATTAGTTATCACCGGCTTTCTGCTGCTTGAAGTACGTAGGACACATATTAAAGTGCTTCACATGGTAGTTAGTGAGCGTGAACATCAGAGTCATGTGTGTTTATCTCTCACAGAAGGAGAACTGGAGCCAGGACCCAGGATGAACATTAATCACCAGACCCACCAGTCAAATGTAATTTAATATCTTCAACATAAAAAACAGTTTATTGGAGAATAAGCTCACGGGCTGTGTGTGTGTGGGGGGGGGGGGGGGCGTTCTGTGGTTAGATAGAAGAGATTTAAAGAGCTCTCCCTTCAGGTGAAGGATAAGATCAGAACTTCGCTGATCCCCACATGGGGAAATGTGTTGTTGAGAGTGGGAACATCCCACTATGGAAAGTAAGCAGAGGCTGCAGCGTCCTCCCAGTACAGCTGGAGAGCGCTCCAACGACTACTGGACTGTGAAATTACCACAAACAGGCCGAGAAAAAAAGTAAACGCAATTTCCCTGCCTCTATATCGAGCGCCAGGAATGTTAATTTCACAAACAAACTCCCCTCCACATTCTGCAGCGCAGAGATTGGGGCATTAGCTTCTCGGTGGTTTCTGCACAGGGACAGAAAACAAATAAACTCCCTGCTCTTAAAAAATGAGTCACAGAGGCCAATTAGAAAACACAACTGAAGCTTAATGGAGATGCCAGAGGCAGGACGTGAGCTGGGAACGTGTGAGGAAATATCTGGGAGAGTCAGGAGCTGTCAATCTCAATTAAAAAAAACAGAAGGTGATGAATAAATAACAGGCTGGATAATGCAGTTTGTCACTCAGCAGAGCTCTGGGGAGTAAACTGTGGACGACTGCACGTTGAACACTGACACAGCAGCTGTAATTAAATGCACAGAGATTTAATTCCCTCTTTTGGGGGTTTTTAACCTTGTTGTTTTTCCTTCGTGCTCCAAGACATATTCTTTGCACGCCCACTTGAGTGTGAGGTCGGGCGGCGGGAGAGGTCAGGTTTGGCTGAGCGTTCGCTGTGGGGACGATGTGAAAGCATCTCTCTCCTTGTGGCTAATACCCAGTGGAGCCACTGTGCACAGCCCCGGTGAAATGGGTCCGATAGGGGGGGAGGGAGGGGTGGGGGGGGGGGTGAGAAGGGTGAATGCTGTTGGCCTGAAGCAGCAGCCGATAGGCGTCCGAATATTTGCACAAATGGGTCTGGAGCACACCTACTCATTATGGTAATAGCCAGCTCTTAAAAGCTGACGTACGGACAAATGGCTGTGGTGAGACAGCGCTGGGCCGGGCGAAGGTCACAGAGTCCGTCCTCAGGATCAAGGAATCTTCTGTGTGTCCCGGTATGACCTCTCTGTTCCACAGCAGTCATTTTGGTTTCCTTTATTCCTTCCTTCCTTTCATTTGTCCCATACAACAATTTAGCAAATCACCCACTTCACAGGGATTCCACTTCCACTAATGTTGTTTACCTGAGCGGGTCGAGTCTGGCAGCGCGTCTACGTCATGAATAACAATTAAATCAGCTTCTTTTCTTCTCGTCTTCCATCTTCCTCATCACTGCAGTGATGCCGGAGAGGTCGATCGTTTCTAAGATGAAGGGTATGACCAAGTTACAGCCGACTACTCAAACCCTCACAGTCACAGGGAGGAATGCACATCAGGGTTTACAATTCATCCGTCTTTCTGCTAATGAAATGTCAGGCAATAGTTAAAAAGCCATGAATGCCAGGGAATTACTCAAATTCCTTGTTTTCCCAGAGCGATGGTCTAAAATCCCCAAATATTCTAATAATACGAAGCAGAGCAGCAAATTCTCACGTTAATATAAACTGGAACTGAAAGACTTCAAAAGGGATTTCACCACTGAATCCTGCTGATCATTCTATAATGTAATAGATTAATTAGTAAACGGTGACAAATTCCCCCAAAACATTTAGTATTTACCTTAATGTAAGAGCAAAAGACTCTCACATCTGAGCACCTCGAACCTCAAACGTTAACGATTAATTGATCTTTGCACCTCTAGATTAATAATGATTTATAAGACGTATATAAGTATGTCTTTAATAACATTCACCAGCAGCTGAACCACCACGTGGCACTCGAGCAGAAACTTCTCCCACAGAAGGATGTGTGAAACGCCGGCTGCACGGCAGAGCACGACTCTCTCGGGGGGCCGTGTTCGCCGCTCACAGTGGCCTGCGAGGTGTCGCAGGAAGATGAGAGCTGCTGCTCGGGGGCTCGCAGCCGGGGGCCGCCCCGGGGGGAGCGGCAGTGAAGTCCACACATCAAAGTAGTGCTGCTGTAAGCTGCTTTCTTTAAGTCATGGTCTGCACAGACTGTCCTGACCGTGGGGTGCGTGTTCTTCCTCTCTCACTTCTCAACCGTCTCCTCTCAAGAAGATGAGAAGAAGAAGATTCAGCAGTGAATCAATAGAAACACAGCAAGAGAGAGTAAAGAAGTCCCAAACATATACAACTGTTACATATAAGGGTACACGCTTCCTGTCATGTCAGAAACAGTATTCAACATCATTACGACTCAAAGCAGAACAAGTCAGCAGTTTGAATCAGCAGGAACTGCAGGACTGTAGACATGAGCTCTAATTATTTATAGAGTTCATTACACATTTTAATAGCTGTGTGAATCCAAACTAACTAAAGTCACACGGCAACACAAACACACCAGTCACTGTTCTTTGAGGTAAAAGAAGAAAGTATTCTAAACGCAGCGGTGAAATCATTCACTCCCGTCCGCTTCTACTGTAGATCCTACACGGACTGTAGAGAGGCAACCTCACACAAACACTATCCCGTTAATATGTACATATATTAAACTTAATTAAAGAAATCAAATAAAATCATCGCAGCTTCACGTGCTGATGTTTCCCACACTGTCCCAGCGCTGCAGACAGAGAGGATCCACTGGAGGGTTCAGGGTCAGAGGGAAGAGATCGTGAAGAACTAAAAGACTGTGCGTGTGTGTGTGTGTGTGTGTGTATCTCTGGTAATGAGCTAAAAACTAATTAAGGGCTCATTTTAATGCCTCGCTTTATTTTCCTCCTTCATTTACATTTCTATCACATACACACAAAATATTGTTTTTCTTATTCTCCATGCAAAGTCATTATTGACTGGGGGGGGCTGACCTTTCTGCAGCAGGTGCAGAGGGGGGGGGGGCTGTCTGTCAGGCAGCTGATGTGTTTTCTGTTATCTCGTTGTGGAAGGTTAAAGGACAACGTGGCCACATCTTAAATGCATAAATCACTCAGCCATAATACCCATTACCACATGCATGAGGAGAGAGTGTGTGTGTGTGTGTGTGTGTGTGTGTGTGTGTGTGTGTGTGTGTGTGTGTGTGTGTGTGTGTGTGTGTGTGTGTGTGTGTGCATACTGTAAGTGTGTGTTCTGCTGGTTTGGCCCCTGACTGGAACACGTTCTTTGACAGGAACATGATCGGCCTGGTCACCGGAGTCGACTTGGAAATCATTTAGACATTCAAATCCAAATAAACATGTGAAGAGATTCTGTCAGAGCCAAAGTGTCGCTGAGCAACAGAGGTAAGCTTTGACTGAATACAAAACCCTATATTACTTAGTAGTTTTACTATAATACAAGTATCCAACCTCCCAACGCTCTGTCCCAGTATGTAAGGTCAAAGGTCACGAGCAGGGGTCAGATTCAAACAGAAATATACTCTTAATTGCTTTTAAATGACAGACGTTCAGCACATGTCAGAGCAGCAGACAAAGCCTGCAGTGATTCTTCTTGTTCTCTGGCTGCCCTGCTCTGAGTGTCTTATAATGACCAGTTAGACGACTTGTATATGATTCTGATTATGGTGCACGGACGCCGCTCTGTGTTTTTCTGTTCATCCCGGCCAAACCAGTGTGTACGAGCTCAGATAATGTCCACTCTGGTGTTCTCACACAGCCTGAGACGCTCTCATCCTCCTCTAATGTTCAGCTCACAGTGCAATAATTAGACACTGCAGAATTAAAAGCAGAATTTAGCTTTATTACAGCTCGAGTCTTATTTTTGTAGTTCAACCCTTTTCATCAGTTCAGTCAGCCAGCAGCCAAACTCACACCAGATACACACGTGTGTGAAAGCACTGAAGGGACTTTTCATAATATGTCTGTTTTTAGTTCTCCGCTATAATCAGAACGTGCCGAGGATAAACAGCAGTGCAGAAGGACGGTATATAAGTGCTGACTGCTTCCTTTCTGCAGCGGTTGGACTCGGACTTCACTTACGTAAAGAACCAACAATGTGGAAATATTATGTTACAAGCATTCAAAACTTTACTCGTGAAGAAAAACAAAAGTAAAATGAATTTGGTCGTTAAAAACAGAGGGTTTGTTTTTGAGCTTCATTTAAAACGAGTATGATTGTCTGACTGCTCGTGTTTCTCTGCTCCAGCATACCATTTACAACTAAACACAACCATCAGGAAGGTTCACAGGGAGAAGAGCTAAAAGTCTGCAACTCTTAGAGACCTGAGAGGAGACACACACACACACACACACGCACACACACACACACACACACACACACAGGTCTACCAATCAAGCAGGGACACACATACAGTTTTCTCACAGCGTCGTATTAACACGGGTGAGGCCATTTCTTTTCTGCCATCCCAAATATAACATATTGCGTAACACTTTCTCTCCATGCTGCTTCTTCTCTCCAATGTTTTGCTCTCAGTCTCCCTCGCTGTCTCTCTACATGTCTCTCAGTGTTTCGTGTCCTGGCTCTGATGAAATATGGAAGTCCTCATTTCTTTGTGTTTGGCCAAGCTGCGCCCCCCCCCAACAGAACCACGCGCCCCCCCTGAAATTCACTTTTCACATTGAACAGGTGCTCTTTTATTAAATGAACTAAACACTTGTGTTATCTCATTTATGTGCACGTTCAGTGTGTACTGCGTCGCTTTGCACATTCACTCTTCTGTTGTTTCACGATGGGCGGGGCATGTGTGTGTGTGTGTGTGTGTGTGTGTGTGTGTGTGTGTGTGTGTGTGTGTGTGTGTGTGTGCATTCATGTGAGCGCACATGTCTTCATGCGTTGCTTTAAAGTGTGAAGTGGTCACACCAGCAGCAATGATTAGTGAGGAGGACGTCAGACAGATATGAACAGACACTCTGCAGAGAGAACAAGGAGACAATTAAAGAGCAAAGTGATGATAGAATAAAGAGACAGAGAGTCAATGATGGAGTCAATGAGCCTCACAGACTTCAGAGAGACGGTCAACAAGCTTTATCAGCGTAATACAAGAGGGAGTGGGAAACACACACACACACACACACACACACACACACACACACTGCTACACACACTGAGAGAGAGAGAGTTAGACAGTCAACGAGCTGTTAGCATTATATCACTAGAAGCCAGTGGGAGGCCTGTGACTGGGTGTAGCAGTAACACTACAGTGTGTGTAGCAGTAACACTACAGTGTGTGTAGCAGTAACACTACAGTGTGTGTAGCAGTAACACTATAGTATGTGTAGCAGTAACTACAGTGTGTGTAGCAGTAACACTATAGTATGTGTAGCAGTAACTACAGTGTGTGTAGCAGTAACACTATAGTATGTGTAGCAGTAACACTATAGTATGTGTAGCAGTAACACTATAGTGTGTGTAGCAGTAACACTACATTGTGTGTAGCAGTAACACTACAATGTGTGTAGCAGTAACACTATAGTGTGTGCAGCAGTAACACTACAGTGTGTGTAGCAGTAACACTATAGTGTGTGTAGCAGTAACACTACAGTGTGTGTAGCAGTAACACTACAGTGTGTGTAGCAGTAACACTATAGTGTATGTAGCAGTAACACTAGTGTGTGTGTAGCAGTAACACTATAGTGTGTGTAGCAGTAACTACAGTGTGTGTAGCAGTAACACTATAGTGTATGTAGCAGTAACACTACAGTGTATGTGTAGCAGTAACACTACAGTGTGTTTGTAGAAGTAACACTACAGTGTGTAGCAGTAACTAGTGTGTGTGTAGAAGTAACACTACAGTGTGTGTAGCAGTAACTAGTGTGTGTAGCAGTAACACTATAGTGTGTGTAGCAGTAACACTACAGTGTATGTAACAGTAACACTACAGTGTGTGTGTAGCAGTAACTACAGTTTGTGTAGCAGTAACACTACAGTGTGTGTAGAAGTAACACTACAGTGTGTGTAGCAGTAACTAGTGTGTGTAGCAGTAACACTATAGTGTGTGTAGCAGTAACACTATATTGTGTGTAGCAGTAACTAGTGTGTGTAGCAGTAACACTATAGTGTGTGTAGCAGTAACTACAGTGTGTGTAGCAGTAACACTACAGTGTGTGTAGCAGTAACACTACAGTGTATGTAGCAGTAACACTACAGTGTGTGTAGCAGTAAAACTACAGTGTGTCCACCAGTAACACTACAGTGTGTGTAGCAGTAACACTATAGTGTGTCCACCAGTAACACTACAGTGTGTGTAGCAGTAACACTATAGTGTGTCCACCAGTAACACTACAGTGTGTGTAGCAGTAACACTATAGTGTGTGTGTAGCAGTAACACTACAGTGTGTGTAGCAGTAACACTATAGTGTGTGTGTAGCAGTAACACTACAGTGTGTGTAGCAGTAACACTACCGTGTGTGTGTAGCAGTAACACTACAGTGTGTGTAGCAGTAACACTATAGTGTGTGTAGCAGTAACACTACGGAGTGTGTAGCAGTAACTACAGTGTGTGTAGCAGTAACACTATAGTGTGTGTAGCAGTAACTACAGTGTGTGTAGCAGTAACTACAGTGCATGTAGCAGTAACACTACAGTGTATGTAGCAGTAACACTACAGTGTGTGTAGCAGTAACACTACAGTGTGTGTAGCAGTAACACTATAGTGTATGTAGCAGTAACACTAGTGTGTGTGTAGCAGTAACACTATAGTGTGTAGCAGTAACTACAGTTTGTGTAGCAGTAACACTACAGTGTGTGTAGAAGTAACACTACAGTGTGTGTAGCAGTAACTAGTGTGTGTAGCAGTAACACTATAGTGTGTGTAGCAGTAACACTACGGAGTGTGTAGCAGTAACACTACAGTGTATGTAGCAGTAACACTAGTGTGTGTGTAGCAGTAACACTATAGTGTGTGTAGCAGTAACTACAGTTTGTGTAGCAGTAACACTACAGTGTGTGTAGAAGTAACACTACAGTGTGTGTAGCAGTAACTAGTGTGTGTAGCAGTAACACTATAGTGTGTGTAGCAGTAACACTACGGAGTGTGTAGCAGTAACACTACAGTGTGTGTAGCAGTAACTAGTGTGTGTAGCAGTAACACTATAGTGTGTGTAGCAGTAACACTACAGTGTGTGTAGAAGTAACACTATAGTGTGTGTAGCAGTAACTACAGTGTGTGTAGCAGTAACACTACAGTGTGTAGCAGTAACACTACAGTGTGTGTAGCAGTAACACTACAGTGTATGTAGCAGTAACACTACAGTGTGTGTAGCAGTAAAACTACAGTGTGTCCACCAGTAACACTACAGTGTGTGTAGCAGTAACACTACAGTGTGTGTGTAGCAGTAACACTACAATGTGTGTAGCAGTAACACTATAGTGTGTGTGTGTAGCAGTAACACTACAGTGTGTGTAGCAGTAACACTACAGTGTGTGTGTGTGTAGCAGTAACACTATAGTGTGTGTAGCAGTAACACTACGGAGTGTGTAGCAGTAACTACAGTGTGTGTAGCAGTAACACTATAGTGTATGTAGCAGTAACTACAGTGTGTGTAGCAGTAACTACAGTGTATGTAGCAGTAACACTACAGTGTGTGTAGCAGTAACACTACAGTGTGTGTAGCAGTAACACTATAGTGTATGTAGCAGTAACACTAGTGTGTGTGTAGCAGTAACACTATAGTGTGTGTAGCAGTAACACTACAGAGTGTGTAGCAGTAACTACAGTGTGTGTGTAGCAGTAACACTATAGTGTATGTAGCAGTAACACTACAGAGTGTGTAGCAGTAACTACAGTGTGTGTAGCAGTAACACTACAGTGTGTGTGTGTAGCAGTAACTACAGTGTGTGTGTGTGTAGCAGTAACACTATAGTGTGTACAGTGTGTGTGTAGCAGTAACACTATAGTGTGTGTAGCAGTAACTACAGTGTGTGTAGCAGTAACACTATAGTGTGTGTAGCAGTAACACTATAGTGTGTGTGTAGCAGTAACACTACATTGTGTGTAGCAGTAACACTATAGTGTGTGTAGCAGTAACACTACAGAGTGTGTAGCAGTAACACTACAGTGTGTGTAGCAGTAACACTACAGTGTGTGTGTAGCAGTAACACTACAGTGTGTGTGTAGCAGTAACTACAGTGTGTGTGTGTGTAGCAGTAACACTAGTGTGTACAGTGTGTGTGTAGCAGTAACACTATAGTGTGTGTAGCAGTAACACTACAGTGTGTGTAGCAGTAACACTACATTGTGTGTAGCAGTAACACTACAGTGTGTGTAGCAGTAACACTACAGTGTGTGTGTGTAGCAGTAACTACAGTGTGTGTAGCAGTAACTACAGTGTGTGTGTAGCAGTAACTACAGTGTGTGTAGCAGTAACACTACAGTGTGTGTGTAGCAGTAACTACAGTGTGTGTAGCAGTAACTACAGTGTGTGTGTAGCAGTAACTACAGTGTGTGTAGCAGTAACACTAGTATGTGTGTGTGTGTGTGTGTGTTCGTGTTTTTTTGTGTGTGTAGCAGTAACACTACAGTGTGTGTAGTTCATTCGTCTGTGAATAAACGCTACGACTCCTCAAGACCCGAGAGAAGCTTCGTCTTTAGCCACCTGCTGATCGAAGTGACAACTACGACCGCGCTCACTGAAGGCGGACTGACCTTTAAGGTGGACTGACCTTCACCAGCTTCAACAACAGGAGGTCTATCCTAGATTGTTTTTATATCATTTAAATGTCTGGAAGACCTCAGCAGTAAAGTTGTCAAATTATATATTAGTGCTTTTTGTGAGTTGATATAAATGTCATTGTGTAGAATGGACACGTGGTGTCGTCTCAGATCCATCGCAGGATCCTGAATCTAATCTAATCGTAGTCCTGCACTCTCTTATACTCCAGCTTTCACTTTCCATGTTGTTTTCTTCCTTCTTGATTATCTTTCCTGTATCTTTTATAATTACTCCACTATATATTTCAAAAGGTGCGGACCCGTTGACTCCCAACTGTACACTGCCCTGCTGCATGCTGGGTAAATGAATGCGGAGAGAATCACTAAAGAGGAAATGTTTCTACCTGGCCCTCCCTTCATCTGCTCAGCCTCCTCCATCTGTCACAGTCTGCGGTTGTTTGAGAAAAGACACAACATCCCAACCCGACTCGCTGGCTCTCAGGGATTTGGTAAGATTGGATGATTGGGGAGCAACCCGCTCATCAATCACGAGCCGGTCGGAGACATTCCTGCTGTAAATATCAGGTGATTCAATATTACTGTGCCCTCATTATCTGCTATTAGGCTGGGAAGGAACACACACATTCTGACTCTGTGGCCCCCAGATCCTGTCTGGGCCCTGGATGAGGAAGTAATCACTCCACTACATGGTCTGAACATTTTCAATACAAGTGAGGGCAGCTAACCACTAAAGGCAGAGCAGAATGAAGAGCAATTAATGGGCAGTCATGTGAGGTTTGATAGTTGCTTTCAGCTGTTCTCCTGCCTTTGTACCATCCAGAGGCACCGGACTCATTATTACTTTGTACAAGCATCGATTTCAACTGCAGTTTGCTCTCAGTCGCCTTCCATTCACTCAACTTTCCAAGAATCTGCTGGCTATGATGCACACACACACAGAAGAAGACATGTTGAGGGGTCACTCAGCGCTGTGTAATGAGGCTGCGGCCCCCCTGGTGCTTTCAGAAGGAAGCAGTCCTCGTTCATTAATATTAATGACAGATTGTGGCATCATCACTTTGAGTGTGTGTACTCCAGAGAGACGGAGAAATGAACCCACACGTGTAGCACTTATTTCCTCTTGCTAACAGTATATTTAACAGCATTCAGTTTGAGTGTTGGCGTTCGAGGAGGGTCCGGCAGCAGGGGCTTGAAGCTGCGGGATAGTTGCAGGATCACAGCAGCATGGCTTCAGGTTGAGGGATTAAAACTACTAATGTGGTTCCACACAAACACAAATGCGCACTTCCTTTCCAACAGTATATCCGTGGATTTATGAGTGGACCTTGAGAACATGTAGCTGATTGTATTTTTATTATGCTTGGACACAATGGGAGATTTGTTACAGGAGGGAGCTATTTCCATACAACAGCACAGGGAGGCTCTGAATCAGACGTGAGCAGAGGGAAGCAGGACATCCAAGCAAAATAAACTGAATCTCATTCATGGCTTCTCGTTTGCATTCCTAGACTGTGATTTTGTGCAGGTTGCATACACACATACACATGAGTGCAGTCTCGTCTATACACCGCAGCACTCATTTTCAACTGATTAAAATCCAAGTGCAATTAAACGGATCATAAAAATCAATAAGAGGCAATCCAGGAAAAGACTAAAAGCTGTGAGAGACGAATAAAAACAGCATTTAGCCGATAGAACTGATTGGGAAACCCTCAAGCGAGCAGGAAATCTAGAAAAATGTTACTCCAGATTCAACGGGAAACAGCCAAAATCAACACAAATCAGTTTTAACATCAGCACGAAGGTTCTGGCAGGTCGAGCATCCTGTCCTGGTTCTGTGAGCAGCTTACCTGCTTGGCATTCAGATCTGCCTTGGAGGGCATGTGAGGGCTGGCAGCGGGGGTCACCGGGGCACTACGGCTGCCCCCGGCCAACATCGCACGCACAGATGACAGCCACTTCATGATGGTGAGGGGGGGTGGGGGATTGCACCCTGACGTGCCCCAGAAAAAGTGTCCGGTAGTGATACGAGAGTCAAACAGAGCCTGCAGGTGGACGGAGAGGACGTCCAGCGTGTCCTTCAGAGGTTTATTCACCAGGTTTGTGTCTAAGAAGCATCACAGAGGCTCTGCTGCTCAGTCTCACACACACACACACATATCGTTAGACAGTGACACAGATCCAGCAGGCAAGCGTGCACATTCTTATAGTTTAGACAAACACACTAATCCTACAAACATGTACACACATGGATACATGCACACACCCCCCTCTAACACCCACCCACCCACCCACTACCCTAGTGACACACTATCCTTCCCCCATCACTCCATCCCCATCTGTCACTTTCCCCCTGCCCGCCAGCCACATTACTGTAGCTCTGACTGCCATTCTTCTCCCCCACACACACACACACACACACACACACACACACACACACACACACACACAGCATTAGTCCATCATTAGTGCTTCATATGCAGGTTGAGATCTGTCTGTGATGGAGTGACGGACGGATCAGATGGAAGGATTTACAGGCTCCATGTGGACGTGCAGTGATTTATACGGCCGGATGATGTGTGTGTATGGATGTGTTTGTGTGGATGTGTTTGCGTGGATGTGTTTGTGTGGATGTGTGTGTGTGGATGTGTTTGTGTGGATGTGTGTGTGTGGATGTGTGTGTGTGGATGTGTGTGTGTGGATGTGTTTGTGTGGATGTGTGTGTGTGGATGTGTTTGCGTGGATGTGTTTGTGTGGATGTGTGTGTGTGGATGTGTTTGTGTGGATGTGTTTGCGTGGATGTGTTTGTGTGGATGTGTGTGTGTGGATGTGTTTGTGTGGATGTGTGTGTGTGGATGTGTGTGTGTGGATGTGTGTGTGTGGATGTGTTTGTGTGGATGTGTGTGTGTGGATGTGTTTGCGTGGATGTGTTTGTGTGGATGTGTTTGTGTGGATGTGTGTGTGTGGATGTGTTTGTGTGGATGTGTGTGTGTGGATGTGTGTGTGTGGATGTGTTTGTGTGGATGTGTTTGTGTGGATGTGTTTGTGTGGATGTGTGTGTGTGGATGTGTTTGTGTGGATGTGTGTGTGTGTGTGGATGTGTTTGTGTGGATGTTCAGAACAGCAGATTTACATGTGATTCTGATTGTAATGAAGGTCACTGCTGACTGTTGGTATGCAGCTGCCTTTCTGCATACATCTGCCACTTCAAAAAGGTTATTCTTCTCCATTAATAGATAACACTTTACATTAGGGCACCATATGAGGAAAATATGCAATATATATATCTCGATAACAATATTACTTAAAGAGTTCAGTTCTGCTGCTAAAATACGACAAATTGCTTGTTGAATGAAATAAAATTAAATAAATGTTTTTTCCCAACACAAAAGAAACCAATAAAAAAGTTACTCTTTAAAGTGATGCTCACAACAGGTGACAATAAACAACGATATATTGTGCCGAGTGCAGTGTTTATTTTAATACTTAGACAGAAATATTCAAATGTTGAACATCATTTCTTTCATTTTCAGTTGATTGAAAATCCGACACTTTGTAAGCAAAAAAAAAGAAAAACATTGTAACAATATAAAGACATGTTATCTTTAATTAATTAAAACACTTCACTAAACAAAGCTGCACATTCTACACATAGTGGCTTTAATATTCACTTGGAGTCTAATGTCTGAAACTTCCTCCTTAAAAAACAAACCAGCAGAATCAACACAATGACTTCTGGTTCCTGCCCTGTGGCTCACTGCTTCTGGGTGTGGAACCCCAACCAAGTGTCATGAATGTTCACGTCCTCGTAGAGCACAAGCACCACAACGTCAGGTCAGAGCTTCCAACACTCCCCTGAACTGTACACACACACACTCCTCCCTGATGCGGCCCGACACAGCAGCCAGGAGGACGTGAATGAAGAAGCTGCTTTGTCCCTCTGTAGCACGAACACATGGGTGCTTCTCATGTCTGCATTAGTGACGTGGCTTCATCAAAGTTACCACAATAACAGGAAAACATTATCTTAAGATATCCAGTGTGTTTCAGACAGTGTTGACACATGCGTGTGTACCGGACAAGTGGATGCCAAGAAACACAGATGTAGAAGAACAGAACCAGGAGGGAAGAAGGAACATAGTTCCTGCTTTACATAACGCTTAGTGTAGGAAGCACTGGGAGTAATCAGAACAAATGGAAGGCATGTTTGAGTGATTTAACGACGCACTTTATTTAAGTCCATATGACGGTCTTAATGAAAACCACTCTGATCCCACAAGACTTCATGTTCTTAAAGTGACAATCCTACATCACAGAACAGCAGCCCCGGGTTACAAATGTCAGTGTTGTACATTTTGAAAGAGGATAATCCCCTGCAGGCTTTCCAAGGGCCTCAAGACATTGAGAGGGACAGTGTGTGAACGTGTGTGTGAGTGTGTGTGTGTGTGTGTGTGAGTCCAGCTCGGCCTCGTGTCCTGGATGAGAGGGCATGGCCATATGTGGACGCCAGGCATCCCTCTCTGCTGGTGTCTGTGATGCCGGTGAGGATATGGCCAAAGCTTCGACTTAATTCATCTCTTAATCTCCTGTCTCAGTGTGGCGTCGCACATGGCACGGTGTTGCTGAGGTGAGACGGAAGCGTTGCAACTGACTGCACCTTGAGTCTCAACCAAAAAGCAAAGTTTGTGAAGGAGAATTAATAGATGGAAGCGGATACAGAGATCAGAAGAGACAAGCGTACCCTACTTCTGATGACTGAGTGTTTGTATCTCTGTGTGTGTGTGAGAGTGTGTGTGCATTTGTCTCCAAACAAGGAACGGTGCCTTCGGGGAGACATCCACTCCGTCTAATCTCACACTGCGAGACATTTCCAGTAACAAACACTGAATCATGCAAAACATGTCACTGAGCCAGAGTACAGTCTCATCTGCAGTGCACTCTGCGTTATGCTTTGATTCGTAATGAAAGTCCCCTGTCTGTGTAATGACTTCAATATTACAGTGGGAAGGATACAATTAAACCTCGGATGAAGCAAAACCCAACAATGGCTCTGACACGGATACAGCCGCAGGCAGAGCTGAGGACGACAAGTGTCGCTGTGTTTCAGAGGGAAATAAAAGCCGTGTCAGTTGTGGTTTGTGAATGGAGATATTCTAATAATGAAAGCACACATGTTGCACATTCACAAGATTAAGTTACTGGTTCTTCGTCATTCTAAATATTCATAAATATAATATGCACATTGCTGTGTTACTGATGCTCTAACCTTAGAATCACATGTTCATTGATCGAGTGTTAGTTCCAGTGTATCTCCATAAGAATATACAATTTGTACATCGTCAACTGGAAATCAAAATATTCATTAGATGTTTTTCTCCTGAAACAACATGCAGACAGCGTCGTCGTGTTTTCAGCTTCGGACACTTTAGAGCAGCCTGTATGAAGCCTTTCAGGCAAAGCCCAGGGATTAATTAGCGATTCTATTCTTTTCAATTCTCGTTTAGGATAATATTATACGTATACATTCAAGTCGAGTGGAAATCGAATCAGAAAATTCAATTTATAAAAAGTGTTTCTTTCATAAACATCATGCAGAGGATTATTGTTTTGTCTGCAGGGTGAGGCAGCCTGACAGATAAAAGCCAGGGCAGAAAGAGCCCACTCCACTGTAAAGCTTACGGCCTGTAAGGGAAGGTGACCTACATGTAGACGAGTGTATTAACACTTGTATCCACTCAGAGCTTCTCTGGACCCTGACAGCTGGACCTCTCAGGACTCAGTGAATCAAAGTGAACCTGCAAAGACAATGACGTCCTTCACACGGTCACTCTGACTCTGCAGGTGGCTGCAATTCAAAACTTAAAACAACGTAGTGTTGGACTTAAGTGATCGTATACGCCTTCCAAATCAAAGCCTAGCCTGCAGCTCACAGGTTGAAAGCTGCATTTCATCTTTTACAAAAACACGTTATCAGCCTCAACAAAGCCGGACGACAGACGAGCCTCAATGTAAAGCACACTCCTCGCCTCCACAGGGGGTAAGCACAGGCACAAATGGGTTTTAAAAATCATCTCTTATCTTCATGTTTTGGCAACAATAGCCTTTCATGTCAGGCCAATAAAACTAATTTAACTGAAGTTGAGAGAGAAAGATGCAGGAGGAGGAGGGAGAAAGGAGTTACGAGCGTTTGAACGGCGAGCTTTGGACCTCCTCCACATTCCTCCCCGCTCCCACATCCCTCCCACGTTTTCAGTGCTCACTCCGTGCTGAAATGCCCCAGTGGAAACGGCTGCTTTCATCCGGCTCCAAGCGGCCCGAGAGAAAATCAAGAGGGCTGTAAATGTCTCTGCGTGAGAGAGACATTTAAACTAATTCCCTGAAGACAGAAAAGGGCTTTTCCAAAGCAGGCGGGACAGCACGGCGAACTCCACCCGCAGACAGCCTCGCTGCGTACAGGGGACCGTCACCTTCCCACCGCGCTTCAAAGGCCTTTAGCGGATCCAAAACCTGCTCATATGGAACAGAAGGGAAGTTTCATAGTTTAACAACCAATAGTTTTGTACACTTTCGAATGATGTCCCACTCTGAGAACTTGATGACGAGATGTGTTATGCCCCTGCTTCCTCTCAGAAGCAGAACAGTGCATCCTCCCTGCACCATTAGTACCTGGCAGGCTGTGATGCTGCCACACTTTTACACTGAGGAGCTAAAAAGAAGTCAGGAACTCCCAGAGGGTGCAGTTAGTATGCCTCAGACTCCCTCCTCTGAGGTCTCTGTATCGTGTCCTCTGTTGAGGCTGTGTTCACTCACTGTAATCTGGTATAGTTACTCCAGTCGTGTCGGTACGATACACCTTTCAAAATGATTCCATGACAGCATTGATGCAAACTGAACACACTATAGTTAGAATGCATAGAAACAAAGTGACGTCACATGTTCTGATGGCAGCTGACGCTTGTGTACCAGAGTTTAGAGCATCTCATTGTTCCATTAATTCCCAATTAATAACCCACAACACCTGAAGTAAAATACAGCCGGTCATATCTTCCTCAGGTTCCAACAAACCCAGCTCCATGAATAATTAGTGCAGGGATGAATAACTCTCGGTCGACGAAGCGTGACTGGTTGAAAGTGAGGCAGCACAGGTGGGACTTCCTGGAGGAGCATCAGGGTCAGGACAGGCCACCGTTTCTCTGCACATGAATATTGATCCGGTGAAGTAGAAGAAGCAAAACAAACATGTGGTGACCTTGATTAGACAGCTTCATTCTGAGGACTGCTGCAGTGCAGCTTGGCTGTACTTTTGGACGGCCTCTCTTATCCTCTGCCAAAGGATCCGGGGGCCAGCAGGGACCTGAGACGTTTTTGGATCGCTCTTTTTCCCCCAGCAACAGCTTTTTTGGAGTGAAGCAGATGTAAACAATTACTGAGCAAAACGCTCATGACGGGGAGGAAACAGAGGGGGATTAGCTGAGCTTCATCTCCAGAGTTACACACAAGCGTGAGTAGGGATGCTTTTTTTTATTTTTATAAAAGGCAAAGGACCCCCTTCAACCCTGGCTCGGTCAGGACAGTACTGCGCTTTGAGAAACCCCCCCCCCCCCCTGCCACCACCACCCGGGGAAAACAGTCCGAATCAGCGGTTTCTCTTCGCGTGGGGAGTTGTGTCAATCAAAGGGGAAAAGAACTGAGGGCTTCGGTTGAGAATGTGGAAACAGGGTTACAGTGTGACAGGTGAGAGGGATCACTTCAGCCAACAGGAAGTTCTTCTTCTCTTAACTTCATGAGTGATTGAAAAAAAGTCCTGCACTGAGGGCAAGAGGGAGGAAATGAGAGAAGGGAATATAAAGAAGTAGTGAGGGAAAGGTGAAGAAGAAGGGGAAGAGAGGGACGGAGGGAATGTGACCTCAAATGATCCATAAGCCTGCACATACAATGCATTAAGCCTAAAGTTCATGATATAATACTCATACTGTGAGACACCTTTGGTAGAAGTGCACACCTGAAGGGTAGAACAGGTAGCGTGCAGCTCACTGCAGCTGTGAAACACTGCAGCCAACATACTTGGTCAACATTCCCTGAATACACAGAAGTTACAAAAACACAAAAAATGCAGATTCCTCTCATCTCCTCAAGTGTTTGCTGAGCACAACACGGGCCAAGAATAGATTTTGGGTAACGACTCCCCACGCTGCCTGAATAATTCATCCCTACTCTTCCCTAGAATAAGGCTGCGAAGTTTCTGCCTGAAAATAAAGTCTGTAGTAAACACAAGCTCTTTAATATGTGTGTGTTTAAAAAAAGATAATAAGTGGGCATTACAGGGTAGAAATGCTGCCTGGCATTTTGGCAACCAGATGTCTGGTTTATGACACGATAGGGAGGCGAGGGAGGAGAGGGAGGAGGTCACGAGGTGCACCAGCAGACAACAGGCCGTACAAGTGTGCCTATGAATGACTGTATGCTCTGTACTCAAGGTGTGTGTTGGCAGATGTTTCAAAAGCCTACAAGAGATGAAGGCAGCATGCCAGAATTATATTCTCTCACACACACAGGAGTAGGTGTGTGAACAGACTTACAGTTGCAGCTGTAGGCAACAGAGAGATGTTGTAACAGAAGATGAACAACGCGTTGTTTCATTGCCAGTGTGGACCGGGGCCACCAGTCTTTCTATCACGCAGTAAATCTTGAGATCGTGACGGCAACATGTCGCCTAACAGGTCTGACCTCTCATCGCATTGCGGAAATGTTGAAAAGGGAAATGCAGCTGCTATCACAACAAACATGAAACTGCTTCCTCTGTGATTGAAATGTGTCAAGAGTGGGAAAGTAATCACATTTCAGATTCAGAAGGTCAGACCGTTGGTGTACGAGCATCCAGATGTTTGTCCCTGGAGGAGCCGGGGAGAGGAAACACCTCCTGCTGAGCTTCAGATCATAGTTTCATTACTGCTTCGGTTTACCTCAAAAGTGTCTCTCCTCTCCACTGTCTCCATAGATTGATTCCAACATTATCCACAAAGGAAGCTTTGCTGTCATTTCAATGTTGGTGATTAATTTAGTTGCATCTTTCTGTCTCTTTGGTTTCAGAAGGATGTTCTTGCTCTTTTATTATCGCCTCTGCATTAATGTGAAAGTATAAAATAATAGTCGATCTTTCACTCCTCATCCATTGTTTATCACTTGACAAATAGACTTATTCTGCTGTAACATATTGTCTCAAGGTGCATGGGGTTACGCTTGACTGTTTCCACGTACAGCAGAGGGATGAGACAACCGATCCCTCCACGTGCATTATGTCTTAACTAATCATCGTGCAGCTGACGATTTAATTACTGTTCAGCTCGTCTCGTCCTCCGCTGTTTGTTCCTCTGCGTCCTTCACACATTGGTTTCTGTTAAAAGGTGCACCGTGTTTTTGACATGCATGCTCTTTTCAGTAATTCCCTGTTTATTCACACTACAACCCTTGTCACCCACAAACCACCAGATGTTATTTGGAAGCGTATGACCCGGGGCTTTTTCCATCGTGTTGCGGGTGAGAAAAACAGAATGTTTTTTTGATCAGATAAAGATGAATGCGCAGCCTTGAGCAGTAGTAATAGTTGGCACCATGCGAGAAGCCAGTGAAAGAACAAAACATAGCAACATAACACAAACCACCACATCACCAACAAGTGAAGAAACCACTAAAAAATAAATGCACTAATAACTGAAGGATGAAATATGGACTGTTTGGGGACAGAGGGAGGAAAACTTAGCCCGCTTCCTCTCGAAGGCCAGTTTCCAGTTTCTAGCTTCTGGGGAAAAGAATCATCCATGTTGCATATTATTTAAATTACATACATAGTGATGATTGATTTGTGATTTCTTTGCCAAAATAAAATGCAACTGTATTCTATTCCTCCTGAAAGTGTTGAAAACGGTACAATAATGTGAACAAAGACTCATTTTCTCTTCACACCAGGGGGTAACGTGGACAATAGGAAAACTGCTCGATTCTTTGGAAATTAAGTGTATTTCTCAAAAGCCTTTCCCAAACAAGCGGTGTCCCTCACCACAGAAGTCTTTACCGCACCTCTATAACCTGTAAACTACTAAACACATCTGACGTTGGACACCTGAGAACCAGTCAAGAGGAGGTGTCTAAAACCCCAACTGTCCCAGGACTGAGGGACATTCTCACCCCTTTGTCCAAACCACCCTGAAGGCTTTGATCACGTGGCCCTCTTCAGGAACATCATACCACAACGGCACACAGGTCTCATACTGACAGGCGTAATGGTTTTCCCATGGCTCGGACACAAACAGACACCAATATAGCCTCATACACAAGCATGTGTGGTCCCGAGTGGACTTCCTTTGTGTGTTTCTGTTTTCCTACCAAGGAAAGCCGGCGTCTGCAGGAGTGAAGGAGTTTTTAAGTGGCTCTGGTGACTCTGTGGGACAAACAAGCATCAAGGTCCCGTCCCAGCATCCTAAACCTCAGACTGAGCTCCACACACGGCAGGAATTTGAGCATGTCTGAGTCAGCGCATGCTTTTTGTTTTGATTCTGACTCTTTGGTATGTGTGCGTGTCCTTTTTCTTTGTGTGCGAGTGCACTGAGAACTGAAGAAAGCCGTTGTTCCTGGACTGAACTTTGAGATTTTCTGTTATCTCCAGAACAGCAGAAATATATAATTTTTTATTCCAAGAATCTTTTTTCTGCTTCCTCTGCTGACACGAGGAACAAAATGCTCCCCATCTACTTAATTAGAGGGGTGAGCTTTCACTCACACATTGTGTCTCTGAAAGGTTCAGCAGCTCTGAGCGCCGGGCAGCTGCCAATCGGTAATGAAGAACAAAAGCGGCACATCTGCTGTGGCTTTGGCAAGAGAGCACCAAGACGGCCTCAAAGCAAACTCCAACCTTTTATAAGAACCATAAAAAGACCGCACTCAGTGCTGGGATAGAAAACAAGGGAAAAAATCATAATAATAATCTGGGTAAACAAAATCTGCTGGCTGCACAGAAACACGCTCAGATGGAAAGTCGACGGTGCTCCAAGGCAACTAGAGGACAACTATCGACGGGGCTGATCCACGGAAACGTAGGACTCACAAATCTTCCAACTGAGGAAACTGGACACCATCATTACATCTGCCGTATCTGCACTTCTGGTGAGGAGGAAAACACGCAAAGTAGGCTAAAGTCTTGGCTTTTGAAAGCTCCAACGTGTCAAACAGATATCAAGGGAAGATTCAGCACATGAGGTATTCTCGTGGGTTTGGCCTATCAGAGGAATTGGAAGCATGATGCTGCCCGTACTGTAAGAGGGATCAATACTGTTACAAGACAGTTTCTCCATAAAACGGTCCAATAGAAAGGTTAGATCGGGAGAGGGAACGCAGTGGAGCAGACGGAGCTGAAGTTTGGCTCTTTGGAAACTAAAGCCAGCAGGTCAAATAACGGAGAACACAGGGAGAGTCAGCGCTGTCTTGAAGTTGATCCCAGTCTGCTTCCACTAATTGACAGATTGGTGTCATGAGGTCACGGACTTGACAAGAACAAACAACTTACATGGAAACCACTGTGCTAAAGTTACTAGAAGCTGCCCAAATGTGGGAACTAAAGAAAGCATCTGTTGTTTTGCAACACTGCTTGGTCATTTTTGTTTTTTAGTTTCAAACTTTAGACGTGCAGCACTGAGGTTAAACTCAGAATTTTGGTATCGTGGTGAAACTGCTGTGGAAGCTTCCCAACTGTGGGCCAGAGCCACCAGCTCAACACTGTAGTTCAGCTGCTGATTGGAATTGCATTAAAGCACCACTTGCAGAGTCACGTCTGGGAAACAGGCGAGCCCCATCCATCATGTACTGAAGACGCTCACAGGAAACATGTGGTCAATCTGCATTTTTCACTGTCAGCAGTCATCTGCTCTCACAATATGTACCGGCCTCCTTCACTCCTCTTTCTGCTTCATCTAGAATGTAGATGCACCTTGAGGAGACGAGGAGCAAGGAGGCTCCTGGAGGAGCTTAAAGCAAGGAGAAACACAAGTTTCCTACATGGAAGTCTTTCATCCAGTGGTGTGATATAAATGGTGCACCTACACATGTGACACACAGATGTGCAGCACATCATCAGTAACTGACGTCGCTAAACACTGAAGATATGGAGTCAAGGATTTCTGATTAGTCAGCTTCGGCTCCTCCGTCCACGCGTCTCATCGTGAGGGGAGCGAGGAGACACGTTAGCATAATGAGAAGTATCCTTACTGTCTTAGTCAAGGACACTTGAGTGGGGAAGTTAGTGTGGGAATAGTTAAGACAGACGATCCAGAGTTTGGTTTTCTGCTTGGTGGTTAGATGGACGGCTCTTAACCTGAAGGCTTGTTGATCCACAACTGAGCATTAGAACATTGCAGAAGTGGAATCATAATACTTCATAGAGAACTAAGGAAATATGACATATGATGTTATTGTGACAGGCAGGCAGTGTAGAGCAGCACCGTGCCAACAGGAGACACATCCTGGTACGAGGGTTTCTCTTCTTGTACGTCGTGTGCACAAGAACAAAGAGTGAAACTCGTGACTGATTTGGCTTCATGGGAATCATCAACTGTGAGCAGACTGTTTGAGAATAACTAGTGTATAAAATGCGTTAGTTCATGCCATAACAAGTAAGTTCTAGCAATTATGTGCAACCAAAGAATTTGCGGCGTCAAATAAAAGTTAGTAATTTGCCAAACAATCGTGTTTGGCAGTTGAATGGAGCACACAGCCTCACTGGGAAAGCTAGCACCATCCTAACAGCTCCTCTTGTAAAGACAGGGCACGACGTGAAAGGTTCTGGTTTGGCAGTGTAGCAGGCGAAGCCGGGAGCTGGAAAGCAGAGCTGAATCCCGGCAAGCCGCTGCCTCCGTCCTCATGCTGCATTAGGGGAACAACAGGCCTGCACCAGCAAATCCCATCCCCAAGCGGGAGCAGCTCTCCATCCCTCATCCCTGCTTAAAATGAGAAACCAGTCTGTTCCCTCCCAGAATGACATGCTTGTGCTGCACAGGGCTGAGCTGGTGCTGTTATCTGCCGTCACTAACACTGCGTTATGATTCTGCACATGCTTAGGTTCGTGTCGTCACAGAGAACTTGGAAGAGCTGCAGAGAAGCAGCAAGAGTTACTTTCCACGCCAAGCCACGAAAACACAAGAAATTATTTCTCCCTCAAGGCATCCTACATGACCAATAAGCAAACGTGCTCTACGCTATAAACACGAGACACACACATGACATGACATATGTGAGGTGTTTATTAATGTATGAAGGACTACAAGGCCTCCAGCAGCGTCACTGATCTGCACCTACAGAGGGATCGTACACGCTTGTCCGTCACATTCTGGAGAACACGATCTCTCAGCTCCTTCAGGGAACTTCTTCACATTTGGCAAAACTGATTAGAATTTGGTGGGTCAAAGTTCAAGGTCACTGTGAACTCACAAAACACGTTTTTGGCCATAACTCAAGAAATTAATATCTAATTATGACAATTTCACACACATGTCTAATTGGATAAAATGACAAAGTGATGACATTTTGGACAGACGTAGATGTAAACTGCAACTTGACTGGCACGTGGACACACACACACACAGAGATGGAAGAGCCTTCATGCTAAATGTTTTGAGTGCTCTTTTGTCCCCGACCGGTCTTAAAGAAGGTCCGTGAACACGTCAACGAAACACTGACCTGAGTCCTTCTCGTCTCCTGAGAAACCAACCAGAAGTTATTTTAGTTTTCTTTGAGTTAAAGAAAGATGCTTTTTCATTCGTCTCTTGTGCATTTTCAGAACCAAAGTTTAGGAAGAAATGCTAATAAATATTTGCGTACGTGAGTATAACGCTCAAACCGTGAGACGGCCCTAATCTTATAAACTGCCCGTCTGCCTGCTGTCCTCTCAGGGAGTCACAGGTTCACAACTACAAGGCTTCTGAGTAATGATGGGAAACAGTGTCTCTGCACTAACAAGCAGAAAGATCTATTCCAGCAGCAGAGACTCAGTGATTAGAAGAACTAAAGACATTTAAGAGGATATTAAGAGAGTTTCCAGGGAATTAGTGCAGAGAATGGAGCATATTCTTTCATTCTAATTTGTCATTAGTGTCACCACTTCTTTGGTTTTTTCTTCCTCTCCAAATCAAATGTGTTCAAGCGAAACTAATCTTCTTAGCTTTCAGTGGAATCTCTTACTAATTGATTTACATCCCCTGAAAATGTAGTGAAAACACAGACAAGCCAGCCTTTTTAATCTTCCACACAAAAAAGGAATTACTAATTAAGTCATTGCTTTTAGTGTTTTGTTTCAGTCTCACCGTTTTAATCAACGACAATCAACCGTTTTAATTCCTGCCCAACACCGAACAGAGTTGTGATGGAACAGCTGAAGAAGTGGAGAAACAAACTATGTTGCTTCAAATGAATGCTCATTTTTTAAC
The DNA here is from genome assembly GCF_900634415.1 of Cottoperca gobio. Lineage (NCBI taxonomy): Eukaryota > Metazoa > Chordata > Actinopteri > Perciformes > Bovichtidae > Cottoperca > Cottoperca gobio. The sequence continues at coordinate 9,075,288 of NC_041377.1, forward strand.
TTCTTCTTGGTTCTGAAGTTCAAACTACAGTGTGTGTACATCTGGAGTCCCACTCATGTCCAATTAGAGATGCCAGCGTGTGAAGGAGAGGACAGCTGCAGGGGGGGGGGAGCTTCGATGGCTCCCGTGTAAGTGATCCAGTTGAACTGTCATCTCACAGTCTGTGGTTCACCTGCTGACACTGAGACGCTCACTGCAGTCACTTCCTCTCACGTCCTTTGTGGTGCCGTCATGAGGCAACAACATCACTGAAACCAACACAAGACGAGCCTGTGACTCTGAAACCTGGGGGGTGGGGGGGGGGGTCAGAGCGTTGGCACCTCACTTCTAAGCAGGGCTGTATTATTATTGCTTTGGCTTTATTGCACAAAGTTTAGTGGTCTTCTTTTCACGTTCATTTTCCCAAGGACTGTGTGTGTGTGTGTGTGTGTGTGTGTGTGTGTGTGTGTGTGTGTGTGTGTGTGTGTGTGTGTGTGTGTGTGTGTGTGTGATTGGCACATCATCACCGAGGGCAAATGGCTTTTGTACCAAGCTGTTCAAAAACAAATCAGAGCAACAAGGTTTTGTTTTAAAGCCTGCACACACAGACGTGCACACACAGACGTTTACACACAGACGTGCACACACAGACGTGCACACACAGACGTTTACACACAGACGTGCACACACAGATACAGTCACTAACAGATATCTTACAGAATAACAGTTTGACGTTGTCTGTACTCAGACGGATGATAAACACACATTCATACAGAAAATGGAAAACAAATTTCCCGTCAAAGACAGGTAAATAAAGTTATGCAACTATGTCCCTGTCGCTCTCTTTCTCTGTGACACACACACACACACACACACACACACACACACACACACACACACAAACACACACACAGTTTTAAATTCAGTAAAGTAAGTGAGTCAGCTCCAGACTGCCGCACGCTTCCAGAGTAACAATGGCAGCCAGCCGAGGGAGGGAGGGATGTGAAGTGAAGCCCCCCCTCCACCACCCCCCCAGCCTTCAGCCCCCTGAGCTCTGCAGCATTATGTAAGAAGTTGGCAACAAGGATAAAAAGAGAGATCTCACCCAGAGGATCAGCGAGTGACGAGGTGAGAGAACAACAAGAGGGAACTCTACTATATTAATCATTATTATTAATATAATAATTCATTTACATAAATTAAATGCACGTGTTCAACGTAGGAACAACGTTACAGTGACGTCTTTAAAACAAAACAACAAACTGAAAGAGGATAAAAAGCTCTGTAGAGCTACAGAGTCAGGACACATGAAGAAGACAATCTACTGACGAGACATCAGAGCCAAACGTTGTGACGAGGTGCAGAGATCAGAGAGAACTTCTTCTACCAGCAGCTACAACACATCAAACTGATACATTATGTTATTAACATGTCACATTACTAAATGTGACACTGTTTACATTTGGCTTAGGGAGATTTGTATTTTTAGTTACTATCCTCTTGGTTTTGTTAAAACTCCAGGAGTCAAACTCTCCATTTCACACACTGCAGCCACACACACACACACACACACACACACACACACACACACACACACAGTACACACACTGTACACACACAGTACACACACAGTACACACACACACACAGTACACACACAGTACACACAGTACACACAGTACACACACACACACAGTACACACAGACACAGTACACACACACATAGTACAAACAGACACACAGAACACACACAGAGAACACACACAGAGAACACACACACACACACACACACACAGTACACACAGTACACACACACACACACAGAGAACACACACACACACACACACACACAGTACACACTCACACACACACACACACACACACACACACACACACACACACACACACACACACACAGAGAACACACACAGTACACACACACACACAGAACACACACTTCTGTGGTCCTGACGAGCTCCCCTCACACACCGTGTGTTTGTGACGGTGTGTGTCAGTGGAGGAGAAGCTGCTGACTGAGTCACATGACGATCAGTGGAAGATGTGCAATGACCCACTTTAGATTCTGAACCACGATTTCACAAACTGTCCTCTTTTATCTGCAGCGTCAAAACAAAGTTTGGAAACACGACTTAAAGAGTAAACTGTGAGACTGAAGAGGAAGCAGCTCACCGTCAGGGGGAGCTTCACTGTTAATGTGTGGATCATTCACTCTGTTTGGATCAATACACATCTCAAACACAACTCAGTTACAGGTAAAACAAAGAACACAATCCTAAGAATTCAGAACCAACAAATATCAGCATTATAAGTTTGTGATCATCAAAATAGTTTATATTAATTTTCTTCTGCTCAAGTCCCTTCAGTAAATCACAGACACAGGATGTAGATGGTGGAGGTTCATTGTACAATATAAATATAAGATATAACTGTATATCACTGAAGTGTATTCATATACTGTCCAGTACAAACAGAAGCTTCACATAACATTCATTATTTATTAATAACACAAACCCTTAAGAACGCAGGTGTTATTTTAATAACCTTCTGATCCTTCATGTTCCGTAGCATCAGTTTTATATTTACTGTCTGTAATGTGTCACATGTGAACTGCTCCTCTAACAACACATCCAAAAGACAAGGAAAGTGTGTTAAACAATAATATCTTAGTGCAAGAAGGTTAACAGCATCTGTCAACCAACACTAATCCCTCTGATCCACACACACACACACACACACACACACACACACACACACACACACAGATCAGATAACATTAAGTTCAAACAACATTTGATCCTTTCGTGTTGCATTGAAGAAACAACAATATGTAGCGGCCATGAAGGATTAATGTAAAGAGGGATAACTACCGTCTGTACCAGCTACACACACAGTTATAAGAACAGACTGCCGGGCTCAGGGAGCTCTGTCCCTGACAAGAGATAGTGTAGGCTGCTCAGCTCAAAACAACATTACAAGAGATGAGGAAGAAGCGTCCAGGAGTGCAGAGGCAGAATGTGTGTTGGATGGAGAGAAACGGCCGGGGAAATTAAGTTGAGGCAGGTGAAGAGGAAGTGTCACAACAGAATTAATGTTTCACCTCGGAGCTTAGAGGCGAGAGAACAGAAGCAACGAGGAGCAGAGTCAGTCTGACCTTAGACGTAGTGCAGGAGAGAAGGGAGCAGCTGTTGTCAGGTAAGGCTGGTGAGCTATACGGCTAAAACAATATCACACACATTATATTTACTCTGAGATCAATGCTGACAAACTAAAGGAACAAACCAACATGAAGTCTCTGTAAGATCATTTCATGCTCCTCGTGCCATGCATGGAAGCATCTGCTTGAAGGATTCAGAAACATGCAATATGATATGTTACAGAGGACTTCTGAAGTGGAAACATTGGAGCATGTTATATTGAGGATGTATCCAAGATGCTCTTCCAACCTAAAGTCTGGACAGAAATTACACTTCACTCTCTCAACGGGCTCAATCCAGGATCATCTGGATTATGCTATAAAAACCTATTCTAAATCACAATGGGATCCTGTATTTCCCCCCAGCTTACATTCCCAATATCATTAACAAGTGAGGGTGAGGAGATAATCCTTCATCCTGCAGGGCTCCTGACAGGACGACACGAGGGACACGGATCGCTGCTCGCTGAGGAGCATGCATGGGAGAAAAGATCTGATAGGGAAGCACACACACAGACACACACACACACAGACACACACACACACACACACGTATGGTGTGTAAAGAGTTATTAAAGGTTTATCTCTCAGCGACTGCATTGTGCAACACCTCACTGAATTAGCTTACAGTTCAAGGCTCATCCCGTCCCAGTGGAGATAATAAACCTGGATATCAAATTTAATTTCCGATCCATCTTTTGCTTTTTGTTCTACGTTCTCCTCGTGCATCTCTCTTTTTGTCCGAGTTCCAATCCAATGAACCAACTGAAAGTTTGAGGAGCGACCGCTGATGAATGCTGATGAATGTTGATGAATGTTGATGAATGTTGATGAATGTTGATAAAAGAACGACTCAACAAACAAGCTCTTAAACTAACTCATCATTTTTCACTCTGTTCATTCCAAACAGATCAGATGGAGATCAGAGAAGGGGGGGGGGGAGGGGGACTCGAGGCGTGTGTGTGTGTGTGTGTGTGTGTGTGTGTATGTGTATGTTATCTCATCAGAGGCAGCAGGGCTTCAACGTGGTTACGGTAAGCGCGTCATTTCCGGTTGTTAATGTTTCTGTGTTGCTGGTAGCATACTTCGGCAGCTCCAGCTTGACCCAGTTAATGTTATATTCTTGATCACATCGGCTAATCACCTGTCATCTATCTAAACCTATACTTGTACTTCCTAAGCACTTACAACTCTCTCCTTATCCTCCTTCTCTTAGCGACTCTCGCTAAATCCTCAATTCTTTACGCTCCGTTCGGCTCTGCTAACGTTAGCTGCTGCAGCTCGGCAGCTAGCGAATGGCATCTCCCTCTTCTGCTCTCTCCTGCTCGGTGTGTTTCATGTTTAGCTATTGCTCGGCCTCCTTTAGTGATAATGGTACGTGTATTAAATGTAGTTTATACGCAGGGTTGGAGGCGAGTTTTAGAGGGATAGATGAGCGGCTCCGCACCATGGCTAGTCAGCGGTTAGCAAGTGTAGCTGTTAGCAAGCCCCCTATAGTCGGTGCGGGCCGACCAGTGATATCTCCTGTTAGCCGTCCCCCGGCGGGACCCGAGCAGCCGGGAGACTGGGTGACTGTTCGAAAGAAGTGTTATCAGAAGCCCACGGTTCACCACCAACCGCTTGCTGTTTCTAACAGATTCTCCCCACTCAGTGACACACCAGCTGAGAAGCCAACTCTGGTTATCGGTAGCTCAATTTTGAGATACGTTCATTTTGAGACACCAGCGACGACAGTCACGTGCATTCCGGGGGCCAGAGCGGGCGACATAGAAGCACATTTGAAACTGCTGGCTAAGGCTAAACGTAAATACAGTAAGATTGTTATTCACGTCGGCGGTAATGACACGCGATTGCGTCAATCGGAGTGTACTAAAGTTAATGTGGAGTCGGTGTGTACATTTGCCAAAACAATGTTGGACTCCGTAGTTTTCTCTGGTCCTCTGCCAAATCTTTTGAATGATGACATGTTTAGCCGCATGTCATCATTCCGTCGCTGGCTCTCACGGTGGTGTCCAGATAATGATGTGGGCTTCGTAGACAATTGGCGGACTTTCTGGGGAAGACCTGGTCTGATTAGGAGTGACGGCATCCATCCTACTTTGGCTGGAGCAGATCTCATATCCAATAATATTACACAGTCTATTAGTGGACCTAATCCATGACAACCCAGAGTTGACAAAGGGCAGGACAAAGAGTTGCAGTCTTACACACCTCTCTGTGCTTCTTTCCGGGCAGTCACCCACTCAAATCCCCATAGTGACTGTGTCTGCCCCATGACCACTGAAACGAATCAAGTCTATGGTTAACAGAAGAGGAGTTATACATGAAAACCTAATTAAAATTAACACCACCGCTGCAAAAGTACAACTAAATCGAAAAATTAAATGTGGGCTCTTAAACATCAGATCTTTATCAACGAAAGCTGGATTGGTAAATGATTTAATATCAGATAATAAGATTGATTTATTTTGTCTCACTGAAACCTGGCTGAGACATGAAGAATATGTCAGTCTAAATGAATCTACTCCACCTGGTCATATTAATACTCACATTCCTCGAGGTACTGGCCGAGGAGGTGGAGTTGCGGCCATATTTGACTCAAACCTCTTGATCAATCCTAAGCCTAAACTAAACTATAACTCTTTTGAAAGCCTTGTTCTTACGCTCTCAAACCCAACATGGAAAACAATAAAGCCAGTTTTATTTGTTACTGTGTACCGCCCTCCTGGTCCGTATTCTGAATTTCTATCTGAATTCTCAGAATTTTTATCAAATTTAGTCCTTAAAACAGATAAAGTAATTTATTGTAGGTGACTTTAATATGCATGTGGATGTTGATAGTGACAGCCTTAATAATGCATTTATCTCAATATTAGATTCAATTGGGTTCAGTCAGAATGTACATGAACCAACTCACTGTTTAAACCACACTCTGGACCTTGTTCTGGGATATGGTGTTGAAATTGAAAGTTTATTAGTGTGTCCACATAATCCTCTTTTATCAGACCATTTTTTAATAACTTTTGAAGTCCTGTTACTGGACTACAAGCCAGTAGGCAAAATATCCTACGCTCGATGTTTATCTGAAAGTGCTGTGACTAAATTTAAGGAAGTGATTCCATCAGCACTTAATTCAATACCAGTACTCAATATCAATATAACAGAGGACTCCAATGCTAACTTTAGTCCCTCCCAAATTAATCATCTTGTTGATAGCGCTGCAGCCTCACTGCGAATAACACTCGACTCTGTCGCTCCTCTAAAGAAGAAGATCATAAAACAGAAAAAGAAAGCTCCATGGCTTAATTTACAAATCCGCAAACTAAAACAAAAGTCGAGAAATCTTGAAAGTAAATGGCGTTCCACTAAATTGGAAGAATCTCGTTTAGTCTGGTTAGATCATCTTAAAACGTATAAGAAGGCTCTCCGTAATGCCAGAGCAGCTTATTACTCTTCCTTAATAGAAGAAAATAAGAACAACCCCAGGTTTCTTTTCAGCACTGTAGCCAGGCTGACAGAGAGCCACAGCTCTACAGAGCCTTCTATTCCTATATCTCTCAGTAGTGACGACTTCATGAGTTTCTTTAACGATAAAATTATAATTATTAGAAACAAAATTAATCTCCTCCTGACCTCAATTGGTAATGACTTAACTTCAACTGTTGGAATTTTAAAAACATCTGTAACTCCTGAAATATATCTAGACTGTTTTACTCCAATCAACCTTAACCAACTAACTTCAACAATCTCATCGTCTAAACCATCAACCTGTCTTTTAGACCCGATTCCAACTAAACTGTTTAAAGAAGTTTTACCCTTAATTAACACTTCGTTATTAAATATGATCAACCTGTCTCTATTATCTGGCTACGTACCAAAATCCTTTAAAGTAGCTGTAATAAAACCACTTCTTAAAAAGCCTGGTCTTGATCCAGAGGTTTTAGCCAACTATAGGCCGATATCTAACCTACCCTTTCTCGCTAAAATCCTTGAGAAAGCAGTCGCAAAACAGTTGTGTGACTTTTTACATAATAATAGTTTATTTGAGGTTTTTCAATCTGGATTTAGAGTTCATCATAGCACAGAGACGGCACTGGTGAAAGTTACCAATGACCTTCTATTGGCATCAGACAAAGGACTTGTCTCTGTTCTTGTCTTGTTAGACCTCAGTGCTGCTTTCGACACTGTTGATCATGACATTCTACTACAGAGACTGGAACATTGTGTTGGCATAAAAGGAACCGCACTAAGCTGGTTCAAGTCCTATTTATCTGAGCGATCTCAATTTGTACTTGTTAACGATAAATCCTCCATGACAGCCAAAGTCAGTCTTGGAGTTCCGCAGGGTTCTGTACTTGGACCGATTCTATTCACCTTATATATGCTTCCTTTGGGCAATATTATAAGGAACCACTCTATAAACTTTCATTGTTATGCGGATGATACCCAATTATATCTATCAATTAAACCAGATGAAACCAATCAATTGGCTAAACTTCAAGCATGCCTTAAGGACATAAAAACTTGGATGTCTAGCAACTTTTTGATGTTAAACACAGACAAAACTGAAGTTATTATACTTGGCCCTAAACGCCTCCGAAACGCATTTTCTAATGACATAGAAGCTCTGGATGGCATTAACTTGGCCTCCAGCACCACTGTAAGGAATCTTGGTGTCATCTTTGATCAAGATCTGTCGTTTAACTCCCACATAAAACAAATCTCAAGGACTGCCTTCTTTCATCTACGTAACATTGCAAAAATAAGACACATCCTGTCTCAAAATGATGCAGAAAAACTAGTCCATGCATTTGTTACTTCAAGGCTGGATTACTGCAACTCATTGTTATCAGGTTGTCCCAAAAAGTCGCTTAAGACTCTTCAGTTGATCCAAAATGCAGCGGCACGTGTATTGACTAGAACAAGGAAACGGGATCATATTACTCCTGTATTAGCTGCTCTGCACTGGCTCCTGGTAAAATACAGAATAGAATTCAAAATCCTTCTCCTGACTTACAAATCAATTAATGGTCAGGCTCCAGCATATCTTAAAGATCTCATAGTACCTTATAAACCAACTAGAGCATTACGCTCCCAGACTGCAGGGTTACTTGTGGTTCCTAGAGTCTCTAAGAGTACAATGGGAGCCAGAGCCTACAGCTATCAAGCTCCTCTCCAGTGGAACCAGCTTCCAGTTTGTGTTCGGGAGGCAGACACACTCTCCACATTTAAGAGTAGGCTAAAGACTTTCCTTTTTGATAAAGCTTATAGTTAGGGCTGGCTCAGGTTTGCCCTGGATCAGCCCCTAGTTATGCTGCTATAGGCTTAGACTGCCGGGGGACACCTCCCTGCTCTCTTCCTTCTCTTCCTCTCTCTTCCCCTCCCTCTCTCTTCTTCTCCCTCTCTATCTGTATGCATTTATGTAAATGTATGTTACTAACTCACCATCCGGGGTATCATCCCCGGAGTGTCTGTCTCTCATGTGGCAGGTTGCCACTGATAAAGTTTACGTCAGGATCATGAATCGTGACAGCGCCTGCTGACCTGATCCTGCTGGACACCGGGAAGCCTTATTGACATTTTCCTGGATTCATCCATACTTTCTATTTCTTTTTTTTTCCAACACAACATAATTTCTGTCAAATGTTGTATTTGTACTATGTTGTTTATCCTGTACACACGACATCTATTGCACGTCTGTCCGTCCTGGGAGAGGGATCCCTCCTCAGTTGCTCTCCCTGAGGTTTCTTCTCAGTTTCAATTTGATGAAGAAACTTCAGCTCATGAACTCCAGTTTGTAAAAGTTTATAATTTAGTAAATCATATGTTTCACTGGCTGTTTTTCCCCCTTTAATTTTGGGGTTTCTTTTAGGAAGTTTTTCCTTGTGCGATGCGAGGGTCTAAGGACAGAGGATGTCGTAACCTGTACAGTCTGTAAAGCACACTGAGACAAATGTATAATTTGTGATATTGGGCTATACAAATAAATTTGATTTGATTTGATTTGATCAGTGCAAACCCGCTGAACAGCACCGCCTCTCATTTCAACATGAAGCTGATAAAAAGCACACTGGTGGCATTTTGGTCCTCCCCGATCAGAGCTCATGGACTCAAAATGTACAGACACGCACGCTTACACACACGCTTACACACACCCTGAGGCAGGCGTTTTGATCGAGGGCACCTTGAGTCGCTGTCAAAAGAGAAAAACAAACAGTCGTAAAGTGCACCACCCATTGTCTTTGTTATTCAGCTGAACGCAGATAAAAGTGTCATCATGACTGTTACACCTGCGCTCTAACACCACGTTTCACTCGTCTAATACATGTGTTTAGCAATACTACGGATTGACCTTGCCTCAGACTCCCAAAAGGTAGTAATTATGGGGGAGAAACATAAGCGCAGGCCTTCCTTCCAAGTCCCTATAATTAATTGCGTCCGTGTCTGGCATAGTTCAGTGATGATTGGATTTACAACAGCGTTATTGACGGGTGATTCCTGCAGTGAGACACAAGTAAAAACCTCCTGGGCTGCAAGCGTGAAGATTTCCGGCGAGCGAAGACGCACGCAATAAGAGCCAAACGGTTTGCTGGTAGACTCGAGGAGGTTTGTGAGCGGTGAGTCTCTTGGTCCATCTTCCTCTGAGCGGCTCTGAGATCAGAATACAGATTGTAGACGGAGCAGAGAGAGAAGAGTGAACTGGAGGACAATGGCTCCATGGTGTGTGAACAAAGAGTCTTTCACACACACCTGAATGTGTGCGCTGAGATGAGATCATAAATTAGTCAATGGAGAGGAACACAGGTGAGGGGAAGGGGTCTTAAAGGGGCAATAAAGGAGAAAATGGAGGGGAAAGAGGGGGTTAAAGAGGGGGTTGTGTTTTCCTTTAGGCACCACCCAACAGCAGCAGCAGGTAACTTGTGTGGACAAGGAACACCTGGAGGGGCTGACATGTTCCTCCTGAACAGCGTTCAGGCAACAACATGCAGCATTAGAAGACACATGAATGGAGATGCACACTGGATGCCCACTGGATGCACACTTGATGCACCCTTGATGCACACTGGATGCACACTTGATGCACCCTTGATGCACACTTGATGCATCCTTGATGCACCCTTGATGCACCCTTGATGCACACTTTATACACACTTGATGCACCCTTGATACACACCGGATGCACACTTGATGCACCCTTGATGCACACTGGATGCACACTTGATGCACCCTTGATGCACCCTTGATGCACACTTGATGCACCCTTGATGCACCCTTGATGCACCCTTGATGCACACTTGATACACACTGGATGCACACTTGATGCACCCTTGATGCACACTGGATGCACACTTGATGCACACTTGATACACACTTGATGCACCCTTGATACACACTGGATGCACACTGGATGCACACTTGATACACACTGGATGCACACTTGATGCACACTTGATGCACCCTTGATACACACTGGATGCACACTTGATGCACACTTGATGCACCCTTGATACACACTGGATGCACACTTGATGCACACTTGATGCACACTGGATGCACACTTGATGCACACTGGATGCACACTTGATGCACACTTGATGCACACTTGATGCACACTTGATGCACACTTGATGCACACTGGATGCACACTTGATGCACTGTTCCATCACCTTCCATGAACCTTACTGTTTTTAGATGAAGAAATAATCTTTTCCGACGGCATAGCAACCGGCTGCCTTGTAGTGAGGGATGTAAACAGTGACCCCCTCATGTCTGGACACCAAGACAACGGTCACTTCTTCCTATTGCAAACTATGGCTGATGTTTGTAGCAGAACACTTTCAAATCCAGTCCAGTAACCCGAAGAGTTACGTCCATGGACATCTCATGTACAGTGCCAACACTCTGTCACTACAGGAAGTCGTGTGTCTGAGGTGCATTGGCTGCAGTGTGGTTGTTCACTATACGGCACCTACCTGTGTGCCTTACCTACATTGACCTGCAGATAACTCGATAAAGAAAGCATGATCAAAGAATATGTTTTCTTCAGCCACAAGTTAATGTGGAACCATGAACGCTACCAAGAGAGCTGCACGGGGGGGCACCAGAGGGAACACCGCCTCCTGGACACGGTGCCATGTTTAAAGCACAAAGGAGCGCACACTTGTGGTTCCTGTTCTTCTTGAACCGAGTCCAATAAAACCCACAGTTCTGTATTCTGTAGTGGCAGCAATCTAATACTGTGTTGCAGAAGGTTTTTTATAAATCAGCAGTTATGTTCTGATATTCTAATGTGGTTCTGTCAACAGTATTAAAATATAAGCAAGAGAAATGGATGAGAAAACTGCTCCTACTTCAAGAATGAAGACATTTCCTCCATTATGGGAATACAGTACCTGTCCGGATCTTTCTATGAGAGCTGCGTTTCTCTTTCCGTTTGCAATCTGCAGACACATTCTTTCCGACAGGGTTTGGTCCACTGGGACGTCTGTGTGTGTCTCTCTCTCTCTCTCTCCTCTCTCGGCCTATCTGGGACTGTTTGTAGAGCGGTTACCAACAGTTACAAGATGCCAGCTTCTTGGATCAGTAACAAGAACTGGGGAATTTAAACATGTTTCTCTATCATCCACTGATTCATGTTCCCAGGCAGGTTGTTCAAATTAAATTGCCAAAGAGGTAAAAGAGCTGAGCTGTGACAGTCAGTTCTGAGGCTGTCGTTCCTCCTCCCTGTACCTTGTATACCAGGCTCTCCGCTCTCCAAACACTCCCTGAGCCCCAGGCCCCGTTAATCCAACAATTACTTTCAAAGAGGTTTTTTTCCAGACCTGAATTTGAACCCAACGCTGGAGGTAAACATGAAGCTGTCTGCTGACAGCACTCAGTCACTTCAGTGCAGCCTGCAGGGGTCCTAAAGCGGGGGCTTACACACCTTTACAGCCCCTTCAGGTCCATGAGACACAGACTCCAGTCTGACGAAGGTTTAATCACAACTTTGCTCACTTTTTAATGTATCAATGAACCTTTTTAAAGGATGAAATACTTATAAACCAGCTCCAAATGTGGCACCTGGTGCAGGACGAGCAGCAAAGACCAACTGTGGCCCTCAAGACAGAAACTCAGATGAGCTCAGCAGGTGACAGGAAAGAGATTTACTTTAAAGTTTCTTGATGTCTGTTTTCAAGGTTACTTTGTCAAAAACAAGGGCATTCAAACTTCCAGTAATCCTCCCGAGCACGAGGCAGCACGAAACAAAGTAAGAATCTGTGAAGGTGAGAAATGACAGCAAAGAACGCTGGTCTCAGGTGTACGAGACGCGACGTTCGCTGCATGACAACACCGTCGCTAATTACATCAGTCACGACAGTTGGATCAGAGAGCAAAGCGATCACTTTGTTCTCAGATGACCAAAACATTTCTAAAGTCTCTGCAGCTCTCAGCCAGCGCAGCGCGGAAAAACAGAAAACCAAAGACTGAAAGAACAAAGCGGAGACGTTGAGAGGGAAGAAGAGAATGTGTTGAGCGACGGGATAACACAGAACAAAGCGTGAGGACGAGTGTGAGGAGAAGCACGGGGGGGGGGGGGGACACAGAGAGGCAGGGGGGGGACACAGAGAGGCAGGGGGGGACACAGAGAGGCAGGGGGGGACACAGAGACAAGTTTGTTTCACACATTTAAATGTTTACTTATTGTTTTATTGTCATAGGAATGAAATCCTAATTTCTCTCATCTACCCAGATGGAAAACAGCAGAAAGACTTTAGGAAATAAACTCCCGAAGGTCTTAAAACTAATCATATGGAAATCTAAAGCGCTTCTTACAGATGATAAGTTACGTTTCTCTCCATCCTCACGTAGACGTCTGGTTACAGAGAGACTACACTCGACCCACTTCATCTGTGGTGAGGAGTTTATCTGCTGCTTTGAGATACAAACTACAAACTCAGGCTTCAGGACTCATCACTGCACATTGTACAATCTGGTGTGATGGTGTTCAGCTGTGTGCAGGATGCAGCACTGATGTACAAGGCTGGTTACTCATGTACGTATGTGTTAGTTTGTTTTCGCACAAAATATCTTCAGTTTAGGCTTAAAAGTGCTTGTTATGCATATCTGAGCTCTTCTGTTGATGCGTGGACTCATTTTAACTCTTTACCTTCTGTATGAAATGTTTTGTAAGTGATGGATTTGTGCACGACGTATGACTTTGCTGCTTTCCTGACCAGATCACCATTGCAAAAGATCTTGGTCACTTGGTTTGATCTGCTTAATTAAAGGTTAGATTAAATAAATAACAACCGTGTTTTAACTGAGACTCATAAACCGCACATGCTTCTACTAACCGCCGAACAACAGCTCAAATGAAAAGAATGAGAAGAACCATCAGTTTTGCAGCAGTGATGGTGGTTTCCTGCAGCTCAGAGGTACAGTGCAGTCTATCATGAGCTCTCCCCGACCCCAAGGGCAGAACAGGTAGGGAGGTAACCAGTGAGAGACCACGAGAGGTCCGAGTGGACAATAGAGACGGATCAGGACTTCATGTGAGGGACAACAGAAGAGCAGTGTGTGGTGGGAGATCAAGGTAGAGAGATACAGAGAAGCATGGAGAGAGACAGAGAGACAGACACATAGAGAGGCAGGGAGAGAGACACATAGAGAGACAGAGAAACAGACACATAGAGAGGCAGGGAGAGAGACACATAGAGAGAGACACATAGAGAGAGACACATAGAGAGGCAGGGAGAGAGAGACAGAGATAGAGAGACACATAGAGAGAAACACATAGAAACAGACACATAGAGAGGCAGGGAGAGAGACACATAGAGAGAGACACATAGAGAGAGACACATAGAGAGGCAGGGAGAGAGAGAGACATAGAGACAGACACATAGAGAGAGACAGAGAGAGAGAGAGAGACAGAGACAGACACATAGAGAGAGACAGAGAGAGAGAGAGAGAGAGACATAGAGAGAGACACATAGAGAGAGACACATAGAGAGACGCATAGGGAGAGAGACACATAGAGAGGCAGGGAGAGAGAGACACATAGAGAGAGGCAGGGAGAGAGACACATAGAGAGAGGCAGGGAGAAAGACACATAGAGAGAGACAGGGAGAGAGAGACAGTGTGAGACACATAGAGAGGCAGGGAGAGAGAGACATAGAGAGAGAGACAGAGAGAGAGACACATAGAGAGACACACATAGGGAGAGGCAGGGAGAGAGACACAGAGAGAGACACAGAGAGAGAGAGAGACACATAGAGAGACACACATAGGGAGAGGCAGGGAGAGAGACACATAGAGAGAGACAGAGAGAGAGACACATAGAGAGGCAGGGAGAGAGACACATAGAGAGAGGCAGGGAGAGAGACACATAGAGAGGCAGGGAGAGAGACACAGAGAGAGAGAGAGAGACATAGAGAGGCAGGGAGAGAGACACAGAGAGAGAGGCAGGGAGAGAGACACAGAGAGAGAGAGAGACATAGAGAGGCAGGGAGAGAGACACAGAGAGAGAGGTAGGGAGAGAGAGACATAGAGAGGCAGGGAGAGAGACACATAGAGAGGCAGGAAGAGAGACACATAGAGAGGCAGGGAGAGAGACACAGAGAGAGAGAGAGACATAGAGAGGCAGGGAGAGAGACACAGAGAGAGAGGCAGGGAGAGAGAGACATAGAGAGGCAGGGAGAGAGACACAGAGAGAGAGGCAGGGAGAGAGACAGAGAGAGAGAGACACATAGAGAGGCAGGGAGAGAGAGACAGAGAGAGAGAGACACATAGAGAGAGGCAGGGAGAGAGACACATAGAGAGAGAGACACAGAGAGAGAGACACATAGAGAGGCAGGGAGAAAGACAGAGAGAGAGAGACACATAGAGAGGCAGGGAGAGAGAGACAGAGAGAGAGGCAGAGAGAGAGAGACACATAGAGAGACATATAGAGAGACATAGACAGGCAGGGCGAGAGACACATAGAGAGGCAGAGAGAGAGACAGGCAGAGAGAGAGAGACAGGCAGAGAGAGAGACAGACAGAGAGATAGACAGAGAGAGAGAGACACAGAGAGAGAGGCAGGGAGAGAGACACAGAGAGAGAGGCAGGGAGAGAGACACAGACAGAGAGACACATCGAGAGACATAGACAGGCAGGGCGAGAGACACATAGAGAGGCAGAGAGAGAGAGACAGGCAGAGAGAGAGAGAGAGACAGGCAGAGAGAGAGACAGACAGAGAGACAGACAGGCAGAGAGAGAGAGAGAGAGAGAGAGACAGGCAGAGAGAGAAAGAGAGACAGAGAGAGAGAGACAGAGAGAGAGAGAGACAGGCAGAGAGAGAGAGAGCGAGAGACAGAGAGAGAGACAGGCAGCCCTGGTTGGGCCTCCTCTGTCCATGTGAACAAACAGCACTTTTCTAAAGTAGAGGCTGAGATACACACACATTCATACGTCGGCACGTAAGCCGACGAACAGGGAGGTCAGGGCCCCTGAAGAAAAAGAGTGCTCGAGCTCGGAGTTCTAAAAACTGGAGTAGAATAATAAAACTTGTGAGTCAAGCCTCTCTGGAGAATCATTCCTCCAGCCGTGGCATGAAAAATACCCTGAATGCCTGCGCTGCGGTGGAGGCTGTGTGAAACCGGATCGGGAGCTGAAGCAGCAGCTCAGCGGGGGATGGCGTGTGGGTTCGGAAGCCGGGTCTTTAATGAGGTGTCTGACTGATCGGCTCGACACCGGCCAACTGATATACACCCACCCGCCCAACCTGTGTGTGGCCTGAGCAGCACCCAGGACAAACCCCCCGGGACCGGCAGACTGAGGCCGCAGACCTGCCAACGCTGCTCGCAGCACATTATCGGCCTGGAACATTTATCTCCTGCCAAAGCATTTTAATATCAACAGCACGTGTTTTACTTGAAAGGATTTCGCTGACGCGCTGATTCACTGCAAAGTTTCTCCGAGTAGACGAAGAACAAGAAGTTAGACGGAGAGGAGTGGGAGTTATGAATCACACTTCCTGTGAGTGTCAGAAGAGAGTTGTATAATGTTAGAGATAAGGGTTGAGAGCGAGTCAAGAAATGGACCGGCTCTACCGGGGAATAATGAGCCGCTCATCAGAAGAGTCTGTCAGACGGTCGACCGGCTCCTACGACTCCCAGAATGCAACGTGTCTCCACACCAACACTTTAGAGCGCAGTGCCGCAACCCTGCTGAGATAACCCTGAAGACATCACGAGCACATATATTCTAACTTTTTAATGTTTCCCTCGAAAGTCTCCAGGAGACATTACACAACAGTAACTTACTGCTACTGTAACAGGAAGTGTAATAAAGAATGTCTACAGTAAGAGCTCATGACTCATGTTGAGTTGAGCAGCACAAACAAAACGGACCTTTTAAACTCATTCTTTCAGAACCTCTAGAAGCCTAAACGTACCTGCAGAGAACCCAGACGTGTAGTAGCCCCACCCACCAACAGATGGCAGTGTTCTGTCTGAGATGGTGAGGGAGACAGGCTGTAATGATGGCGCTAACCTTGGGAGACGATTGTTAGGCTGCAAATGAGCTGGTGAGGTAGAGCTTGGGCGGAGCGCAGCCTTCTCCCCACAGAACTGAACATTACCATCATTTTACATTTATATTGCAGCCGTTTAGCTGCTGCTTTCAACCTCTGTGACACGTGTAGAAGGATCAGCTGCTGGTTCACCAACTGACAGGAAAACATGGACGTCCTCAAACAGAGAGGGAGCAGTGAGCGGACTGTCTAACTCTTGTGATTCTTGTCCATTCCTCGTAATGAATATTATAGTCATTATATTCACAAGTAAGGGCAGGAAACAATGACCTCGTTAACATCCCTGCATGCTGCTGCTGGAAGAGAGAGGAGAGGGGGGGGGGGTGAGGGAAGAGGGAAGAGGGCAGAGGTGGGAGGATGAAGAGGTAAAGAGGAGGGGGAATGTGAGCAGAAGACAAAGAAAGAAACAGGGAGAGGCAAGAAGGAGGACGCTGCAGATTGGGAATGCCAGGGAAAGGTCAGCTGCCTCTTCAGCACTTCTCCCTGATAAACTGAGGAAACGGTGGCCTGGATAAATCCTGCTTCGTCTTTATTTACTGACATTTCCAGCATTTCATCGCTGGCTCTATAGATGTGCTCCTGTGGGGCTGAACTGGAGACGCAGAGCGGCTGTACAGGAGTGTGCAGAACGCAGTTAGGAAAGGGTTGTCTGAGTATGTTCGTAAGAGTTCTTTAGACCTTCTTAAGTTTAATTAATGAGCAAACAGACCACACAACTACACAGCTGAAATAGCAGGGACATTACACATGTCTCTGTCTCACTACATATACAACACAGGACTGATGACACCATGACAGGAGAGAGAGGAAACGTTACCTTCAGGGACATTACACATGTCTCTGTCTCACTACATATACAACACAGGACTGATGACACCATGACAGGAGAGAGAGGAAACGTTACCTTCAGGGACATTACACATTTCTCTGTCTCACTACATATACAACACAGGACTGATGACACCATGACAGGAGAGAGAGGAAACGTTACCTTCAGGGACATTACACATGTCTCTGTCTCACTACATATACAACACAGGACTGATGACACCATGACAGGAGAGAGAGGAAACGTTACCTTCAGGGACATTACACATGTCTCTGTCTCACTACATATACAACAGAGGACTGATGACACCATGACAGGAGAGAGAGGAAACGTTACCTTCAGGGACATTACACATGTCTCTGTCTCACTACATATACAACACAGGACTGATGACACCATGACAGCAGAGAGAGGAAACGTTACCTTCAGGAACATTACACATGTCTCTGTCTCACTACATATACAACACAGGACTGATGACACCATGACAGGAGAGAGAGGAAACGTTACCTTCAGGAACATTACACATCTCTCTGTCTCACTACATATACAACACAGGACTGATGACACCATGACAGGAGAGAGAGGAAACGTTACCTTCAGGGACATTACACATGTCTCTGTCTCACTACATATACAACACAGGACTGATGACACCATGACAGGAGAGAGAGGAAACATTACCTTCAGGGACATTACACATTTCTCTGTCTCACTACATATACAACACAGGACTGATGGCACCATGACAGGAGAGAGAGGAAACGTTACCTTCAGTAACATTACACATGTCTCTGTCTCACTACATATACAACACAGGACTGATGGCACCATGACAGGAGAGAGAGGAAACGTTACCTTCAGTAACATTACATATGTCTCTGTCTCACTACATATACAACACAGGACTGATGACACCATGACAGGAGAGAGGAAACGTTACCTTCAGGGACATTACACATGTCTCTGAACACTACTCACTAACACAAGTCTAGTCGTGTTAATCATTCAAGTAGAAATCTTGCACAATATACCTATTTTTGTATTTAATCATAATATCTTTGGAGAGCTTTGACGTGGCAATGAGAAAACAGGAACCCCTCAGAGTAGCAGACTAAAGTTACAAATCGATAAATAAAGCACTTTGCTAAAAGAAGGACCTGCAGAGGTTTTGTCCTGGTGCCTTCATGCTGCGACAGCGGAAACGTTAGATGCTGCTGCATGCAACAAAGCGAGCAGGATTCTGGTTCTGACGTACAGTAAACATCCGCCAACTAAACGTTAGATCTTGTTTGTTTGATCCGTACGAGAGCCAAAGTGTAAATATACCTGATGTTTAGATGATGTGTGGGACTATTGTCTTCCTGTTTAACGGATAACGCATGTTTCTCAAGAGGATTCAACAGTAGGTATTTTACATGTAGGAGTTGTTATTCACCAGGTTCATACTTTGCTCTTTGGAGGCAGTTAAGCTCATTTGAATCACTTACTGACCAGCACTCTGCACTTCCTTATCCTCCTTCACGACTCACTGCCGCTGCTGCTGCTTACCTCCCACTATCAGCAGGACACACTCACCACATACTGAAAGCTGATGATACATATGCAGGTTATTCCAGCAGTAACCACAGTCCAATCCCCCCCAGTATGATAACATAATGCTGAAAAATGCTTATGATAGTGTCTCCCAGTGGTTCAGCTGCTCTGTGCCAAAACCACACACTCAAACACTGGCACAGAAACGATGGCGAGCTCCAAGCTTTCTGCTGACTTTACATTTTCATAACTATATTTCATAACTATTTCATAACAATTTCATAACTATAGATTCATAACAATTTCATAACTATAGATTCACATAAGGTAAGGAGGAGACACTTCCTGCTCATCTATATATATATATATATATATATATATATATAGCGTGTGAGAGCATCAGTGTGTTCGGGTGCTTCAGGAATATAAACGACTTCAAATGGAAAAGAAACTGCAAACAAATCAAATCAAATCAAATGTATTTATATAGCCCAATATCACAAATTATACATTTGTCTCAGTGGGCTTTACAGACTGTACAGGATACGACACCCTCTGTCCTTGGACCCTCGCATCGCACAAGGAAAAACTTCCTAAAAGAAACCCCATAATTAAAGGGGGAAAAACAGCCAGTGAAACATATGATTTACTAAATTATAAACTTTTACAAACTGGAGTTCATGAGCTGAAGTTTCTTCATCAAATTGAAACTGACAGAATGTGAAGAAACTGAGTAAGTGAAGTTAATTTAAGAGGCAAAATAATTGCAGTCACATCTTTCTCTAGTAAGTGTGTGTGTTGAGTTAAGTTGTGTGGAGATGTAAACCTTTACCGAACACTAAACCTTACTGATCCATCACACTTTACATTCACACATGAATTACAGATACGGATTAATTATTAAGAAAGCAATCACTTCACTCCTCAGCTAAAACATTATTTACTTTAAACTGACTTTAATATGAAGGAAGAGGAATTGATGAAACCGTAAAAACTAAAGAAAGAAAGAAATCTCTGTTACAACATGACGATCACCTGAAGACCTGTGAACTCACACACTGTACCTTAAAGAAAGAAAAGGAGACTTCACTCACTCTTACAATTCTGTTCTCTCTCGGTCTTATAAGTGTTAAGTGCCACATTTTAAACAGCAGCACTTTCCCAAAATGAATTGAAAGCCTTGGGTTTCAATATGACGCAGCCCGGAGAGCCACCCCTCCCCCCTGATGAAGGCCAGAGAATAATGCCTGATGTCAGCAGGATGAAACCAGGGCAGCAGCACTGGGCCACCGCTGCTAAACAGAGACTTCAAGTCTAAAGATGCACATTGTTTTAAATCTTGAAAAAAACATGTGACTGCTTGAATTGGGGGCAAAGACGTGCAACTAAGCCCTGCTGATCCCCCCGAGCCAGACCCCCCCTCACTTATTCCCAGTTCAGGCCGTCTGAAATGAGGATAATACCTGGAAGACTCCACGAGGTGTGTGTGTGTGTGTGTGTGTGTGTGTGTGTGTGTGTGTGTGTGTGTGTGTGTGTGTGTATGTGTGTGTGTGTGTGTGTGTGTGTGAGATTGCTGCTGAGATATAGCACTACAGTGACACTTGACCAATCCTCTGGCATACAACCCCATACATCATGTATCTCTCTCTCTCTCTCACACACACACACACACACACACACACACACACACACACACACACACACACAGACACAGACACACAGACACACACACACACAGTGACTAACCGTGCGAGGTGAGCTGGTGTAATGGAGCTGTCCGAATGCGACTCATGTCGCTAATGAGACTTTTAACTGCTCTCTAACAGCAGGGTCAGAACCAGCTGACCCCACAGTCGTCAAGGAGACGCACAAGGTTATGAATGCAAAGCATTTCCCCTCCTACAGCGAAATGTCTCACTGCATGCTGGGTAAGAGGTCAGAGGTTAAAATAGCTGATGGAGCGCTCCATTGCAGACTGCCTCAAGAGACATTTGCCCTAGAGGTATTCCAGAGAAGGAGAACGAGGAGCAAAAGGACAGAGAGTCAGAAGCACTGAAGAGTTTTCCAGTCGGGTCAGATGTGAGGCTGCGGCTGCTCCGCTGCTCCTCCTCTGGCTGCTGCGGTCACATGCTATTAAGGACACATAAGAGAGACGGATGGCCGCTGACAGGCTGAGGAAAGACCCAATTGAATTTCTCTGGTTTTCTTTGACGTCTTGGTGTTTTAGGAAGGTGGTGGTGGAGGCAGCGAGGGAGGGGTTTACACGGGTAGAATTTACGCTGTGGTCTCCGCACGGATCCCGAGTTCATGACCCCCTTCCCTCCTCAACAAGCGGGTCTTTGTGCTGCCTTTACATTGACAGGCCGTGCAGTTTCCCTACTGCTGGGCCCCGCTTTGAGCTTTCATTTCTGCTGTTATTTCACTGGTACTAGTGCAACCGAAAGCCAAGAAGACACAGTTATCTTGTCAACATTATGAGGCTTTCACAGCTGCTATCAGGAAAAGAGGCTGAACATTGTGGAAAGTGCAGTTTGATTAGGATTGCAGAGATCTGCCAGCGAAAGAAGATACATACAGTAAGTATAATTTATAGCAGCTCCATGCCATTGGAACTCAAATAGCACACCAATTAAGTTATTTTCTCTGGTTTTTGGAGGCCCAGTGATTATTTGGGATGGAGGAGGTGCAGGGAGGCCTGGTCTGATCTGCAGCCCCACATCAGGCCCGGGGCACGGAGATCCTCTCCTCTGCTCCGTGTGACCGCTGACGTATCGGGTTACTTTGTGTAGAGCTGCCTCGTTTCCTGCAAGGCTTATTCTGAGACTCTCTACGTGTTTGTTTGTTTGTTTGTGTTTCTGGGTGTGTGTGTGTGTGAGTTTGTATATTTAAATGAGTATGTGTGTATGTTCAAAGAGCTGACACAGATTCACAGTTTCCTGTCAAAACAAAGCTTTGCAACAAGTGCCCAACAATTAGTATTTACATTCTGTTTAGTTTGAGTGTGACAGTTACAGACACCACATGACACATGCTGAGCAAATCAAAGGCTTGAGAATGATGAACAACAAGTGCTCCATCATGTTCTGGTGGAGTTCAATACAATATACATAAACGTCATTCCTGCTCTGGATCAGTGCCAGCAAGGCTTCACTCCGTTAGTGGCTACAAAATCATCGTGAGAGAGAACGTGCCGCGAGTACAGTTGGAAGGTCAGGACAGCACAGGGAAGACGCACTAAGTGCCCTGCCCCCAGGTGTGCCCTGCCCACAGGTGTGTCCTGCCTCCAGGTGTGCCCTGCCCACAGGTGTGTCCTGCCCCCAAGTGTGCCCTGCCTGCCTCCATGTGTGTCCTGCCCCCATGTGTGCCCTGCCTGCCCCCAGGTGTGCCCTGCCTCCAGGTGTGCCCTGCCTGCCTCCAGGTGTGGCCTTCCTCCAGGTGTGCCCTGCCTGCCTCCAGGTGTGGCCTTCCTCCAGGTGTGCCCTGCCTCTAGGTGTGCCCTGCCTGCCTTCAGATGTGCCCTGCCTCCAGGTGTGCCCTGCCTGCCTTCAGGTGTGCCCTGCCTCCAGGTGTGCCCTGCCTCCAGGTGTGCCCTGCCTCCAGGTGTTCCCTGCCTCCAGGTGTGCCCTGCCTCCAGGTGTCCCCTGCCTCCAGGTGTGCCCTGCCTTCAGGTGTGCCCTGCCTGCCTTCAGGTGTGCCCTGCCTCCAGGTGTGCCCTGCCTTCAGGTGTGCCTTGCCTGCCTTCAGGTGTGCCCTGCCTCCAGGTGTGCCCTGCCTTCAGGTGTGCCCTGCCTTCAGGTGTGCCCTGCCTTCAGGTGTGCCCTGCCTCCAGGTGTGCCCTGCCTGCCTCCAGGTGTTCCCTGCTGGACCGTGGCCTGAAGGCAGAGTGACAGATATACACGTTGTGTTTCCAGTCCCTTTGTTTAAGCCTCAATCTACTAGCTTCCCCTTTCCTGGAGAAAGACTGCCTTCATGGGGAAGCGACAGACTGCCGCCCCACGTGACGCTTGGCGCCATCCTTTGGCGACTGGCACTGCCAATCTGGGCCCCGTCACAGGACCCACCTTGAGAAAGAAGCCCCCTGCTGCAGAGCACAGATGGGATGCCATTGAGCTGGCAAACTCTTTTAGTTCATTGATTCATGTTAACCTCGTGATATTTCAATAGAAGAATGGAGCTATAAATCTTTCATATTGACGGCACATAAATCTGATCCTCTAAAGTTCTTTCCTGCTGCCAGAAGTGAGAACAAACGGCCCGGTGAGAAACACTACCGTGGTTCTGTTGAACTGCAGAATAAACGTATAACTTAGAACAGACACACTGAAGAAACTTTTGCTGCAGGGAGAATCAACTCCAGATCTGTGTTGCGTCACAGAGCAGGTTGTTTATTTCTGTCCAACGCAGTTATTTTTGTGAAACGGACGTTCACACACAAGGTGCCTGAGTTCATATTGCACAAAGCTGCAGGGAGCCAAAACAGGATGAAGCGTCCTTTATCAAAAAACAGATGCCAAGAAAGAAAGATGATGTGAGCGATACAAGAGGTGAGCGCTATAAATCAGAGATGGACTCAGCTTCAAGTGACAACACAATAGTATGAAAGAAGCAGAAGGAAAATACTGTTTCAGATTTGAGCCCAACAGTGTCTAACAATGTGCAGAAAGCATCAGAAAAGTGTGGCTGACGTAGAGGATACATGCACGGTGGTTAGTATCCTCGGACTTAATGAGAAAATCAAGCTAGACATTAATGCTGCTTCAAGCAACATGTTGAGGAGCCCTGAGGAGGCAGATCCTCCACCTGAGCAGATCAGAGGCCAGCAGCACGACTGAGCAGCACGACTGTGGGGGAGAGTGATGCAGGAAATAGCAGCCCACTCTAATCCAAGAGGATAAATTAAAAAAATACATCAGTGTGTTCAGAAACAAAGAGCTGACCTGCATTCAGAATGTTCTGTTTAAATGCTTCTGAAAGCTCTCTTCTGTTCAAGGCATGAGGTGAATAATGAATCAAATTCAGGAAGAGCCGAGTTATGTCTGCACTGACCCACCAGGGACACATGTAGGATACAAAGTAAGATTGAAGATGGAACATTTTAAGGAGAATCTGCTGTTTAACCCACAGAAGATATCCATTAGTATCAGTATCCCTCAGTGTTTTCACAATTTCAGGTGTTCCAGGATGAGGAATGGAGTATCAGGATTTCATTTCACTCAGGATTCAGGAACCAGTTCCAAACTGAAGTCCACTTTGAGATATTTAATCTGAGGTGGCGTCCTGGGAACGTGGCTCCTGCAGCGTCACTTGTGCTGGATGGAGAAGACATAAAGCACCAGGTTCAAGTGGTCACCAATCGAGTGTATCCATCTACGCCCACTTTGTCCGGCGAGACAGAGAATGATGAAAGACTGATCGTTTTACACGGCCTCCCCGAGGGGACAGCGAGGGCAGGAATAAGTGGCGGGTTAGAGGGAGTGAGCTGCAGGAAACGCCCGACCGCAGCCCTGTCCTCCCCCTGATTTATCCCCTCTCCTTTCTACAGGGCCATTAAGGGTAAGACAATATTTTCATATTGTTTTATTAAACACTATGTGGCCTTATTTATTGCTGTTTCCCCAGACAGCCATAGAATACCTGCAGCGTCAGTTTGCACTGACTGGACTGAAAAGGCCCATTGAAGCTCCGCTGCATGAAATATGGAGCTGTCAGAGAGTGTGCCCCCCCCCGCAGAGGGAAACTGCACGCAACTGTGTGTGTGTGTGTTTTAGATAAATGACCAGACGTGATTCTTAGCAGTGAAGGATGTCGTCTCTCTTTCCACCCATGTGTTGTGTCAGGTTACAACAAGTGTGTGTTTGTACCTACAGTGTGTGTGTGTGTGTGTGTGTGTGTGTGTGTGTGTGTGTGTGTGTGTGTGTGACTGCATTCAATTAACTGTGTGTGTGTGTGTGTCACTGCATTCAATTAACTGTGTGTGTGTGTGTGTGTGTGTGTGTGTGTGTGTGTGTGTGTGTGTGTGTGTGTGTGTGTGTGACTGCATTCAATTAACTATGCTGTTGCCTGTGTATGGAGAGTGAGTGTGTATTATTATTATTATTATTATTATTATGTGTTAGAGCTTTTTGTGAGTTAATTGTGATATAAATGTAACTGATTGTGTTAAATGAACATATGATATCGTCTCATATCGATCGCAGGCCCGTGAATCAAATAGAGACGTATCACGGCACGTTTTTATTATTTATAACTATATAAATCGTGGCAGACGTGTCATATCAGCACGCCCAATATCATATCATTGTCCAAAACATATATATATATATATATATCAATATGGATATATATAGAATATTGTGTCTTGATGAAACTTGTGACTTACACCCCGAAGGCCGTAGACAAGCTATATACCAGGACACACACACACACACACACACACACACACACACACACACACACACACACACACACACACACACACACACACACACACACTAGGTGTGATGTGAGAGATAAAGCGAGAGACTAGAAGATGTGAAGGGAGCTGGTGGGCTGAAGTGAGGAGCTTGTCTCACTTTGGTCCTGTCTCTGTAGATCAAGAGATGCAGACAGCAAAGCAACCAGGAGAAGCAATGACCCTGTCAGAACAACTGACTCTCATCGGGTGCGGGGGGGGGAGAGGACACACACACACACACACACACACACACACACACACACACACACACACACACACACACACAGACACACAGACACACAAACACACACACACAGACACACAGACACACACACAGACACACAGACACACACACACACACACACACACATAGAAAGTTAACTCCTCTGTGAGTTTCAAAGAGCCATGTTGGAGTCCTGTTAACACGCTTTAATGCCACGAGGGACTCAAGTTAAGTTAATGTTACAGTTCAAACTATTAACATTTGAAGAAATGACTCCAATAATTAATGTGTTCAAACATTTCAAACTGTCTTTTTACTTTCCAGTAAAATAAAGAATGTTTATTATGTTTCAGTTTCTATAAAGATCACTGGATACCCTGTGGCAGAGGCAGACATCTGTCTGTCTGATCCTGTCTGTCTGTCTGTCTGTCTGTCTGATCCTGACTGTCTGTCTGATCCTGTCTGTCTGTCTGTCTGTCTGATCCTGTCTGTCTGTCTGATCCTGTATGTCTGTCTGATCCTGTCTGTCTGTCTGTCTGATCCTGACTGTCTGTCTGTCTGTCTGTTTGATCCTGTCTGTCTGTCTGTCTGTCTGTCTGATCCTGTCTGTCTGTCTGATCCTGACTGTCTGTCTGATCCTGTCTGTCTGTCTGTCTGTCTGATCCTGTCTGTCTGTCTGATCCTGTATGTCTGTCTGATCCTGTCTGTCTGTCTGTCTGATCCTGTCTGTCTGTCTGTCTGTCTGATCCTGTCTGTCTGTCTGATCCTGTATGTCTGTCTGATCCTGTCTGTCTGTCTGTCTGATCCTGACTGTCTGTCTGTCTGTCTGTTTGATCCTGTCTGTCTGTCTGTCTGTCTGTCTGTCTGATCCTGTCTGTCTGTCTGTCTGTCTGATCCTGTCTGTCTGTCTGTCTGTCTGTCTCATCCCGTCTGTCTCTTTTCTGTCTGTCTGCTGTGTATTTTTATTTTGCTCTGACACACATGACTACACACAAAGAGAAAGCCTTGCTGTCTCACCTTCCAGATGCTCACAGGTGATGTGCACATGACATTTAGTCAAAGCTTCGTAAAGTCTTTCTGACATCAGCCGGTCCTGCGGCGCACCATCCCATACACTGCGCTGAAGCATATTGCAATTGTCTGCGCTTGCAGCACAGGATGCAGAGAGTTGGTTGTCGGCTGGCATGCTGCATGCAGTCATGCAGGTAAAGTTGACATTTTAAACCTGAGAGTCATGATGGAGTGTCAGAATTTAAGATATTCATTCTCTGGTAGTATGAATATGAACTGACAATGTACCCTTTTGATTGTGCTTATGATAAGTACAGGTGTAAACGTGGCATCCTCTGGGGACCATGAATGTGACCCTGACTGTCTCAGTAATGAGGACAGCAGGTGTTTATCTCCATGAGTCTAAGGATTGCTGTGTCACTAAAGCTGAGTCAGTGTCCCGCTGTGACGGGATGAATATGTTAGCGGAACAATTCTTAGAATGATTTATGAGAATATTTAACATTACTGACCAACTCCCAACGCACTTAATAACCTAGACACGCTCTGCTGCTAATGAGCTGCACTAAGAAGACTAACAACTTCCTACTACGGTCTTGGGATCGCTCCAAAAATCCACTTTCAAAGCGCACTGCTTACTCGAGGTCTTTTGGGACGGACTTTTTCAAAGCGTTGGCTCCCAGGGTACAGACGAGACACACTCAGAGGACGATGTTAGTGCTGCTGAAGAAGGGAACCCGACGTCGGGGAGGATTTACACTATTGATTGGTGGAAGGTTCAGCGACAGGTCAGCTTGTGGTACCTGGGGAGAATCTGATAAAGGGAAGGCAGGATATAACTACATGCCTCTCCGAGCCCCCCGGCTCTTCTTTAACCCCCGCTCTACAGCCTGCAGAGTTTCATCATCGTGCTTTTAAGAGTTCAGGTTTAACTGATTCAATGTGGATGTCTCTGAATGGACAGGAAAGCAAATCCCGAAAACCTTCAAAGTTCCTGATGTAGAGAAACTTACATGAAGTTCTTTCTTCTCTACATGCGTCAGTACATTCAAAGTGCATCATATACAATCGACGTGATGTGTTTGATAGAGACGTCCTCTTCACTCACCGTTCTACTGCATAACGAATCCTAAACCCTGAGTTAAAGGGGTCAGAGGTCAGAGGTCAGCAGACCCTCAGTCTGTCTGTCAGCCCGGAGACAGACGACCTCTCTGTGTTAAGGCAGGATCGGCGTCATTTTTATCTTCTAAGATTCTGAATCGATTCACAACCTCCAAAAAATAGATTTTTTAAAAACCTTCTACAAAAATACCAAGAACTTGCTACTGATGAGCAGTTAAGTCAAGGTTGGCACGCATTATTATATACAGTATATATATATATAAATACCAGCTTTATATGTTATATTGTCTTCAACTTATTTATTAAATTGGCATGTTTGTGAGTCTACTGCTTGTAGTTCAGTGACATGCAGCATACAGCATTTACATGTTTTGTATAACTTGAATTGTTGAAGTCACTGAGAATGACTGAAAACCTTTTAGTAAAAGTGTTTACTTGTGCAGGTTTAGCATCACTAAGTGTTTCCTTTCTGTGTGTTTACATAGTTACAATCAGCTGTTATAGCGTAACAGCAAATATAAAAACTCCACAAAGCAAAATCCTATCGTCATATTGAAAGATTCACAGCGCGAGTTATGAATATTCTTTAAATGAGAGATGCTGGAGGCATGTCATTTGTCCCCGAGGGTTAAAGTCGGCCCGTTCTCCAGGTGAGCTCATTACTCACCTGTCTGTCTGCTGAGCTGCTCACGACCTTCTTCACATCCAGCGTCTTTCACCTACAAACTGCTCACAACCAGAAAGCTCTTCCCTCATCTCCGCTGCATGCTTTGAACTCAATCTTTAGTTATTTGCATTTGTGTTGTTCAGTTGTAGAAGACGCAGCAGGAAAAGCACCTGAGGATAAACTGCTGATGCCAACATGCGGCACTATGACACGCCCGGTTCACCAGCCCTGCCTCAGTAACTCCCTCCCTGCCCGTCATGAATTTTAATCACCTTACAAGCATGACATTAACCTTTCCGTACAGCGAGCAGCCGTCACATCCTCTCATGTGTGACCTGTGATCTATCCTGCCTGTGGTTAATTTAGGGTGGCAGAGGGTGGTCCCCCGCTGGGGGGTGGGGGTGAACAACCGGGCGTGAGACAGGTCTCTCGGCGCCCACCTGGAGATTAAACGGCGAGGCGGAATGCAGACGGAGAGCAGAAGGTCTGACATGCTTTGAATAACACAACCTGCGCTCCAAACACCTCGATGAAGCCGAAGCAAACAGCGAGACGGCGAGCCTCAAGAGCATCGAGTCAACGCTGCAGATGAGCTCATCTGGAGAGACTACTGTGATGCCAGGTAATAGATTAAGCTGATCGGAACAGCAGCAAGGAGCACAGAGGTTCAGATTCACTGCAAACTCATCCCAACTGGTGTTGCTTTGCGACAGAGGTCGGGTGTAACTGCTGCTCAGACGGTCGACTGGCTGGTGATGATGAGCATTATACTAACTGCGCTGCAGCGGGGGGGGATTAATCTCTGATGGAGAGAAGAAGGTGAAGACTGATAATGAGCTGCATGAAAACACTTTGATCAGAACAACAATCTCATTTTCCACCACGAGTACCAAATGAAGCGGAGTGTCTCAGTGACTAGTGTCGAAACATTTCACATCTCATCGTTCTCACGGATCACAAACTGAGCGTCTTCAGTATGTTCTCACTGAACGTTCAACACTCAGTGATGTGTGTGAGGGATGTTTCATCTGCTTACTCTGCATAATGAATCTCATTCTCATCCAATTTTAACATGTGCAGACTCTCCCGTCTTCTGTGAAGCCACCAGCTTCCAACAGCGGGAAACAGATCTGCTCCTCAAGGCTTGTTCTTGAGTGATGATTTTCTTACTGCGAGGACGCAGATGGAGAACTTTGAGGAGCTTTGATATAAAAGATCAAACACTTCACGATCCTGGCTCATATCCATGAGACTGTGAGCCTTTAGACTGATACAACAAACTAATGGCACATATTGAATAAGTGTTGGCAGTATACAATGCAAAGGCACTATTTTGTATCTCAGCTGACAAAACAGCAGACTGTTGCAGCCTCGTGGCTCATTAGCACCTTGGCTCAAGTCTTGAGGTGTAGCATCATTTACCGACAGATAAACTGCACGCACACGCACACACACACACACACATACCTTCACAGTTCTAATGTTTTCTGCCGTCTTCACCTCACCCTCACGCTGCAGCCGGACAGAAGCTCCAGAAGTCGCCTGTTAGCTACATTCACTGCTGTGCACATGTGGATTTGACAAACTGGTGGAAATATGCAGGTTTGTGCAGTGCGTCTGCGTTGTGGTTGAGCAGAGAGAAAAGGGAGAAGCTAAAGTCTGATGCAAAGGTTGCATCACTTCCAAACATATTGTCATTCTCAAGCCGCTGCACGAGGACGGAAAGATGGCGCTCTGCAGACATGACTTCATAAACACTCTGCACTTTTGATCAAACGGCCAAGAGTCTTGAACACGAGCGGCAGCATTACATCATGTCAGCGGAGCATGTGGCCCCTTTTATCTGGTGCAGAAAACACACTTTCACTCCACAAGGTCACTTCCTCACAAGTCCTGAAACTGAATAAGGAGGCATCATCGACCTTTATGAAACAAAAGTACCGTATGTGTGTAACAGAGACACAGCTAAGTGTTTACTAGGAGGAGGCTGGCAGTGGGAGGCTTTCTCTCTCCGGGGGTTTGCAGCGTAGCTTCACAGAAACCACTGGCAGTATTAGCAGGAGGAGAGATGTGCCATCAAAACATCTGTCACGAGCCCAGAGTACCAACAAACCTGCACAAGTTGTTCTCTAATTCTGGATTCATCTCCCCTCTCAGAATGTGTAATGCACATGGACGCCGGCCCAACACAGCATTTGGCCTCTAATGGACTCAGGAGGCGTGTGTGGAGTGCAGGCGGGTAAAGCTACAAGTGAGCGGCTGTCAGGAAATGATGCTTTGGGTTTTGTACCCTGAAGCTCTGGAAAGGCATTAGCAAAAGTGGAAGTTTGTGTTTTTCCTGCTCTTCTTTTTCTAATCCCTTGTTGCTTCAGGGGGAGACAAAATGAGAAGACATGAACATTTAAATATCCTCATATATATATATATATATATATATATAGAGCCAAAGTGTAACCACAACTGTGTGTTTCATTTAAATAATAATCATAATAAATATTAACCCAACAACATCTCGCTCACCAGCAGCAGGACGTTAATAATCCCTGGAAGTATTTAGTTTAGTCGATACGCTTTCCATCATGAACTGAAACAACACATTGCACGTTATTGCTTCAACACAAGACCTGCTGTGATTTCAGATTTAAGATCTTCTGTTGGTTCCCTCACGGCACCACTCCACCTGTCCCACGCTGCTCTGCAGAACACAGTGTGTGAGGAGGAAACATGGAATCTATAGCAAGCTTAGAGGGAACTTATATCTTTATAAAATAAATAAATGCAAGCGCAGAAAATGTAGGTAATTCAAGCACACAGCATAAGTACTCCTCTTCATGATAAAAGAGCCATTTGGGGTTCTGTATATATATTTATATATTCTATTTCCATCCCTTCCATGGATCCCTGCCTGTCTCCCTGTAATGAGCTTCTTTGACCTGCTCTACGGTCCCATCACAAGAGCTGAGCGGCCTGTAGTGAGACTTCATCATGTCAGCATCTTCCCTGATTAAAGCTTGGCAGGTGTCTGTGTAATGACAGAGAAGGGGCTCACGCTCATCTCCACGGTGCGAGGGCGGCAGGGACCCGTGAGATGTTACTATTTGCATAATGAGCACTGAATGGTGGACAAGACAATGTAGCTGAAGACTCCAGGTGGGGAAGAGGTGCAGAGCGATAAGCGAGGGGACGCAGCCGAGTACAACTCCCAGCAGAAGATGCTGATTGGACTGAGCAAGTGCCAAGCGTCATTTTAGCATGAGAGGAAGACGAGCGTGGTGAAGCTCGACAGGCAGGACCGTGGAAACAACATGACTGACAACCCATTCACATCCAGACCTCTGTCTTCCAGTCTGAGGCACGAGGTCACAGCAGCGCCTCTGTGACCTGCACGCATCCCAGCGTGGAAAAGCCCCCCATCACAGGCGTGGAGAAGACCCCCCGTCACAGGCGTGTAGAAGACCCCCGTCACAGGCGTGTAGAAGCCTCCCGTCACAGGCGTGTAGAAGCCCCCCGTCACAGGCGTGTAGAAGCCTCCCGTCACAGGCGTGTATTTCTCATTTCTTTGTCCCACCAAAGAACATAAATATACACATTATGAAACTTCTGTTAATCAGCAGATTTCCCCACGTGGGTCCTGATGATGCAAGAAGACAACCATCAGAACTGCCTGCCGGTCTGTAGAACTTCCTGTTTCATTTGTGCAAAGTGTGCGTGAACATGAAGCGGACCGGAGCTCAGATGCAACAACAGTCTTTGTTTCCTTCGGTCTGGAACTAATGAAGTGACCTGCAGGTGTGAAGCAGCACGGGGAGAGGTGTGGTCGTGCACACAGTACACGAGCATCACATTAGTGACAGCAGCTCCTCTGCAGTTTGTCCTCCACGTTGTAGAGCCGCTGTGGTTGGGAGGGAAAGTGCAGGCACAGAGAAATGAGTGATTCCTAATTGGCTGCTTGTTTAGAAAATCATTGAGGACAGAGCTCAGAGGATTGTACCCAAAATAATGAAAAAAACTTCTACAATGTATTAACATTAAAACTGTTTGTTGTGCTCATCCTTAATGGAGATACATAACTTTAAACTTGGAAGCATTCGTACTTCTACAAGTGTTACAGGTGATCATGTGTCTGCGTTATGCTTCCATTCAGTGCTAAATTAACATTTAAATAAGTAGAGCTCAGTGAGCTGTCAGTTCAACACCTTTCTCAACTATGTCCACCAAAAGTCTTCTGCGGTGCCACATGGTGACGCTCAGGTAGCAGCCGATCAGAGATCTTGTTACATCCTTGTTGGTTAGTTCTGCCACAGTAAGGTCTGAGATGGTCACAGTAATCATAAGAGAGACAACACATGAGAATTAAATCAGGAACTCCTCAGTAAATAGAGAGTGCCGTCCCAAACGCCCCAAAACATCAGAGCTGAGCAAAGGAGGCACGTCGGTATAGAGTCCACGAGGCTGTTTATCTTCATCAGACTCCAGCATCCCACACACTGGGAGGAGAAAATGAATGTATGGAAGTGACATTATAAAATGATCTTGATATATGTGTTTTTACACAATCATGTCCACGTGTACATCCTCTCTCGCTGGGACTTGTCTGACGCTGGATCCTGCAAAGAGCATTTGAATATTTCCCATCTTTCAGAAAAGCTTTCTCCATCTCCTCCCACTTCTCTGGCAGACGAGCACATCCACAGCAGCAGAGATCAGCAGAGAGATACTGAGGCTGCGTCTCGCTTTCTTTTTCTGTCTCCGTCTTCACCCGCGGCTCATCTTCCCTCTGCACTCGATGGTGGGAGGCAGAGATGTTCAAACCATTAGTCTGCTCTTAGTCACACAAGAAAATTGATTGCAAACGGAGAGGTATTAGGGGAAATTGAAATTATATCATCGCAACATTTCTCTCAGAGGCATCTGTATAGCTGAGGAAGCCTGACCTCAATGATACAGAATCAATCCATTGCACATCATCAGTATAATGGAGTATATATATATATATACACTGTATATATATACTGGGTGCTTTCACTTCTGGTTTTACCTCGAGGGTTAAACTGGCGGATCATCTGACGCCTCCTTCGTCTCTCCTTAGCTGACTTGTTGTAGTAATATCTTAACAATTCATCTTCACACCAAAAGCATGTGATGGTATCAAACATATACTCATCCCAGTATGAAACCTAAAGTACTTTTCATGACCTTTAATAAATACTGCAGCTGAGTTTCACCACTGTAGGGCTTCATTCAACACAGATAACAAAGTGGCATTTAAGAGCCATTTTGTGAACATCTGCTGTTACACGGACCTCTCTGAACCCTTCCAATCATTCTGCAGACAGCGGGGCAGGAGGGTGGTGGGGGGGGCAGCTTTTTGCTGGGCAAATGAGAACAAACTTCAGAAGGACACAAAGATCAGGATGGCTTCTTGTGGAGTAAAGTGGACATTGATTAAAGACTAAATCCCTGGGAAGGTCGAGGACAGTGCAGTGCAAGAATCCTCAATGTTTCTCTGTGTCGAGATCAAGATTGCTGCAGTTCTTCCTGTGGTGTTACACAACCTCGAGGTGGCTTGTACTGCAGACGAGGGAGAAGTTTGTATGAGAGGAAGAGCAAAGAAGAGGATGAAGAGTCTGTTGAGCAGATCTCTGTCCTGCTGAGCTTTCCAACCTGTTGACAGGATGCTGAACGCAGCGCCGCGCTCACTCCTCACTGACTGATGTGGAAGCTGCACATATTCTTTCTGTGTTTCTTCCTCGCTGCACCAGTCACACGGAGCGGCAGAGAGAGAGACGACTGACAGCACTTCTCATAAACATAATCTCTCAAAAGCAAGAGCAGTTTTCTTCCCAGTCGGAGTAGCTGAGTATTCTTCTTTTGTTCTTGCAAAGGAAATGTCATCAAAATCACAACTTGGCATACCTGCCAAACACAATAAGATGTTTATGTTGAGAAGCCACATGTGCCCGGGAGGTACACCTTGCTATGTGTTCTGCTGCGAGGCAGGTGGAACACACACAGGTCACCTCCCCGGTGAGGACAGGAGCAGGAAGCTGCAGCGAGATCGATGGCAACGTGTAAAAACAGCTTCTTGTCAAAGTATTTGTTCTTAGTTTTCAACACTATAGTTCAACTTTACAGAACTTTGTGTGAACCCCCCCCCCCCCCCACACACACACACACACACACACACACACACAACGTCAAGAAGTTTAAACTGACAACTTTGAGTTTGAGGGAGGTTTTTCCAATTCATGTCTTCTGAAAGGTTCAGGATGGAGCGCAGTACGAACAGCTGGAGGTTTCTCAAGGAGGTTTGTGAGTCAACACAAACTTGCCAATGTTTTGTGTATTTGAGCAGTGCAGCGTTTCCCTGCACACATATTGTAATGCAGTTATCTCTACAGTGGACTCTCTTACAGAGCCCGAGCAGTCTGCATTAGGAGAGACCCCACACATTAACTTTAGTCTGGTGCACGGGCAGACAACCTTGGGATTTTAAATATGAACACTGTCGAACACCTGATGACCCAGAACACATTAAGCAGTCACCACAGAAGTCCAAGCTCTGACATGTAAGTCTGGTGGAACGTACAATGAACTTGAGCATGACAGACTTGTTTTAACAGTCTGTACACACACGGTTCATGTGCACCTCGGTGGCCTTCTTAAATGTAATTAAGTTCCAAATTAATTCATTACTTTGACATTGACGAGAAGAAAAGCAAAGGACATGGAAGGTTGAATGTGGAGGGAACGATCGAGCACAGAGGGAAGACGGGATGGGATCAAAAGAACCAGAGACAGATGTTACAAGTGATTGAACGCGAGCCGAACCTGAGACAGTGAGAGAGGTGTGTGCGTGTGTGTGTGCATGTGTGTGTTTATCATTTTACATTTCTCAGCTTTCATTTGCTTTCTATTTTTCGGAGCTGCCTTTGTGTTTGTCCTTGCAGAAGTCGAGTGTCTCTCAGTGCCACAGGTGACGCAGCGGACGGCTGCACAGGAAGGCTGATGAGGTGCCCTGCAGGTGTAGAACTTGGCTCCTCAGCTGGCCTCTGCAGGAGGGGGCCGCTGAGGAGGAACAGGACCTTCGTACCTGTCGCCAAATACTGACATCTAAACATGCAACAGTAGGCTAGTGATACAAAAGCCCTTGTGGAAGTTATTTTCTTTGTGTGGATTGTGTTGTACGGCGACAACTGCTGTCACTGTGCAGTTGATTGACAGGTCCTTTAATGCATAAACTAGCAACTGACAACAACCTCGCCGAAGTTACTAATGTTGTGTGATGCAACAGTCCTGTATAGAGATGTCTCGACAACCGATATTTCGGTACCAAGTTGATGCAAAATTCTGAAAATGTGAAGCTGCACGTTTTCCTACAGCGCAGTGAGGAAATCTGCAGATTTCTTGAGCTTTATCCAGGGAAATAGTGAGTCTTCATTTTTGAGGCAAAACACTACAACATGGACTGAAGTGTCAGTATGTCAGCACTTAGGCTGCACTGCAGCTATATTTTGCAGAAATACTTTAGTTTTCTGCTCAGCTCAGCTTCAGTGTTTGTCTCGGCATGTGTCAGTCACCACACAGACAGCAGGTGAGCATTATTCACTCTTCCAGCTGACTGCAGGTCTGTCACCCGCCACAGGGGAGCATGCTGGGAAGTGGGTCACTGTCAACACCGTCTGCCTCCCCCACATATGCTCCACCAGCACTCTGTCTACCCCCAAGAAATACATGACACCTGCACAAAGAACTAAGGAGACAATGTCTAAGTGTGCAACCTCGGTGCAAAACCCACTGCAGAGCGAAGAGCAGCGAGATGACACGTGTGCCACTTCATCGTCATGTTTCCCCATGACAGACCGCTCCAGAGTGGAAACATTGCTGTGGATCCAGAGGCTGGTGAGTGAGGCCTGTGGGATGATGGTTATCCGGCAAAGTCAATAATCTGGAGACAAAGCGAGACCGAGGTACTCTGTAGGAAGCAATCAAGGCAATTTCCAAGATGAAAAAGCGAGTCCCAGGATCAATGTGTGTGTTCTCTGCTGGGAGGTCTGGTCTGCCCACAAGGCTGCAGAGAGAACGTGCTGGATGAAAGGTGGCCGTGTGGCCTTCCTTCAGCGCCACTGTTGGATCTGAGCGGTAAATCGATGGTAATCAGCAACCTGGCAACATGTTTGTGAACTCCGAGCTAAGGTGCTGCTGTAGTGATGTTGGACACTTGAGCCATCAGCTGATAATATTTACCTTGTGAGCATCTGGCTCACACTTCCATGAGAGCAACTGAGTGCCAGCATGTGCCAGTTATAACACAATGGTGCTGCAATGTGAACGTAAAGAAGCCCCGGCTTATTTAACGGCTTTTTTCTTGCAGCCAGGAACACGAGCCATCTGAAAGACTGATATCACAACAACACACTTGCAGTGATGGAGCTGCATATCAAACAGATGTAAAAACATCCTCCTTATCACTCAGGCCTCACAGCCATTATGTTTACATCAATGCTCAATGAGAAAACTTTAACAGATATTTGATGGGTCGTTTTATGGAAAGTGGACAAGTTTCTTTTTTGCATAGGTACGCAAAATGGGAATCATTCGCAGACGTGATGAATTAGACAATAAAGGACACAGTTTGTTCAGAAAGTGTTGAATAATGCAGTGCTGAGGTTGCTGAAATGAGATTATTCTGTTGCATTGTCACTAAATGTGGTTGGTTTTGTTTTTTTATGTTCTGTGCTGCTGAGAAAGCTGTCAGAATGTGTCTCATAGGAACAGAGATTGGGACTAACTTTATGGAGTGTTCTCAGGTAAGAGTTGGTGCCATATGGGCTCCACTGCACAGGCCTAACGCTTAATGATTAATTACATGAGGCCTTCTGTTTGCACTGTGAAAGGTATAGATCTTAAATGAAGAGGGCAGTCTGTTGAACTCATCCCCTGCTTTCATTCTTCTGATGTGGCGAGCACTCGACGTTTATCGGAAAGGTAATCCATTCAAGATATGGAAAGTATTTCCTTAATGTTCCTCACAGCAGGTAACGTATGTATCCTGTGCTGCTCTGAAGCTTCTGTTGGAACGCTTCTGAAACATGTTCTTCCTCCAGTGTTATTACAGTCTGGTATCTGCATAGAGGTGACTGACCCGGGACAATGTTTTCCATACATCAGCTGCCCATTATCATTTCCAAACCAGTCGACGTCTCCTAAAGCTGTCATGTAAACTATTGGACACAAAGTAAGTGCTCCGTTTTATTTCACTTTTCTGAGTTGATCAACCGTGTTAGCCGGTAGAGTGGAAAGACATGTGGGACAGACAAAGACGTCGTTTATATCTTCTCCCAAAGTTTCCTGCTTAGTTTTCACCTTCACCCCGTTCCACCGTCACATCTAAGACTCTTTGGTTCACAGAGAGTGTTCTCCAGCCATTACCCAAAGTATTCTCCAAGGGGCATCCAGTTCCTCTGCCTTATGAGAAGTCGCTCGTCTGATGAACTCTCGATGACACTTAATCACGCTCACTTATTAATCTCACCCGGTCTGTGTTGTCAGCAGAATATCGCGGTGGTTTCCTTCAAAAACTGCAGCCTCTCACATCTCTTTGACAAACGAGCGATCACTAAAACGCAGCCAGATGTTAGATGTGTCTGAGGTACCATTCTCGCTTGACTGAGGCACAACTCTACCCCAAGCCAACTGGCATGCCGTGTTTGTGGCAAGTGGTTCGATTTAGTCTGAATACCCGGGCTTTAGTGGTAGATGAGCGGCAGTAGAGCAATCTCCAGGGTCGCCAATACACAGAGCAATTACTGTCCACACATCTGTTGCTGTGGACTACCTGTCACACTGCTGGGTCTGCTCACCAAGAGCTGAAGATCAGGACACAGAGCTGAGGTTCAATAGGTTCTCCATTAGCACAATGAACCAAATATTTGTGTAGCAATGCTAGAAGAGACCAATAAGAAGGACACGAGGTGGACATTACTGTTCTGTTCCAGAAGCAAATGCAAGGTGAGAATAGTTTCCCATTAACATTTAATCATGTGTGGGACGGTGGACGTGATGCTCCACCTCATTAAGGGATCATGAAGGTGAAGCCAAAGGACCAGTTCACACACGATGGAAATAATAATGATGTTGTGAGTCAGCCAACACGGTGCAGAGGCTAAATGAGGAAATCACCTCCAATTAAGACTTCCAACTGAGGCGTCAGCTTCCCCAGGGTGTCAGGGCGATGAGATCAAAATGAGAGTATGACAGAATAAAGATTCAACAGAAAACTGTGCTCGGTTTATATCTGCTGTGAAAAACAGGAGACATCTTTTCTCAGTTTTCTGTTGTTACTTATAAAAGTAATGTTATTGTTCTTCTGGTTCTAAAGGTCTCAGGAGACGATGTTTTTACACAACACGCGTGTCAAGAGTCAGAAACGTTGTGTGAATTCTGCTAGAATCATGAACAAGTTCAAATCTGACACATTTCTTTCCAAACAGCTCTTCTGGAATTAGAAATGAAACCCGGGATGACAAACAAAATGACATTCAATGTAGATCCTCCACACCACCTTCTGCTTCCATGTTGTTATCCGCTGAAATGACATCTAGAAAGAAGTACAAGGACTCATATGCTTCATATTTAAATAAATAAATCACCATATTCATGTGGGACATTAGGAGAATTACTATCATCAAACAAGACCATCATGAAGAAAACCTGCAGCCTCCGGTAGCTTTTATGCTGCACATTACCGTTTGATCCATAAAATCAGTTTCTGCATGAGATCTGATTAGTTTCAGCACAAACGAGGACGTGGGGAATGTTCTGCGAGAGCAGAAGGAGAAATTCCCACAGATTCTGTCAATGGCAGACGGAAAATAATTCTGAAATACAGAAATACTGTGCAACAACAAAGAACAGTTCTGCACCGTGAGGCCATTTGGAAATAATGACCGCAGTGTAGAAATATTCTGTTACAAGTATTAGCATTAAAGCATCAACAGTAAAAGTAATGATGCATATTATGTCACTAGATTATAATTATTGAGGCATTAATGTATAGTTATTCTATATACTGCCGGGGATCAATCAAATGTATCCATAACAATACATCATAATTTGGTTAGTGATGATATTTGGTTATAATAATCTGAATCTGCAAAGTAACTATCAAATAAATGTAGTGGAGAAAATGGAAATACTCAAGTAAAGTACAAGTACCTCAAATGGGCCCATAACACAGGGAAGCCTGAATCAGATGTTGGGTGCAGACCAACCAATCGTCTCACAACCTCCTCAAGTAAAGGAGGGGAGAAGAGTACTGCTTCCTAACAGGTGCACCAGAGGGCGCATGTCTAAACGAGGATCCTGGACGTGCCAGAGATTATAGATATGAACTGTGACAAAGCTGACTCTTGTCAGTTCCCATCACTCCCAGCAGGGCCCCGAGTGAGCACGCCCACCTCACTCACGTCCCCGAGGTAGCTGAACATTAAATTGAAACCTTATATTTCTGTATGTCTTTCATGCTCTGTACCCCCCTCGGCTTTATTCATGTCTCTGTAAAAGTGAACAAACGGAAGCGTAAGGGGAGTGAGGCATCTGCTTTCTCCACCCTAATCTCTATAGATCCATACAGGAACTTCCCAAGAGCAGCAGAAGAGAACTCACTCACTCTTCTGTAAAGATCTCCATATTCACTCTCAGATAAATGTAACACTAAATGCTTTGCTTTGGCTCGTTCTTAGGCAGAAACAATCCACAGCGTCTGACTGGAACAGAACCACACGGTCCCTCCGCTAAGAGGCCGGCCAGTAACACCAGAATTAGAGATGAGGAACATCGCTTTCTCCCAAACAGCATGTTTATCTGCAGGGAGAGCGTCTCCATCCAAGGCCAAGCTCTGGTCTCTGTGATCAGTCGGCCATGTTGCGGAGGAAATGCTTATTATGTGGTTTTGCGCCGGCCTTGTTTGTTGTGACCTTGAGGCCTCTTCCCATGGTGCAATGGGGCTCTGCGAAATGAGAGGAGTGACCACAGGAACCGCCCTGAGAACGGTCAAACTGTTTATTTTCTCTCCCATCTTTTGATCCAGCCTACACAAACACTACCACTGTCACAGGACTCTGACACGTTACACTGCGTCTCCATCGGTCTGTGTACGACTTCATCGTCTTTCCAACCACAACATTTCTATGCATGTTACCACCGAACATTACAAAGTCAAGGGAGCTTATGCAAGCTATACAATCAATATTGTAGTCCCTGTATGTGCACAGTCAACACACTAACCCGTACACTTCCTGCTTGCAAGCAAACAAGTATTCGTGGTTTGGAACAGAGCGCTTCCCTGCAATCAGAAGGCCGACCAGAACTACTCCATCAATCTGAGGGCAGGAGGAGCCGTCACACCCCTCCTGTGTGAAGTGTGCGGAGACAAGCTAAGAGTTTCAACTGTGCAGTTTGTGACAGACAAGACTACCCGCAGCAGAACGCCATGGACCTGCAGCACGCCATGGACCTGCAGCACGCCATGGATCTGCAGAACGCCATGGACCTGCAGCACGCCATCTGTTCACCCACCTGAAGCACAGCATAAAAACTATATTTTTGAAGTAAATGTGTTGTTGGAGTGTTGTGTTGGTTCTATTGGCAAATAATAATACATGATGTAAGACAAGCCTCAGCACAAGAACATTACCATGTAAATTGAAACAAAACATTTTAACATCACAAAAGTCTTGTTCTGAAAAGAAAAACATTTACCTGAAATGTCAGGACACAAGAGGTTGTAGAAGAAAGGTTCTGCTTGAGGACCTGCAGCCTTCTCTTCTCACAATGAGTCCGTATGTGAGACATTCAGTCCCATGGAGCAGAATGCATCTCTTCGCCCTCCCACCACTTCCAGACGTGTGTTCAGCGTGAAGGTACATGTTTCAGGAGATAACGGGGGAAGAGTTTCTCATATCTGTCAATATGTCATAACCCAAACAGAAAGGTGCAGGCGCTGCCTAACTTATGATTTCTTTTTCATCAAAATGTTGACACAGGAATGACACAGACAGAGAGTTATAGCTTTTATAATTCCCTGCATGCTTCCACCTCACAGCAGTGATCAGGTCCTGGAGTGGATCTCCTCCCACAGAGGACATTCTCATCTAAAGGACACTCATAGAGCTTCAAAGGACGATGATGTGACACAAAATAAACACAAAGTACGCCAACAAACATAAAAGGAAGGTCAGAAACAGCAACAATGTTTTTCAAGAAGTGAATTAAAAGCTGACGAACTTGAGGTCAGCATCAGCGGCCTGAACAGAAACATGCACTTCATCATGGTTAATTAGAGATGAGTGAAGATGCTTGGCACAGTGAGATGTCTTCACCGAGTCATAGCCACCTTCCTCCCTCAGACATAATAAATCTACAGAAGCAGCCCTGAACGTCTCCTCAGGACTCTCCTACTGAAGACTGAAGACGATGAGTCATCTTCAATTACTGCCATGGACTCCAAACACAAAAACTCTTGAATGTTTAATGCATGAGAAGACGTGCACTATTTCTAAAGACAAATCTTAGATGAGAAGAAATTAACTCCAGGAAATCGCACTGCATAGATTATCCGTCAGGATCACCAAAAATAAATCACACAGACAAACTGTGTTTAATAAAGTGGGAGAAAGAGCCACAAGCTCCACACAGCAGAATGCAAAGCCAGTCCATGTGCACATTTAACAAAAAGAACCGCTGTGGGGATAAATCAGTCTCGCACTTACAAGCAGCACCCAGAGGATGTTAGCTGTACAGCTTGATGCACACGACACCGGTGGATAAATGTAACCCTGATCCGTGTTCCATCATGTGGCTTGTACAAGCCTGCATCAGTCATGAGTGAGCGCCAGTGTCT
This sequence comes from Cottoperca gobio, assembly GCF_900634415.1. NCBI lineage: Eukaryota > Metazoa > Chordata > Actinopteri > Perciformes > Bovichtidae > Cottoperca > Cottoperca gobio. Next base: position 9,117,779 of record NC_041377.1, read on the forward strand.
CGCAACCCTGCAGCGCAGTGGCCCCTCGTAGGAACCCAGCTGCTGTGATAATCCTGTTATCTGCCATTAAAGGTGCAGAGGGGGGGGCAGGTCGTACAGCACACCTCACCTGCCTCCATGTGTGTCAGGTTAACCCTCACAGCTGCAGACTAGATCTAAGCAAATCCATCTGGATGCACTCCAGACACACTCGCATGTATACAGGTGAGCTTACATACGCATTGTTATTGCTGACAGCTTGCTTCTTCACAAGATCCTTCTCCACACTCAAGCGGTACATCATTACATGCCTACGTGCTGTGTATTGAACATGCATAATGTATGAAACATCTAGCATCAACGTATGCATCCTAACTCACTCATGCGCACAGGTTGAGAACAATACCAACTCCATACCAAATCAAATCATCAGGCTGCAGCAGAGTCGAGCACACTGCAGAGACACTTCAAGCTACAACTCAGTGTCATGTCAAGTGTTTCCTTTGTAGCGTTAACACTGCCACTGTTAGGGGTACACTTTCTGCTGGTGCCTCAGCCACTGAATACAGAGACATCCAGGGGACTTTTAAGGCAAGTTTTCAATAAAAGCATCGACCAAATGCTGTATTTTAAATGCGAAATTCAGATGAACCATCAGAAACACATCACCAATGCTTTATGATTGTCTGTATGAGTGTTGCAGTCAGAGACACAGCACAGGTCTCAAGTCATGAGATGATTACCATTTATATAGCTCACACTATCGGTTACAAAGTCGATGCCTCATTCACAGGGTGTTGCTCCTTGTGCAGCGATAATGGGATTCCATTTAAACACCTTGCACCCTGTTTGTGGCCTCGACGGCTTTTACGACAAGGTGATATTTCAGGATACTGGCCTGCGAAATACCTCATGTAGAAAGGATTTCAGCAGTGGTTTATGGCAGATACACACATACACGCTCTTAAACATGCATGTAGGTGAAGGCAATCCATTTAAATTCCCCACCTGACTATAACCATGTCCAAAAGCTGTGTGATTTAAGAGAGGGTCCTAATAGGTAGAATGCAGCTCTGTCTCCGTGCCTGTACAATCAATGTGGCAATCTCCTCTCAGTAACATGTGGCACATGATAAGGAGAGCATGCCTTTAACAACGATGGTACCCCAGGACTCCTGAGATCACTGTCGTACGACTTGGCTTGACCCAGTTGGGAGTTGTGTGAGTCACCTGGGTGGGGTAAGGCGGGCCCTCAGAGGACGTTCTGCTGAAGGGAAATCATGGGTGTATTATAAGAACTGGTTACCAGACCACAAGAGGAGCCTATTCAATCTAAGGAGGACTGCTCGCCTGGCGCATACGCCCAAAAAGTGTTCTAGCGTCCAGGTTTACGTCCTGGTTATGCGGCCCACTAAAGCCCTGAGCTCCTGATCAGACCATAGACTTGACATTGTGGTGACATCACATTATTTATTTATTTTTTTAAATCGCTTTTCTTCCACGGATCAAACATTTATTCAAGTAGCCCCCTGGAATCTCTACAACAGAGCTGGCGAGTGCAGAGTTACCACAGAGTCACAACGGCCTCATTAGGTACCGAGAGAGGTCGGCCAAGTTTTGACAGGGTGTTAATATCGGAGGTCTGGCAGATCTAACAGGCACAAGGACAAATCTGGCAGCAGATCAGTTGGTTACAGCTGGTTCATTGTTGTGATTCGTCGTGTTTTGGGTATAAAGATTTGTTTGGGGTTTATATTTCAAATTGAACTCATCAGCTCAGTGAAGCTACCAGAGAAATGTCTGGTGATGACCAAGATACTCAAGTCCAAGTTCATCTTCACTAAATGATATACACAGCTCTAAAGCAAACAGTTTGCATGTCTTACAAATGTAAAAACATATCAGTCAAGTGTAGATATTTGAGGAAATCCACATCAGTCTAACATCGTAACGAGAAGCTGACCATCTCACAGCTTTGGAAACTGATTTGTGTCTTTATGCTTCTTTATGTGAGCGATCACAAACTCTACATAGACGTCAGCATTGTGATTCAGAAGCCATCAAACAGCTGGCTTTAAGGACAAATGAGGACGTTTAACTTCACCACCCAGCTGTAATCCAGTGTCAAGATAGCTTCGCCGGCGCACAGACTGCATCTGTGGCGATGCAGGATGTAGATGGGGCGGCTCGCCAGCCTCCCAGCAGTGTCACAGGGTTCAGCTCTCTCCCTGCCTGGACTCTCTCTCTCTCTCTCTCTCTCTCTCTCTCTCAGCACACTAAGTTTTTCCACTCGTGCCCATCCCGTTCCCCTTCGTCTCCCTCCCTCTTCAGTTGGTGTCATCTTGTTCTCCCCTCTGCATCTAACTCTCTCTGGCGTCTCTGGCTCTCTCCCGTGTTCTGTATCTTTGTCCTCCTTCACTCTCTGCCTGACCTGGACATCACCATTATCATCACTTTGCCTCTGAGGCTTGTTTCCATGAATTCCACACTTATGATGCTGTCCTGTTTTGACATGTTTTCCCTCCGACTTTATTCAGTGGTCTCATCTAATTCCTCACGGAATGAGCTGCTGATGTACCACCTCAAGCCCATGTGTGTGTGTGTGTGTGTGTGTGTGTGTGTGTGTGTATGTGTGTGTGTGTTTGAGTTGGGTGAGAGGGTTCTCTTAGGATGTCACCGCACCATTACCAAGAGTAGTGACATGTAGAAAGATCTGTATGAAGAAGTGACTCCAGTAAGAATCCTTTCCAGCTACGATCATCTTCTGCCACACTGAGCAAGATTTTATCCAACAAGTCTAAGAGGCTGAAGCTCAGCAGCCCCAAGAGGGTTCTGTGTTCATCACACCCCACCAAATAAAGTGTTGCTGCATCCTATAGGTATGTAAGGACAGTCGTGTCTGGTAGCTTTAAATTAAAAGTGTCTTAGACGCATGAGTGTGCTCAGTAAATGGTAATGATCCATTGAAGGTAATACAAGGTATATATATATATATATATATATATATATATATATGTCTATCTAAAAATAGGCAATAGACTCCTTTCCCATTAATTGTATATTTAGTATGTCAGAAGTTATCGCGTCCACCTTGGTGTAATGTTTCCATCGTGGCCGATCGTTGCTGGAGCCGATAAATATCGTGACGACTGCAGAGTCATTTGTCCCGCCTATAACAACCTTTCCCACGAAAGACAAAGCTAGATGCTAGTGGGCGATAGTGAGTTTTGGCTCAACACTGACCTGAAGTTGCACGTTGAACTGTGACGAGAGCCTCTTCATCCTTCACAATTAAACCATCACACACAGAAATAACAACATATGCACCATGGGGAATGCATGAAGCTAACCAGCTTTACAACTATTGTTTGAGAGGGAAATCACTTTTCAGGTTGATGACTACAGAATTGGTATAAATGAAGGCAAAGGACAGATGGACAAACCCACGTCAAGCTTTTTGTTGTTGAGTCCTCCTGATTTATTTAGCAGTCCAGCATTGATCTATGATGATCTATAGGTTTCCAAACATGGCCTCTCACAGCTCTGCACAGTGAGGGCACATCTGCATACTGCCAGGTAAATTATTTAGGCAACATCTGCTGCGTATTCTTACCAACTGCCATCGTGTCTTCTGTTCTGACACCAGCGCAGTAATACAACGGTACGCATCAGATCCCAGTAAAACAAACCAATCCGGTATTAAATTATTCACTCATCATCACCAGACCCCCAGAGCTAGAGAACAATTCATTACATATCAGATTCCACCGGGGGGGCGAGCCAGTAAATTCTTACACAATGCAGTGATAGCTCCCAGAGCTCCAGCTTTAATGCTCGGTTAAAGCATGAAAAGGACGTATATGCAGAACAACAGCTTTATATGGACGTCCTGGTTAAAATGGTGAAGAGAAACTCTGTTAAAGATTAGCTGGAGCGCAGTAACAGCTGTCAGGTGATTGGCTGATGAGCAGGCTTCAGGAGATACCTTAGCAACACTGCTGCCGCCCCGCCTGGCCAACCACAGCCAATCACTGCCAGCAGATTCTCCCTCAGGGTCAGACGAGCAGTCCGATCGTAATCACTTCCTCATTCACTGGAATGAACGTGGAAATGAGAAAATAAGAGGGGGAGGAAAGAGAGAGAGGCGTGGGAGGGGAACAAGAGGAGAGGGAAGACACAGACTCCCAGGGAGATGGAAGGAGGAGCTCGGACAAATAAGCCTTTCTTCTGGGTGACTTTTGGATGTTTGTCACAAAGATGGTACCGACTCCCGCTGGGTAATCACAGGGTCAGATGTAGATCACACGGTCATGTTCACAACACTGCTGTGACGTTGAAGCCTCACTGAACTTGATGGGTTTACATGTGGACTGCCATCAGATGTGGGTGGAAATCTAACTAGTGCCTGGAGAATAAATCTAATCTTAACAGTCAACGAGCTGAACACAGCAGAAAGACAAAGGAACACACAGACATTTGAGAAAACATGGGGCTCTACCAGGAGAGCGAGCGGGACGTCCCAGTTATTTGATTTTACACAGGGGAAAACAAACTGCGCAGAGTTAACAAAAGTCCCTGAAGCTCAATGATTAACATGTTAAATCTCATTTGTTTTATCCGTAAATAAAACGTAACTGTAAAGATGACAACTCAAGGTAACTCAGACTGTCTTTCCTCGGACCTGTAACTTCCTGGAGTCTCCGCTGCTAAGCTAAACTAAGCTAAGCTAACAGGGCTGCTGGCTCCAGCTTTATATTTATCAGACACACATGAGCGGTAACAATATTATCATCCCAACTCCCAGCAACTAAGCACATAAATATATTTCCCACAAGTTCAACTAGCAAGCAGGACATATCATAAATCATATAAAAGAGACATCGTTACAAATGTACGTTGTAATAACATAAATACTCTTCTGCTGGGTTCAACTATGAAGGCTAACAGAGTGCAGTCAGTACGACACCAAGGGGAAGAGACATTTCCCATGAAGCCAGGACGTTACACCGTCACCTCAGAAGCATCGCCAGGAATATTAAAAACCTTACAAGAAACTATCTTTTCTCCAAAACATGCGTCTGCCAGCTGAAGGCAACAGTTAGGACGGAGAGGGAGAACTTATCTGTTGGCAGGACACACATCTGAAGAGAGCCAATCAGCTCCCTTTACAGATGAATATTTGATGTCACTCCTTGCTCAGTTCCAGCTTCAAGGGGGGGGGGGGGGGGTCCATTCACCTAGATATCAGCTTCCATTTAGCAGACCCAACACAGAATATGCTCCCAAAACATGGCCTCGTTTTGTTCTTTGATTCTGGAGCTTATATATATATATATAAAAGCAAACCCTGATGTTGGACACAGTGAGCAGGATATAAGTGATGTGGTGTACTCTGATTATTGGAGTGGCCAGATGGATGTTTTTGTGTGTTTTGTCTACTGCAGAGCTTTGCAATCATCCAGAAAGAACGACAGATCCAAGGGCAGGGACGCACCTTCTCTAAAAGGGTATACAATGTTGTTGCCAGGCAGCACAAGCAGCAACATGTCTCTGTTTGGCTTTAAAAAGTAAAAGAAGAAAAAATGAGAGCACTCCCAGAAGGCACTCAGGTCTAAAAGGAGAAAGAAATAATGAAGTACAATCATCTTTTTATGTGATCTTAATAGCGCTACAAATGTCAGAGCTGATGTATTGCTGCGCTTTCGCTGCGCTCAGATGTTTCCTGGGCTTCGCCTGGACAATCATTACGCTTATCAAAAGCACTTCATTAAAGGAATCAGGTCAGAGGCAGGGAGAGGGTGTGTCTCCATTATCTTTCAGTCTGTGTGTGTGTGTGTGTGTGTGTGTGTGTGTGTGTGTGTGTGTGTGTGTGTGTGTGTGTGTGTGTGTGTGTGTGTGTGTGACTATGTGCAGACAGTGTGAACTTGTCCTAATGACAGAGTTCTCTCCATCGATCCGTCGCCACACAGGAATCTGACCCCGTCGAGGTCGTCAGACTCAAACTCAGCTCAACTTGCCAAGCTACTGCCCTCCATGAGAGAACAGCGTCCCATTAGCGCAGCAGATACCGCTTCACAGAAAAAACATTTGTCTCATTTTTAAGGGTATTATTCCCTTCCTATTTCCTATTAACATAAAAAGCGTCTCAAACAGAGAGTAAATATGTATTCCAAGGGAGTTTAGGGGAGGGTGGGGCGGGCCCTGCCCAACGCCACGCTACATGAGGCAAGATGAAAGACTGGAGACGCTGAGGGGGGAGCAGAAAGTCCACCTTCCCCCCCACCCCCCTCATCTTTATAAATAGCTATTAGGAGATATGGAACGAAGGAGCTACTGGGAATTCAGACAACAGCAGCAATTGTAGCAACATGTTCCCTCTTTGTGAAGAAAACAACTTTCATCCTCTGACTTACACACAGACACACACACACACACACCCACACACACACACACAGCCTACCTTCTTCTGGTCCTCCAGCTTTTGACTTGTCGACTTCTTGCCATGCTTGCTGGCTTCCGGTACATCCATCCCTGGTCCAAATACAGAATAACTCCAGAGTGAAATCACAGGGAATCAGTTGAAGAGAATCCAGATTGTTACAGTTTCCCAACGACGGCCTGTGTCCGGCTCACGCCTTCACACGGACACAGGCGATCCATGGCAGGTGGTGGTTTGAACGGTTAAAGTAAAACGTGTCTCTGAGTGTTGTCGGCGCAGGGAAGGTTTTGGAGAACAGCAGCGAGAGACTACCGATAGAGCGTCATTGTGATGACTGGAGCAAAGAGAAGAGCGGAGATGCCTTCAGCCTGCAGATTGTGTAGTTTTACATGAAGATAACAGCTTATGCCAGCTTCGTCCTCAGAGTGCAACGCCCGGCTGCAGCAGAGTCTTCGCTCCACATCTGGGGAAAGAAGAAAGATAAGACATATGATTGCAAATGCAGAAAATGCCCAAAATAAAAAGGGAAGCACAGTTTCAGTATCTGCATATCAAAGTGAATGTTGCCATGGTGCTCAGAGAGGCAGAGAGAAGGAGAAGCCGTTTCTTCTACGATGATTCTTTTTGATTGTTGCCTTTTTTTCTCCAAACCTATTTTCCACCATAAAGCTGCATGGGAAGGTTTGAGTCACACTGAGGTCGGGTAACCCTGGGAAGGGTCCAAGTATGGAAAGATAACCACAGGATGGGGGGCTGGCCCCGCCGCAGTCCAGGGTTTAATTTCTGTTTGTGGTACTTATAGCACGATGTGTGAATGAAAGCCCAAACGAGTCAGAGTCTGTGTCAAACGGAACACATCGAGCAGTGTGGGACTAATTCTATGTGGACATATTGGGTGTGACTGTGAATAAAATGTGAAATGTGCTCAATGCAGTAGTTATGCAGAACTAACTGAGTGGTTTGATGAGTTTCATGGGAGAAGCGGTCTTAATTTGCAGTAATAGTATAACAAAGACGACTTTTGCTCATTTAAATGATTTGCACACTTAATTTCAAAGTGCAACAATTGACATATTGGTACTTCCTGCAAACTGATGCTGTACTTTGTTCTGAGGGCCAAACACAGAACAATCAGCCCACACAAGCACCAATACAGTCTACAGTCACTTATACAGTTTCCTCACACACAGAAACACGATTGCACTGTCACTCAAATCAATACTTTGCGCTGCAGTAGAGCCACCGTCCGTCCACAGAAGTTGGCCAATCAAACGCTCCAATAATCCCATAAAGTCATCCCTGAAACCTGCCTCCCCAGCCGACCACCACCAGGCCATCAGGAAACCGGACTTGTGTTCACCTCCGTCTCCTCTCTGGTCTTTTTTCTTTGCCACTAAACACTTACCCAGCTCCAGAGTGCCATGTAGCACTGCAACCCGTCAGTTACTTAAGGGCAATCACGTCAAGTGCTGCCAACTCAGAATTGGTTCTTAGGGGACATCATTATTCCAGCGCTGGAGCCCAACGAGAGTTTCTATTGAAACCCAGAGTGTTAGCTTCTAGCAATAATCTGTGAAAAGCATTCCTTTCAAGTACCATGGGGATGCTGTTCCATTATAGTTGCCTCAAACAACAAGCAATGCACAGGGAATATTTGCAGCAACGGGTGATGATGAAATTCAAGCGTGCTCTCTGAATACTAGAAACACCACAGAGGTTGGTGAGGCAATAACACTGCATCCTAGAAATGCTAAACTTACTAAAAGCACAGCTGTATTCTTCTACACTTCCCCGTTCCCCTCAGCAGTGGAATTATATGGAGGCTTTCTAAACTCATGCATACTGCATGGTTGCTAATTTGCCTCTTTTTTCTTCTTGAATATTACAAAGGGAACAGGAACCTCAGTGAGAAGGGCACGGCATACTTTCTGTCTGGTGCAAGGAAGAGGCTAGCTGGCACTCGCTGTCAGAGTGACAAGCCGCCTCCGACGTGGGCCTCCGGGGTCAGAGGTTATTCTCCATCTGCTTTTCCTGACAAGCAACAGCAGGTACAGAGCAGCCTTATCAGGGAAGCAAGGAGGGAGGCAAGTGCCTGACAAGATATTGCTCCGCTGCATCCTGTACGGTCTGCAACTCATCTGGAACAGGTTCCAAACTAACTAACATTTGTTGACAATGTCAACGCAGATTAGATTTCCGACCACATACAAGTCCTGCAAGTATATAACCAGGCAATGCACTTGCTCTATCTTTGACCTCGCATACATTGCAGACACCAGCATGCTCTGCACATAACCAGCTGAGAATCAACGCTAATCAGCTGCAGCTGAGTCAAAGGCCACAGCGGCGGAGTCGCTGCTGTGGCCTATATTTATCAACAGTAAACTTGTGTGGGCAGCGTCTGCTCTCTCTGCTCCTCATATTCTCCTACTCCCTTTTCAGAACACTTTATAAGAACCATCACAATCAAACACTGACATTATTATATTCTATACTATATATATTCTAGTTTTCCACTTTTTAATACATTTGAAAGTAATGAAATAGAGACAGTGCCGTGTTTTAAACAGCTTGTACCAGAGGTGGACGAATGAAGTTTCTTATATACTGAATAATATATTATAATTACTGCCTTTGCTGAGTATGTTGGCCAGTAAATGAAGTATATAGGGTATGGTACAAAAATTAAATGTGTTAAAATAAGTTAAAAAAAGAGTCAACCTTCTGAAATTATAAATAGAATTAAACATGTTCTTGTTTAAGAGAATATATAAAGAATAATGTGTTTTAATCCCCTCTGGTTGTAAAGGATCTTATAGGAAGTGAAATCTCCATATTTATGAGCAGCAGCCGCCGGTGTGTGCTGCTGGTGATCCCACCTTCTATCTCAGCCGCTGGACAATCCCCCCCCCCCCACCTTTCACCGCCACTTGGTATTCAACGGGTGTCTGTAACTCTCCAAGTGGTCAATAAAGTTTGATTCACGAGGTGTAGGGCCATAACTACACACTGCTGCTTTAATTCCCGGAGATGTAAATGACGGCTGTAGACCCAGCATGATTTCCTCGGGGAGAGCAGGACGGAGCATGTGCCGTAAATCATCATCTCAAAAGGTCAGAGGTCAAACATAAAAAACGCAACGCCATCACATTAAAATGCTATAATGCTCTAATGGCATTCCTTCAACATAAACCTCACTGTATCGGCCTCAGTGAGAATCACGGCCAATCAAAACATCCGATGAGGTCGCTGAGAATAACGTCCTTCATGAAACATCGCTACGCTTTTAATCTGCACATTTATTTGTGCATACACCTCTTAACATGCAGCAAAGCAGCAGTACAGTGCAGCTTCATACTTACAGACAAATAACAAATATATAAAAAACATGACAGTATATGTTGTTGCTGGAACTTCACAAGTGGAGCATTTACTTACCTATTTCATCTTAGAACAAAACGGGAAGATCTCTAAAGCTTCTGTAAACTACACACCTTATTTAAGGCATCAAACCAAAAGCCCATCGACTGCGAGACGAGGGAACGAGGAGAACGAGGAGAACGAGGGAACGAGGGAACGAGGGGAACGAGGGGAACGAGGGGAACGAGGGGAAAGGAGGGAACGAGGGAAGGAGGGGAACGAGGAGAAAGGAGGGAACGAGGGGAACGAGGAGAAAAGAGGGAACGCGGGGAACGAGGGGAAATAAGGAACGAGGGGTTTTAGGACTCACTGCAGCTCTCTGGTGGGGTTTAGCGCTGTGACGCTGTCATTAGGGCCATGATGCCATCTGCACAGGTTGCTGATGTAAGCTTCTTTTTAATTTGCCAGAACGTGTCAACACCTCAACACACTCACATATCTACATAACTCTAATATCCACATGGCAGCACAGAGCCAGTGTCCACTGTGCAGACGACTGGGGAGAAATGGAGTGAAGGGAATACGCTCAGCAATTAGGACATTTGTAATAGCCTTGCCATACTTCACTTGGCTCCACAATGGGCCATTAATAATCCTGATAAATCTAATAAATGCAACAGGGATCCTTTGCTACACATTATAGCATTAAAGGGACTGAAGCAGCTCCCCGACACAAACCACGGCAGCTCACAGTTAAAACACACTTTCACAAACGACTGATTAAGGAGTGGACACTGATGTGATTGTAATGTACAGCATTTAGAATTCTGCACTTCTATCTACTTATCAAAGATAACATGTAGCTCAGCAATGATGGAAGTGTCGTTTAAGGAGGGATGACATAATGTTGTAATGAATCAAGCAGCAGCGAGATGTAAAGGAAGATAAAAATATACATTTCTACACAAATGCATCATAAAAGATGTGGAAGCTTTATGAAATAACAATAACTATACTACAGGATATTCACAGCTCAGGAAACCATGAGGGAGGACAAATAAACCAGATGCTCCTGCAAATATTAATGAAGAGCAAGATGTGTGTGGTTGTATTAACATAAACATGCCTGCAGAGGCCGTGTGTGTGACAGTGTGTGTGTGACAGTGTGTGTGTGACAGTGTGTGTGTGTGTGTGACAGTGTGTGTGTGTGTGTGTGACAGTGTGTGTGTGTGACAGTGTGTGTACAGACAGTGTGTGTGTGACAGTGTGTGTGTGTGTGTGTGTGTGTGTGTGTGTGTGTGTGTGTGTGTGTGTGTGTGTGTGTGTGTGTGACAGTGTGTGTGACAGTGTGTATGTGTGCGACTGTGTGTGTAGACAGTGTGTGTGACAGTGTGTGTAGACAGTGTGTGTGTGACTACAGTGTGTATGGCAGTGTGTGTGTGCGTGTGTGTGTGTGACGGGGGTCTCTCCGATGCTAGCCCTGTGATGTGTCCCGGCTCCGGACAGTTCGGCTCCACATGAGTGTGTTGACTTGTGCTGCCTGAAGTCAACAGATACTGAGCATGTGGAGCTGGATGGTGAAAGCAGTGAAAGGACATTAAGTGCAAGGAAGGAGGCCGTAAACATCAGACACACAACAGTGTGTGAGACGTGGAGCACAACATGCAATAATACACAACTGAGCTCCAAAACATTCTCCTGTACAGGTTCTGGATATGTTCCAAAGCTCAAGTTCAAATCTACTCCGGGTGTTCTCTGGTGCTCATGGAGCTTTAATGGTTGCAAGAAGCGATACGTTGCACCACTCTGCAGAACCAATGAGCCCACTGTCAAGTGAGGTGGACCGAGTCCGAGGCCAGGCACAGGTAAACATCCAGACACCTGAATGTGCCACCTCTGATCCCCCAGCAGCCTTACGTCACAGATTATTTAAGATTCAAGGGTAATGTAACATTATCCAACACAGGGTAGCACAATGTGGTCGTAGGTTAGTGTACTGCTACACGGTAGTAGTGGCGTATTCCTGAAGGAGGAATGTATACAAACAAAAACAATGGTGAATTCTCTGACATCTTTAACATCTTTAACTAAAAAAGACCTAACACACTGATCTCCTGCCGCCGCACTTCCTGTGGTCGCTCATCCCATCACCACACTTCCTTCTCCGATGTTGAGTGTATCTCTATCTTATGCCGCAAGTGATCCAGTAAATAAAGAAAAAGACGAACAGACAACCGGCTGCTGCTGCAGCACCGTCGCCACAGTGTGCAGGGAGACTTACAATAGAGTTGAGAGAAGAAGAAGGCTGAGAGTGACAGAGAAGAAGAAGAAGAAGAAGAAGAAGAAGAAGAAGAAGAAGAAGAAGAAGAAGAAGAAGAGACTGATGCAGGAGAGTAGAAACTGTGACAGCGATCCAGAAACAAATATGCCAAACAAAGGAAACTAGTTCTGCTACAGTTACACTATAATAGAACCACATAAAAGCAAAGCAAACCCAAAGTCCTGAATCTTCTCAAACTAACGTCTCCGACTTTACATCGTAAGAATCTCTGGAGAGATGGACGCCGGGCTGCAGGAGTAATATGTTTAGGCAATATCTTTAATTGGTATGGAAGCAACAATCCACACCAGGAGACAGCTGGCTTCTTCTGTTGTCAGGGTAACTGCAGAGAGAAGGCAGCAGAGTGTGTGTGTGTGTGTGTGTGTGTGTGTGTGTGTGTGTGTGTGTGTGTGTGTGTGTGTGTGTGTGTGTGTGTGTGTGTTTGTGTGTGTGTGTGTGTGTGTGTGTGTCGCTGCAGGGATCCTGGCTCTCTTTAACAGGGTGATCACTATTGTGAAGGTGAAGACTGACTCATTAGCTGGAGGAATGTGTGTTGCAGTCATCTTTGTGCTGTTTGTTTTGTTCCTCAATCGCCCGACATCCTCCCGACATCCACCTCACATCCTCCCCACATCATCCCCACATCCTCTCGACATCCTCCCCACATCCTCTCGACATCCACCCGACATCCTCCCGGCATCCTCTTGACATCCTCTTGACATCCTCCCGACATCGTCCCGACATCCTCCCGACATCCACCCCACATCCTCCCCACATCCTCCCGACATCCACCCGACGTCCTCCCGACATCCACCCGACATCCTCCCGACATCCTCTTGACATCCACCCGACATCCTCTCGACATCCACCCCACATCCTCCCGACATCCTCCCGACATCCTCCCGACATCCACCCCACATTCACCCGACATCCTCCCGACATCCTCCCGACATCCTCCCGACATCCTCCCGACATCCTCCCGACATCCACCCGACATCCTCCCCACATCCCCACGCAACTGTATATCTCTGCTGAACCAAATTATACTACAGCTGTTAACTCCATCACCACCTGTCTGTCAGCAATAAATAAATGGATGAGCAATAATTTCTTAAAATTAAATAAGAACAAAACTGAAATCCTACTAGTAGGTCCTGTAACAAAAAGAGAGATGATGCTGAATAACATGGAGAAACTTACTCCTTTGATTAAACCTGAAGTCACAAGTCTTGGTGTTATTATAGACTCAGATCTAAGCTTTAAATCCCACATAAACAAGATGACAAAAACATCATTCTTCCACCTTAGAAATATAGCTAAAATCTGACAATTTATAAATCAAAAGGATGCTGAAAAACTAATCCATGCTTTCATCTCAAGCCGACTCGATTACTGTAATGCACTCTTTACCAGGCTCGCAAAAAAATCAACGGAGAGACTTCAGCTCATCCAAAACGCTGCAGCGAGGCTGCTGACTAGAACCAAGAGGAGAGACCACATCAGTCCAGTGTTAGCCGCTCTACACTGGCTTCCAGTAACTTTTAGAATTGACTCTAAGGTCCTCCTTCTTGTATACAAAGCCCTAAACGGACATTACGATCATCCACTACTGGTTTATTAAATGTTCCCAGAAAATCTTTTGGGGATGCAGCCTTTTGCAATTATGAACCAAAGCTATGGAACACTTTACCTGCAGACATTAGGGAGGCAAGCTCGCTCAATATCTTCAAAAGTAAGCAAAAAACATATCTTTTTACTTTAACCTTTTAATGGTGATATTTTATATCTCTTTACTTTAGCCTTTTAATAGTGATATTTTATATCTCTTTACTTTAAATCAAATCAAATCAAATTTATTTGTATAGCCCAATATCACAAATTATACATTTGTCTCAGTGTGCTTTACAGACTGTACAGGTTACGACATCCTCTGTCCTTAGACCCTCGCATCGCACAAGGAAAAACTTCCTAAAAGAAACCCCAAAATTAAAAGGGAAAAAATGGAAGAAACCTCAGGGAGAGCAACTGAGGAGGGATCCCTCTCCCAGGACGGACAGACGTGCAATAGATGTCGTGTGTACAGGATAAACAACATAGTACAAATACAACATTTGACAGAAATTATGTTGTGTTGGAAAAAAAAGAAATAGAAAGTTTGGATGAATCCAGGAAAATGTCAATAAGGCTTCCCGGTGTCCAGCAGGACCAGGTCAGCAGCCTTTTAATGGTGATATTTTATATATTTTTATCTTAGCCTTTTAATGGTGCCACTTTAAACTAATTTAAATCATTTCATACATTTTTAAGCTTGGTTTTCCTGAAGGAGGATCATTTAGTGTTGAGGAAGTAAGAAAGTTAAAAGTAAGGTTTAGAGAGCAAGAGGAAAAAGTAATGTCAAAGAGAAAGATTGAATCTGAAGCGTTGAAAACAATGGAAGAACATAAAAGACAGTTTATGTTATGGGAGAAGGAAGCAGAGAACAGGGATAGGAAGAAAGTATGTGGATTATTTGCAAAGACAAATATAGATGAAAGTACAGACAAAGGGATTATGAAAATGTCAAAGAATGTGTAAAGGCTGCTATTTTATCTGCTATTTTATATTATTTTATCTGCTATTTTATCTGCTATTTTATACTATTTTATCTGCTATTTTATCTGCTATTTTAGCTGCTATTTTATCTGCTATTTTATATTATTTTATCTGCTATTTTATCTGCTATTTTATCTGCTATTTATCTGCTACTTTATATTATTTTATCTGCTATTTTATCTGCTATTTTATCTGCTATTTTATCTGCTATTTTATACTATTTTATACTTTTTTAATTCGGCTATTTTTATAATGGTACTTCAGACTCATTTACATCTACACTGTGATTATTGTACTGTAAATGCTCTTATTCTTACCTTGTACTAATTGTCATGTTTTTGATGTGAAGCACTTTGGGCTGCAATTCTTGTATGAAAGGTGCTATACAAATAAAGCTTATTATTATTATTATTATTATTATCCTCCCGACATCCTCCCGACATCCTCCCGACATCCTCCCCACATCCTCCCGACATCCTTCCGACATCCTCCCGACACCTGACGTTTGTTTCCAGAGATGAGTGTTTGTTGTGACAGAAAGTGATTCAGGAATAGTTTCAGGAGCCTCACAGCTAAACACCCCTGCTCGCTTGGGATTTTATATCTCACACCGGCAGCAAGATTCCTCAATGAAACGAAACATATTAATATAAAAGATATTACACAATGTATAACAAATGTACAGAGAGTTAAAAGGTAAACTGTCAGTAGTAAGCAGCTACACATCACCACGTGATTACAACACCTGAAGGTTGCAAAGCTCATTAAAAACAGAACTCAAAACCAGCAAAAATGTCAGATAGTTTTTAATTTTTTGTATTAATTCAAGGCTCCGTCACACCAACAACTGTTTGATTCACTTCAATGGAAAGGCTGTTGCCAACGATTGCTTGGCTGGAGCAGAATATATCTGCTCAGGTGTGTTGCTTTGAGTTCATGTTCGTCACCAAAGCAAAGCGTGAGGTCAGTACGGACTTGAACGCTCGTCAGTACAAACAGATCGTCACAGCCATTATGACAGACACAGTGTAACAGACATAGTGTAACAGACACAGTGTAACAGACACAGTGTACACAGTGTAACATACACAGTGTAACAGACACAGTGTTACAGACACAGTGTAACAGACACAGTGTAACAGACACAGTGTACACAGTGTAACATACACAGTGTAACAGACACAGTGTGACAGACACAGTGTAACAGACACAGTGTAAAAGACACAGTGTAACAGACACAGTGTACACAGTGTAACAGACACAGTGTACACAGTGTAACAGACACAGTGTACACAGTGTAACAGACACAGTGTACACAGTGTAACAGACACAGTGTAAAAGACAGTGTACACAGTGTAACAGACACAGTGTAACAGACACAGTGTAAAAGACAGTGTACACAGTGTAACATACACAGTGTAACAGACACAGTGTACACAGTGTAACAGACACAGTGTACACAGTGTAACAGACACAGTGTAACAGACACAGTGTGACAGACACAGTGTAACAGACACAGTGTAAAAGACACAGTGTACACAGTGTAACAGACACAGTGTAACAGACACAGTGTAACAGACACAGTGTAAAAGACACAGTGTACACAGTGTAACAGACACAGTATAACAGACAGTGTAACAGACACAGTGGACACAGTGTAACAGACACAGTGTAAAAGACACAGTGTACACAGTGTAACAGACAGTGTGACAGACACAGTGTACACAGTGTAACAGACAGTGTGACAGACACAGTGTACACAGTGTCACAGACACAGTGTACACAGTGTAACAGAGACAGTGTCACAGACGCAGTGTAACAGACACAGTGTACACAGTGTAACAGACACAGTGTACACAGTGTAACAGACAGTGTAACAGAGAGTGTGACAGACACAGTGTCACAGAAGCAGTGTAACATACACAGTATCGCAGACGCAGTGTCACAGATGCAGTGTCAAAGATGCAGTGTCACAGATGCAGTGTCACAGATGCAGTGTCACAGACGCAGTGTCACAGACGCAGTGTAACAGACACAGTGTAACAGACACAGTGTAACAGGCAGTGTAACAGACACAGTGTAACAGGCAGTGTAACAGACACAGTGTACACAGTGTAACAGACACAGTGTACACAGACACAGTGTACACAGTGTGACAGACACAGTGTACACAGTGTGACAGACACAGTGTACACAGTGTACACAGTGTCACAGACGCAGTGTAACAGACACAGTGTACACAGTGTAACAGACGCAGTGTAACAGACACAGTGTACACAGTGTAACAGACACAGTGTACACAGTGTAACAGACGCAGTGTAACAGACACAGTGTACACAGTGTACACAGTGTAACAGACGCAGTGTAACAGACACAGTGTACACAGTGTAACAGACACAGTGTACACAGTGTACACAGTGTAACAGACGCAGTGTAACAGACACAGTGTACACAGTGTAACAGACACAGTGCTCCATGAGTTACGAGGCTGGTTAGCTGTCCTGCTGCTAATCTGCCACTTTGTTGTGTTACTAAATACATTTTTAGGACTTAAAATTTCTTCCATCTCTGAACTGAATAAGGCTGTCGCAATATCACATTTTCAAAATGTTAAAAGAATTCACCATAACGACGGAAACATTTTGTCAAATGTCTTTATTATTTATTATGTTCGGTTAGGTTTTGTTTTTTGAAGAAATAAACGGAAAAGATTGAAGTGGTGCTGGACTACATACACAAGATTATTATACGTGTATAATTAACATGATAATAACTACGTGGATCTGAACTCCTGATGAACTCTTCATTTATAAATCACTCTATAGTTGACCTGAACACATCATCTAATAACTTCAACTTCACACAAACTGCTTCAAGTCGAGTTTCTCTGACGCTCCCTTTCATTCTCTCAAGTTTCAGACTTTAAATTTACTTCAATAAAACTGTGTGCGTGTCACCCTTTTCCTCTCCAAGCATCAGGCTCTTTCTCTGTAGTCTCTCCCCCTCTCTTGGCATTACGCTGTCCTTGCTCTCCCTCTCTCTCCCCCCCTCTCTCTCCCTCTCCCTCTCTCTCTCCCCCTCTGTCTCTCTCTCTCTCTCTCTCCCTCTCTCTCTCCCCCTCTCTTGGCATTACGTTGTCTTTCCTCTGCCTTCCTGTGCTGTCTGACAGGGAGGATGAACTGGGGGGGGGGGGGGGGGGTGGAACCTTCACGCTGCTTCATTCATCTACATAGAAGCAGCATTACCACCCAATTACACTTAGATTACATTAATGTGCTTTCAGCAGCCAAGCCTCCTCTGCACGCGCCAAACCCATTCTCCACCGTGGAGTGGAGCATTATGGAGGCGCGTAATCTTGTGATTTTGTGTCGGGATTAACATCAAATCTCATTATGGCTGCGGTGGATCATATGAGAGGGAGGATGGAAGGAGGGTTACATCTTTACTTGTTTTTTCAGAAATCAGATCAGGGCTGTGAAATCTCAATTACACCAGGCAGCATTTGGGAGGTGGTTTTATTACAGGCTGCACAAGAGCCTGTTGGCTAATTTGCCATTTGGGCCCGTTAAACACACACACACACACACACACACACACACACACACACACACACAGTCGGCCTCCAGGGGTCAGAACGAGACGAGTCACAGCTCGGAGGGAGAGGACACAAATCAAACAGCCGAACCCCCCCCCCCCCCCCCTCCTTCAGCTCACCACGCCCCTCCACACGCCTCTCTTCTGTTAGCGTTTCCTTCAGCCTGCCACGCTCGCGCTTCATAAAACTCTCTTTTATTGCCAATAGATTTGTGAAGGTTGTAATTGCTTAAGTGATCTACAGCCGGCTGCAGGACGCAGACGCTCATTTCACTCCGTTTAAAACCGCGCCACGCCAAAGTGGAGTTAAGGGGAGCGCCTTGTCCTGTTGAACTAAACAGATTGTCAGGCTCAGTAACATTTCAACACATCCACACACACGTCTTCTTTCATACAGATATGTACTTAATTCCCATGTCCTGCATTCTGAACATGCTAAACACACAGTATTTGAACACATATACACACACACACACACACACACACACACACACACACACACACACACACACACAAACCCCCCTCCCCCGGCAGTGCACCTCACTAAATCACACTGAGGCCTCAGCAGAAATGTAACAGCGCAGCAGTGTTCAACCATTGATTACCGAATGCATCATCTTTTTATATTCACAACAGGGTGGAGAGAGGTGTGGGGGGGGGGGGGTGGAGCTCAACAGGGACTGGCTAAACATGCAGGCAGTGTTCGGGGGAATCTGTTCTTGAATGGCATCAGATTCCATCAGAGCGTTTTCACAGCAGCAGAGATGCAGGAACAGAAATAAATAAAGATTTAAGCCGCTTGAAGTAAACTGTTTTAATAAAGATGGTGATTTCATATATCGCCATCATCAGGCACAAGTTCCACTTTTAGCATGTGAACACTGAACTAAGATGGTAACCATGGCAAACCGTATACCTGCTAAACATCAACATATTAGCATCGTCCTCCTTTAGCATTTTAGCATGCTGATATTAGCTTTTAGCTGAAAACAATGATGTCCAGTACAGCCTGAAAAAGCTGCAGGGGTGGGACAGGAAACATCTTATAACGTAGTAAACAAGAGAAGGAGAAGTGATCCGTAATCCTTCTGCAACAGCTTCTCTAATATGTAATTAGTCCAACATTCCTGCAGTGGATTCTAACTGCCTTTGAGGGGTTCCCAGGAAACGATGTCTGCATGTGCCTCAACATTACGTTTGTTGTTTCATTCACAGAAGCTGTTTGACAATAGCTCTCCAACAAAAGGTAGAACAAAGGTTTGTTAAGGTACTACTGTACCCGGCAGTACCGTCAGGAACAACAGCGTCCCGTTGTCCCGGGACGATGGATCATGTGAAACGGATGAACAGAGATTTTCACGGACTGTGTTGAAATGAGCAGGAGAGATAATTACATCGACTACACTTCTGGTTTTGTGACTTCTCTAGTAATAGAAGTTCTCTCCACTGTTTCGCTGGGCTGGTCAGAGACACTGAGGGGAAATGACAAAAAGTTAAAGGTATTTTTAAAAGCTAAAGAGATTCGGTACTGATTAGAACTTTAAATGTCAGTAGAATCTGTCCTACTGAAACACACATACTGTAGTGTTGCTGCTCATACAGCTGCAGACCCGTGAGCTGCAGAATCTGAATACTGTCAGAAACCACAGGATTCCCCGTGGGGAGTCACACTCCACCCAGAATCATGCGTGAAGGGTGGGGTGAGGTGATGGAGGAGCAGCAGAGGACCCTTCAAGTTTCCAGTATTCCATTAGCCGCTCTGTAATGTACGGCTCTACCACACACACACACACACACACACACACACACACCCTCCCCCATTCCACTGCCTCTCCTCTTCATCCTCCTCCTCCTTCACACACCTCACACCCTTCGTCAGTCACCATCCATCACACAAGACCTCCACAGATGGTCCTGCAAATATAACACACACACACACACACACACACACACATGCACAAAGGCTCGAGACTCACTCTCACTCTTACAGACGCTCACAGTGTTGGTCAGGCACACACTCACACACATATCCGCTCTAAGCTTAACACTCTCTCCTGCTCAGCCATACACACACTCCACCTTACCCTCACAAAAACACAAATGCACATACACACACACACACACACACTCCGCCCGACAAACTCTTTCATCTGTGGCTCTAAGCAGCTCAGAAAACCAAAAGCCTCCACGGCTGAGGGGAAATCCAATTTAAGAGGTAATTAGCGGCATCAGATCTACCTGAGAGACGGCGCCCTGTGCAAAACAAAGCGACATACGGTAGGTGGTGGTGGCGGGGTGTGGGGGTATGTGGAGGCAAGCCCCCGCACGCTTACTTCCCGCAGTCTTTAAAGGCTGCTGCTAATTAAGCCTCGTTTCTGATCAATGCTGAAAAAGAGCAGCACTAATTAGCTTTGCTCTTCATAAGAAGCGCCAGAGCAACACTCTGTATCCGGCCAGTGAGAGAAGGGTCGAAACAGAACTCTGAGAAGTTGTGTGTAAAGGAAACACATCAAGCACATGGCTTCCTGCTGTGCTAATCAACAAGTTAAGCCGTCAAAAGAACAAGGCAGCAACAGGAATAAAAAGCACACTGCTCACCTTTAAATGTCCAGCCATGCACTAGTTTAAAGGACGAGTCCACTCAGAATATTCCACTCAGGATCCAGCTTTTAATCTTGTGAATGAGATCCATCCAGCACTCCGTACATCACACAGAAAACACGCCTGCAGCCGGGAGAAAAAACTCCTCCCTGAGAATTCAACTGCACCTTGTTAACCCTTTCCTCCAACTCTTTCCTCCTGTAGCCCGAGGAAACCTCCAGCAGCGCCTGTGTGTGAGAGGAGGTGTAGTAGGAGGTGTAGTAGTAGTAGTAGTAGTAGTAGTAGTAGTAGTAGGAGTAGTAGCAGTAGGATGAGGTGGGATGGATGGAGGGAGGAGGAGGGGAGGGGTGCCGGCAGCTCACATCATGAGAGAAGTGGTAATCTGTGCATCTGCGTGGACTCGGCAAAGGAAATCGAGCCACCAGAGAAGAAGATGATAAAGAAGAAAAGGAGGAGGAGAGCGGCATAAAGGCAGGCAGTGGTGAATGAGCGGAGGATGCAGGCTCCCTCCCCTCACACTCTCTCTCCTACACACACACACACACACACACACACACACACACACACACTCACACACACGCCTACCCCCCGCCCTGCTACAGATTGCATTGCACTGATGAAATTTTAATGGTTCTTTTAGGAAGAATAATGAACATGCTAGTCCCTGGAGTTGTGTGCATGTGTGTGTAAGGGAGGGGGGGGCTGTACACTACACACACCTACAGAAACATGCAACAACCATGCAGATGTTCTGCATACACCGCACACAAGTGTGTTTTTCTCTCTATCTTGGTCCCATTTTTTACACACGTTCACCAGAGGATACTCCCACTCACGCACCGCAACCCTGTACAGATTCACTCACACACTCCCCCGTTCTTCATTTGCACAGCACATACAGACACACATTACACTGAACAACATCAAACACTACTTCTGACAGACACACGCGCACACACACTCCTGCAGTCGCACAGGGAAGATGAGTCAGGGGAGTAAACAGAGAGATCCAACCCAGCCTCCAAATGCTCTCGTGGTGCGATGCACACTCGCATCCTCACAAAGACACACACACACACAGACACAGGCAGACACACACACACACAGGCACAGATGAGCACACACCCCAATGAAGTGGAACAAAGAGCGCAGAGGCGGCATGTGGAGGCACCAGGAGGAACACTATGATGGGAGGAGAGCAGTGAATCTTCAGCAGCTCCAGTCTGCTACAGTAGTGAAGGGAAATAAATAATAAAGTCAAAACTAAAATGACTGCTTAATTATAATTCTATGTAGCATCATGAATTACAATTTATCATACATTTCTGCAGAAAATGACAACATAAAGGGAGTTCCACGTTCACTTCTTTCACTTCATTCTAAACGTCCAGTTAGTTTCTACAGCCATATAAACAAACAGCCAGAAACTTAAACGCGTCGAGTTAAAGCTGAGAAACATGAATTATGTTTTTTTAAACGGATTCAAATACAAAATAAAGATTTGCTTTTACACCATGTAACACGTGTTTAACAATATGTTG
The DNA here is from genome assembly GCF_900634415.1 of Cottoperca gobio. Classification (NCBI taxonomy): domain Eukaryota; kingdom Metazoa; phylum Chordata; class Actinopteri; order Perciformes; family Bovichtidae; genus Cottoperca; species Cottoperca gobio. The sequence continues at coordinate 9,140,205 of NC_041377.1, forward strand.
GTTATTTATTCATTGTTTTGCTTTATGAAATGAAAAACATTGTCCCAGTGACTCGTTCAGATATTCAGTTAATTATATGAAACACAGAAAGCAGCAAACTCGTCCGGAGAAACCAGAAACTTGTTGAGTTTCTGCTTAAAAAACGACGTAACCGTTTATACATTATTAAAAATGATTACACATCACACCTCTTCCTACATTAGTCACCTGACCTAACATGTCCCTGGATCTCCAGGTCAAACTGCTGGATTTGAAACGCTGCACATTTCTTATTTACTTATTTATAGCGCTGGCATTAAGTAAACCTTTATATATCAATATATCCATCTTTGTGTTTGAAGTATTATAAAACCACCATGTTCCATAATCTACAGCGGAAATGTGGTTTAAATGAAATATTCAGAACTAAATGAAAGTATTTGTAATGTAATAAGAATGTAATACTCATGAACTCAGCTAACGTGATTCTTTAGCAGCGTGCAGGTTTGTTTTGATCAGATGTGTGTGTGTGTGTGTGTGTGTGTGTGTGTGTGTGTGTGTGTGTGTGTGTGACTGATAACAACACAAATACAGAAATCCATCAAGTGAAAATGATTGTCTCATGTTGCACAACAAAGCTGAATCTTTCTAACATCCCGTTATGTAATAACAGCAAAATATGTAATAACTACGCACAATGCAACACATTCACTAAAGTGTACCTGCAGTTTGTAATAATCTGCTGCTTGTTTACAACATGTAATACATATAATATATTTAAATGGACCTAACTTGAGCTTCTTCATGTCATTTTCTCCCAGGTGTGATTCAGGGAAGAAAGGTCCCTAAACTGAGGGTTAGCAATTAACACATAATGGTTTTGCAATCGCTTGGGTTTTATATTAATAAATTAGTAATATGCCCATCTGTGTGGTGCAGTATAATAAAACAATCATCAGTGGAGCTGCTCTCTATAATGTACTGTTAAGAAATGTTGATTATCTTATTGGGTTGCAGCTGTTCTGGTTGACAATGATAATAACGTCTGTTAAAAACAGAGCCAGCAAACACTTTGTTTACACTTTGTTTACATCTCCATGCATCATAATCGAGCATTGAGCCAACAGATAACAGGCTGGTTCAAATAAACAGCAGGATTCTGCACATCATCGCACAAACACACTACAACGAGTACCGACGCCATCACACCAGTTCAATCAGCTGATCCTGATATAAAGATGCAGCTTCCAAAGTAAAGAAGCACAAGGTCACACTTCCATCTCAATCATCCTGCTCATCATGTCAATCACAGCTTTTATAAGAAGTGGACATCCACAACACTCTTGTGTTTTTACAACCAGCAGGGACACAAGAGAGCAAAGAACAACGCAACAATTCACTTTCATTAAGTGAAAACAAAAACTGTGAAAGACAACACCCAAACAGGACAACCTGTCAATCACAGGTAGCCCCGCCCTAAAGACGCTGCTTTAATGTTTATTTTACTCTAAATGTTTCCATAAGTTATTAAATGAACATCATGTGTTGAAGAAGACTTGGAACTACAGATTGAGACATAAACTCATCAGGAAAATGTAATAAATCAAGAAGTAGAAACATTTTCTCATAGACTTCTATACAACCAGAGGAGTCTCTTGCTGGATGTTACAGAGGAGTCTCCTCCTGCTGGATGTTACAGAGGAGTCTCCTCCTGCTGGATGTTACAGAGGAGTCTCCTCCTGCTGGATGTTACAGAGGAGTCTCCTGTTGGATGATACAGAGGAGTCTCCTCCTGCTGGATGTTACAGAGGAGTCTCCTCCTGCTGGATGTTACAGAGGAGTCTCCTCCTGCTGGATGTTACAGAGGAGTCTCTCCTGCTGGATGTTACAGAGGAGTCTCCTCCTGCTGGATGTTACAGAGGAGTCTCCTGCTGGATGTTACAGAGGAGTCTCCTCCTGCTGGAGGTTACAGAGGAGTCTCCTCCTACTGGATGTTACAGAGGAGTCTCCTCCTGCTGGATGTTACAGAGGAGTCTCCTCCTGCTGGATGTTACAGAGGAGTCTCCTCCTGCTGGATGTTACAGAGGAGTCTCCTCCTGCTGGATGTTACAGAGGAGTCTCCTCCTGCTGGATGTTACAGAGGAGTCTCCTCCTGCTGGATGTTACAGAGGAGTCTCCTCCTACTGGATGTTACAGAGGAGTCTCCTCCTGCTGGATGTTACAGAGGAGTCTCCTCCTGCTGGATGTTACAGAGGAGTCTCCTCCTGCTGGATGTTACAGAGGAGTCTCCTCCTGCTGGATGTTACAGAGGAGTCTCCTTCTGCTGGATGTTACAGAGGAGTCTCCTGCTGGATGTTACAGAGGAGTCTCCTCCTGCTGGAGGTTACAGAGGAGTCTCCTCCTACTGGATGTTACAGATGAGTCTCCTGCTGCTGGACGTTACAGAGGAGTCTCCTCCTGCTGGATGTTACAGAGGAGTCTCCTCCTGCTGGATGTTACAGAGGAGTCTCCTCCTGCTGGATGTTACAGAGGAGTCTCCTCCTGCTGGATGTTACAGAGGAGTCTCCTCCTGCTGGATGTTACAGAGAAGTCTCCTCCTACTGGAGGTTACAGAGGAGTCTCCTCCTGCTGGATGTTACAGAGGAGTCTCCTCCTGCTGGATGTTACAGAGGAGTCTCCTCCTGCTGGATGTCACAGAGGAGTCTCCTGCTGGATGTTACAGAGGAGTCTCCTGCTGGATGTTACAGAGGAGTCTCCTGCTGCTGGATGTTACAGAGGAGTCTCCTCCTGCTGGATGTTACAGAGGAGTCTCCTCGTGCTGGATGTTACAGAGGAGTCTCCTGTTGGATGTTACAGAGGAGTCTCCTGCTGCTGGATGTTACAGAGGAGTCTCCTCCTGCTGGATGTCACAGAGGAGTCTCCTGCTGGATGTTACAGAGGAGTCTCCTGCTGGATGTTACAGAGGAGTCTCCTGCTGCTGGATGTTACAGAGGAGTCTCCTGCTGGATGTTACAGAGAAGTCTCCTCCTACTGGAGGTTACAGAGGAGTCTCCTCCTGCTGGATGTTACAGAGGAGTCTCCTGCTGGATGTTACAGAGAAGTCTCCTCCTACTGGAGGTTACAGAGGAGTCTCCTCCTGCTGGATGTTACAGAGGAGTCTCCTGCTGGATGTTACAGAGGAGTCTCCTCCTGCTGGATGTTACAGAGGAGTCTCCTCCTACTGGATGTTACAGAGGAGTCTCCTCCTGCTGGATGTTACAGAGGAGTCTCCTCCTGCTGGATGTTACAGAGGAGTCTCCTCCTGCTGGATGTTACAGAGGAGTCTCCTCCTACTGGATGTTACAGAGGAGTCTCCTCCTGCTGGATGTTACAGAGGAGTCTCCTCCTGCTGGATGTTACAGAGGAGTCTCCTCCTGCTGGATGTTACAGAGGAGTCTCCTGCTGGATGTTACAGAGGAGTCTCCTCCTGCTGGAGGTTACAGAGGAGTCTCCTCCTACTGGATGTTACAGATGAGTCTCCTCCTGCTGGATGTTACAGAGGAGTCTCCTCCTGCTGGATGTTACAGAGGAGTCTCCTCCTGCTGGATGTTACAGAGGAGTCTCCTCCTGCTGGATGTTACAGGGGAGTCTCCTCCTGCTGGATGTTACAGAGGAGTCTCCTCCTGCTGGATGTTACAGAGGAGTCTCCTGTTGGATGTTACAGAGGAGTGTCCTGCTGCTGGATGTTACAGAGGAGTCTCCTCCTGCTGGATGTCACAGAGGAGTCTCCTGCTGCTGGATGTTACATAGGAGTCTCCTACTGCTGGATGTTACAGAGGAGTCTCCTCCTGCTGGATGTTACAGAGGAGTCTCCTCCTACTGGAGGTTACAGAGGAGTCTCCTCCTGCTGGATGTTACAGAGGAGTCTCCTGCTGGATGTTACAGAGGAGTCTCCTGCTGGATGTTACAGAGGAGTCTCCTGCTGGATGATACAGAGGAGTCTCCTGCTGGATGTTACAGAGGAGTCTCCTCCTGCTGGATGTTACAGAGGAGTCTCCTCCTGCTGGATGTTACAGAGGAGTCTCCTCCTGCTGGATGTTACAGAGGAGTCTCCTCCTACTGGAGGTTACAGAGGAGTCTCCTCCTGCTGGATGTTACAGAGGAGTCTCCTCCTACTGGATGTTACAGAGGAGTCTCCTCCTGCTGGAGGTTACAGAGGAGTCTCCTGCTGCTGGATGTTACAGAGGAGTCTCCTGCTGGATGTTACAGAGGAGTCTCCTGCTGCTGGATGTTATAGAGGAGTCTCCTCCTGCTGGATGTCACAGAGGAGTCTCCTCCTGCTGGATGTTACAGAGGAGTCTCCTGCTGGATGTTACAGAGGAGTCTCCTGCTGGATGTTACAGAGGAGTCTCCTGCTGCTGGATGTTACAGAGGAGTCTCCTCCTACTGGATGTTACAGAGGAGTCTCCTCCTGCTGGATGTTACAGAGGAGTCTCCTGCTGGATGTTACAGAGGAGTCTCCTCCTGCTGGATGTTACAGAGGAGTCTCCTCCTACTGGATGTTACAGAGGAGTCTCCTCCTGCTGGATGTTACAGAGGAGTCTCCTCCTACTGGATGTTACAGAGGAGTCTCCTCCTGTTGGATGTTACAGAGGAGTCTCCTCCTGCTGGATGTTACAGAGGAGTCTCCTCCTGCTGGATGTTACAGAGGAGTCTCCTGCTGGATGTTACAGAGGAGTCTCCTCCTGCTGGATGTTACAGAGGCTGCAGGTTTAAGACTTTCCCACATTGACTTCATTCAGACTCAGAGGTCAATCTGAGCAGCAACAGAAAAGTTCATGAGAAGCTCTGGCAGGAGTCAAGTTGCCAGATTCAAGAAGCTTGTGAGATAAAAGGGGGTTGAACTTACATCACACCAGGATTCCTGTGGCTCCTTCACTGTTCCTCCACTGACCACATATCAGTATGCATTACAGCAGTCAGCAGTGCTCCACAAGATCCTGCAAAGACAGGAGACAAAAAGGGATTTGTTACAATTCAGCCTGGGTTGTAGCTCAAAAATACAAATGGGATAATCATCTCAGTTTAGTCACAGCCGAGTTTCTCATCGTGGCATAAAGAAGAGGGTGGCTACCAGGGGACAGGGCTTTTAAGTCCTCTTAAGATCCTGGAAGTGATTTGTTCAGCCACATTCGCTTTAATGCTGAGTGCTACCTGCTGCAACTCAGAGCGGTCTCCCAATAAAATCCTGCACGGGATTCTAACATAGTGTGACTGAAAGTTTACCCGACGCAGCAGCACATTAAAGAGACTTTGAGCACAAAAACAGTTTTCTGGAAAGTTCCCCCCCCCCCCCCCAAGTGAAAAAAACCCAATAAACTCTGAATAAACTCTTTGGCTGAGGAAAGTGTTCTCATCCCTCATCTTCCCCACCAAGGTACAGCGTCTACCTCTGCACTGATCAATGCCTGAGAGGATTATAACAGTAAAAAGGAGGATCTGCACTTCTAAGGACATTTTCATTCCCCTACACACTACATCCCAAGAGGCGAAGTCCAAGTCTATACACAGTGTCAGGGAGACGCATGTTGAGAATGTGCCTGTTGGTCTCACAGACACGCAGAGCCACTTTAAAGTTTTTACTGAAACAACACCACACTTGAGAATCGGGGAGAAAACAAGGCAGTCGTGTCTTTAAGGAGGTCTGTCAATAATGATGGGAATACCAGGGAGAGACAGCTTGAAAGGCACTTAAGAGTCGAGCAGGGGTTTGATGGGAACAGCCGTGATGTGTGACACGAGAGTCGTCCTCCATCCTGGGATACAAAAACAACAGCTTACAAGGTTAAAGCTGTCGGGAGAATAGATATGCCTCACTGGAAGAGTTCTGTGCAAAGATTTACGATATTTGAAACAGAGACGACATCTACTGTTGCTATATAGCTCGGTATTACAAACAACATGATGCATCGAGGGTTGTAGGGAAGTTCAGCAGAGGTTTGATTGGAGCGTTCATGATGTACTGTCTGACATGCAAGCACTAGTGCTCCCCTTGGGATGCAAAGAGAAAAACAGTTTAAAAAGGAACGGCTTTCTGCAGAGAGGAAATGTGTCACACTGGAGTACGATACGCATCGTAAACAACAGGTAATACTCTCGGAGGAGGAGGCTCTGCTCAGACGTCAAAGCGGATTGAATTCATGAGATGAGTAGTCACAAAGTCAAACTGGAGGATAGTAAAACGTGAGAATTATCATGCAAATTGGGTAATTTCTTGCATTAAACAAGTTGCTATTTGGCAGCGACAGAGAAACCAAACTACAGTAAATGTCCTCAGTGATTTAATGTATTTTCACAGCTATAAATCTAAAATCTAATGATATGCTTTGGAAATAGTCAGCAGTAATGTAAAGAACATAAAGTTAATGAGCTCTAAAATGCAAAACCACAGGTAGTGTTGTTAAGAAATTATAATTCAAGTCATGACAGCTAATGCTCCTGCAGTCCCGACTCAGACATCAACAGTGACCGACTTGTTTGATTGGAGAGAAAAGAGGAAGCAAATGAACAGTTTGTAGCTGGAAGTGACCTTTTCCTCCATTATCACGACTGGCCGTCCCCAGGCTGCTGCTTCAGTGACCATGATGGAGGACGTCTGAAGAGAAGCCAAATTGAAATTGGCTACGGGTGAGCTGAGGTGTGTGTTCAAAGATAAGGGTTTCAATAGCTAAGAGAAATATGTGGGGTTCTTGTGCAGGGCGATTAATGACATTAGCAGGAGAGCTCTTCTCACTGGCTCTCTCTCTCTCTCTCTCTCTCGGAGCGCAGGTGCAGTTTGTTTTTATACGAGCACGTTTATGAGGGATCGTAATGTGTGGGAGCAGCTCAAAACAAACGGGAGGCCAATTAAACGTAAGGGCTTCCCGGGCAAGCCGCCAATAAGAGAGCCGACAACTCGTTTACACTCTCAGAGGAAGAACACCAAACATTATTTCCTGAATGCAATCAAAGCTAATTTTAGTTTAAAATATTATGTATTTATTTGGACGGGCGATGGATAAAATACTCTGGTATATACTGCTAAGTCAATATATTGATATGCATCGTTAGGAAGGATTTCAGCAGATATGCTAACACTGTGATAATGACAAACTGAAGTAATGTTCCTGTAAACGCTGCTCATTGATTCACAGCTCAACAGTCCCAATACAATGACATGTCTGCTCTGGGCACTAACAGCATCTCACATGAATAGAAGTGAACTCTGAAATGAGTGAGAACAACACATTTATACTGATGATAGACCCAAACTGAATGAGATTAGCATGAAGTGGGCATAACTGTAAAGAGAGACTCTATCTATAAATCTATAAAACTCAGTATCTCCTTCCTGACAAGCACAACATTCCTTATGTTTCAGATGATCCCCCTGGCTCTAAAACTGAGCCCACGACCTCTGAAGGTCAGCCGGCCTCCATCAGATCCAGGTTTTAACAACAACGTGTGAAGAGCTTAATAATTTGTGCTGTAGCAAAGCATGAAGCAGGCAGCACCATCACTGCAGGCAGCACCATCACTGCAGGCAGCACCATCACTGCAGGCAGCAACATCACTGCAGGCAGCAACATCACTGCAGGCAGCACCATCACTGGAGGCAGCACCATCACTGGAGGCAGCACCATCACTGGAGGCAGCACCATCACTGGAGCACCATCACTGAGCAGCACCATCACTGGAGCAGCACCATCACTGCAGGCAGCACCATCACTGGCAGACAGCACCATCACTGCAGGCAGCACCATCACTGCAGGCAGCACCATCACTGCAGGCAGCACCATCACTGGAGACAGCACCATCACTGGAGGCAGCACCATCACTGGAGGCAGCACCATCACTGGAGGCAGCACCATCACTGGAGACAGCACCATCACTGGAGGCAGCACCATCACTGGAGACAGCACAACCTCGTAGATCAACAGAGTTCAGGACTCTGCACTGACTTCTTCACAGCCGTCCATTAACTCATCAACTCCAACAGTCACCAGGTAACATCGACATTAGATTCCACAGATGAAACAAAGCCATGCAAACAAGACTGAATGTGCCAGTGTGTGTGTGTGTGTGTGTGTGTGTGTGTGTGTGTGTGTGTGTGTGTGTGTGTGTGTGTGTGTGTGTGTGTGTGTGTGTGTGTGTGTGTGTGTGTGTGTGCACTTGTGTCATCTGGTATTTAAAACACAGTAAACACACACCAGGCTCGTCGCGGGGAACTGAAACTGGAGCAACTTAAGAAATGACAGAATCATTTGAAAGTAGGATTTTATGCATTCAATCTGACATGATCTCTCACCCACGATCTTATTCATAACATTGTTTATTATTTACGAGTGTCAGTAACTGAAGGTGCTCTTTCTTCATCAGCCTCATGGTGACGGTGCATAATGGCCTCATGGGAGTTATCGGTGCAGGGGCCGCAGAGGACGTCACCTCTGGTGATGTCCATTCATCCTTTGTGAATGAGAACATGGCTGCGACATGACTAACCTCTGGTGTTGTTAATTAACTACCATTAGCATGCTTCGCCCCAGCTGTTTCTGTGCGAGCACGAAGCTCCAGAAAGGCTTTCTGGGGGAAGTGGAGCTGAGAGTGACAGCTCGTCTCCACGTCCTGGCTGACTGAGCGGAGCTCCTCTACCATAGAGGGCACTCTGACTTTTTATTTTAAATTATTATTTGATTGTTAATGTACATATTTCTTTCATACTCTCAATTTTCCAGACCTAGAATGTTTCTTCAAATTAATTGCTGTGCTGCCATTAGGAGACAGGCTGCAGACGGGCATAATGGTGCGATAATCAAGCGCATTAATAACCACATCATGTAGAGATGGCTCGCATGATGGAGGCCAGCCACCGCAGTAATGGACAGGCATGTGCTGCAGGGAGAGATTGACGACTGAGTTCCCCCCCTCCCCCAACCAAACCCCCTGCCCTCCACCACCCCTCCCTCCCTCTTGTATTGTTACATCTCATTTTCTCCCGATCCATCTTGGCGACATTGGTGAGCATACGCTCAGGTCGGGGTCAGGGTCGCACGATGGTGTCGAGGACGATGGATTACTGCTCTTACTGTCAACAGTGTTGGGGCGGAGGGTTGTTGAGCAGCACACTTGAGGCCATAAAAGATTAATCAAGGATTTTTATTTAGTTTAAATAGTAAACCTACAATATAATGTACATTTAGCTGCAGGGCTCTCGGGATAACAATATCCGTGTGCGTCAACATGTAAACCGGCTGTATGAATCTTGTTTCCTGCAGAGGGACGAACACAAAATGAATGCTGAGATAACTACATACTGATACCGATTAGTAAAGAGCCGGATTAATGCTTCGTCAGGTCTGTCCTCAAGGAGACAAGCACAACACTTTTTAAATGCTTATTTTCTGAATGGAGATCGTTTTGATCAGGACAAGCTAACGTTGTAGCTGCTCCAGCAACGCAACATAACTTCATCGTACATACAGTAGCAACTTCATTGTTTATACCACAGACACATTTAGAAACATTGATTTTCATCAATGAACTGTAGAGTTCTGGGTGTCAGCGCCAACAGCCAACAGCTTTTTCAACTCCACCTTCACGGTGTTTGTAATGTCCGGCTCGAATTCTCGTCCATTCACGTCTTTGCATTGACTTTATATGAAATGGCGTCCGCTGTGAACGCACCATCAGGAATTCCTGAAATCCATCCAATCAGGCGACGACTTCCCTCCCTAAGAAGTTCATCTCAATTGAATTGTAAGTGATGGAGTCGTCAGCTAATCAGAGTTGAGTCGAGTGTTTGATTCTTTTTGGGCTCCAGTATATTTGAAAGTGAAACGTGCAGAAGTGCGTCCCACAGTCTCTCCGTGCACGTTCACACCTGCGCTTGGCAGTGACAGCTCAGAGGGTTGCCTCTGGCTGTTGGAGGATGCAGTGTGAGCCGGAGCTGCTAGGCGACGGTGCTAAATGGTTTCTTTTATATGCCTCTGTGGTGAAGAGACAATGTTACATGGAGAGATAAAATATATTAAACTGACTTACATTTTAACCAACACTGCCCTGATAAAGCGTTTGAGAGCAGCAGTAAGCGTTCTAAAGCATAGTGTGCTGACAAAACGGGCACTGATAGGATTAAAGAATAAAGGACAAAGAAGTGCAGGAATCCAAAGAAATGCGATTAACAGGCATCGTCCACGGAGATAACAAGGGGTGATTTGTCTTCTCGTATTCTTTTCCAACACAACAGCATAATAGAGGGAAATATGAGAAGGGGGATGTGCCGTAAATGTGACGACCACTGCAATGTGTTTAATGGTGGATAAGCCGCTCTGCTGCAGGAGGAACCTGCACCCCAGACCTTCCCTCTCCGAAGGTCTTCATACCAACGTAATGCATGAAGAAGACTGGCAGGTTACCCTGAGTATAAGTACATATACACACACACACACACACAGGATCTGTTCAGTGCAGGGTGAAGATGATGCAACACGAGGCACTGCATCATACCATTTTTCCCAATTCCTTGAATGCTTGTGTAAAACATAAGCAAAGAGATTAAATGATGAGCCAGATTATGCACTCCCTTCAGTTAATGAAGAGGAAAATGGAAAACTGCCTGTGCACTAAAGAGATGCTTTTACAGTTAACTGGTAATGAAAGCTGGGTTGGGTTACACACTGAATGCATCAGAACGCAATGGGGGGGGGGGAAAACAACAAGCAATTTCCTGTAACACCAAATTGAGCCATGTATCTGAAAACCTGCTTTTAATGACAGGGTGGGATTAAACTGCAGTTAATTAGCCCTGGCGTTGCAACATGGAATAAAGTCAGGAAAGACTAAATGTTGACAAAAAATAATTAGAAACGACAATCAAAGACGTAATACAGAGGAAGCCTCTTCCAGCTCTCCACTGTCACAGAGAAGCAACAATAAATAAGACAAGCTAATAAAAGCTAAACGAAGAGGATTAGCACTCTTATGAATAATTTAAAACGCATCTTAAAAACCTTCTGCGGGGGGGGGGGTCTTATTGGCTTCTCTCAGAGACGTTCAGGCTTCTGTGGCTCTCCTGCAGAACAAACCTCACGCGACACCTTAAATATCTTTATGTGTGTTTGTCAATGTTCAAAAGCTTCTCGGGACTCGTGTTGACCTCTGACCTCACGTTACAAATGTAGATATTCAATAAACTACTTGGCAACGCCTTCAAATGTCTGTAGATGATCTGGTTACTGCAGACATTCCTTCTGGATTATTATATTTCTAGTTTGTAATTACATCATCTTAAGTCAAATGTCTTGGTTTTAATAGGCTGTTATTATTTTTGCTCCACTGGTCATCTGATGGAATCCTTTTGTTGTCATAAATACAATGAGAGCCGTCAAAGTCCTCCCTTATTTACCCGTCTGTACCCACAATCCTACTGCAGGTAAGTCTTTACTCGATGCTGCACCGCGAGCGCAAACTTGTGTTTTATTTGCCTAAAAGCAGCAGCGAGCATTAAGTGCATCAATAGCATTATTCTGACGTACAATACACATGAATCCATTTCAATTTAGGCTCCAAGGCTCTCTGACATTCTTTATCATCCACGCAGGGAGCCACTTGTCTCGGGAGATTGCGGCGCATTACCACATTGGCTGTCACTCAAGACACAACAGCCAATCAATAAAGGACAGCCGGGCAAAACTGGATGGAGGCTGCTGGGAGAAGGAGGCCATGTTGCTGTGTGTGGAGCCAGAAAATCATTATGAAAACGTCTCTCTCAGTATTTTTGTCTTTTGTTAGCCGAGCCAGTGGCATGAGGGACGTTAGTGTGTCGGTGCACTAACAGTACCCAGAGGAAGATATCCAGAGCAGCAGAGGATGAATCCTAAAGATTCTCTAAGACTCTTCGTCCAGTGTCACCACCAGGTCAGAGTTTACCGCTTCTTTAATTCTGTTGTGATTTATAAGGAATATTATCACAAAACAAATGGAGCGACATCCTTGTGTGATCAATCGAGCGTGCCTGAAGGCCGCTGACGTGAGGAAGACCGACATGTTTTGGCATCACCCTCCTAATAAAGCAGCAGGAGCCTGACCAGAGAAATCAATATTCCATAGAAAACATCTTGGGCTCCCACGGGAGACATTGGTCAATGAGCTGAACACATCTGTAGGTGAGCGTAAAACAGACAGCTGCTGCGTGTTGTATTAAACACAAAGGATGTCAGCTGACGGAACAAACAGCTTGTGATCGACACTTTTCAGGACTGCAAACAATAATCACAAAAAAGCACTCGGTGACAGCAGCAGGGCATAAAGATGTGAATTTAACGCTTGCCTTTAAAAAAGAAAGGCAGCTACTTTACAGTGTGGCAGTAAATTAAAATCAGGATGCCACTACAAAACGTGTACGGCAGCTAATGCGTGTCAGTCTGTCACGCAGCGCGAGCAGCCGGGGGCTGTTTGGTGCAAATCAAATTCCAACGAGCGGTGAATTCACATTTTAAAAAAGCAATCAAATCAAATTGCTATGCACTGTCATGTATCTTAAATGACATGCCAGCATCATGCAAATGCAGAAAACTTACACCAGATGTAGCTTCCAAGTGCAATGGCTGCTGGGTAGTGTGGCAGAGGAACCAGCGAACGTGGGACGAGATTAAAGAAAGAAATGTAGAAAACGTAATTTCATTTCCACAGCTTTGTCTTTGATTGAAACTAGTTCAGCGTTTTCTGAGTATGGTATTATAACCCCCACCCCCTAACCTGCACACATACAACACTACATCTCATTTATTTGGCAATTTCCTTTTCCAACATCGTAGGTTCCTTTCAACACCAAGCCAGAGATCAAATTGCCCTTAACCTCTGAAGAAAGGTAAGAAGGAGGAGCAGGAGGTGAACCAATGACAACCAGACGCTGTGAGCCTGTTGATGTGCAGGACCACGGATGATATTCAATTGAATTATGAGAGGCCACCCTGTGCACAGCGCTTTGATGTCGGGGGAGGCAGGTCGGTGCGGAGGTGAAGGTGAGGAGGGACAAAAGAGAGAGGGGGGGGGGGGGGGCGTAATGTTCAGTGAGAGGGGGAGGATGTATGTTTCCATCAGTTGCAGCTGCTGAGCCTTTTAAATCTGACTCTTAGAGATGGAGAGACAACAGAGGAGAGTCCAGAGAAGCACCAGACACGACACGGCAGCTGTAAAACTACACTGCTGTAAACAATCATCACACATCAAGCCAAAGACTTATTGAAGCCTAACCATGCATATATATATATATATATATATATATATATATATATATATATATATATATATATATATATATATATATATATATATATATATACTGTGTGAAAGGTTTCTTTGAGACTCGCTGTGAGATTATCAGGTTATTATTACTGAAGTTTACCGACTGCATCTACCAAAAATATCAAAATAATGAGGCTTTTTGTAATATTGCTCAGTTGGCCGGCTCTGTTGTGTGAGGTGTGTGAGGTACAGCTCACCTGTGGACCAGCTGTGCAGCATCATGAGATGGGGAGGGAGGAAGGGAAAGAGTCACGCGCTGTGAATTAATCAGGTCCGGTGTGAGAGGCGGGATGCCGGGCGCAGTGCGTGTTCAGTGTCAGGGTTCACTCGTACACCCAGACATCATTATGAGCTGCGACACACCTGCTGCGGAGGAGCAGCGGCTACAGTCAGATCATGTCAAGTTTGAATGACTTTAAAGAAACTAATACAATAATTCTTTGCACCTCAGAAAACACCTGCAGCTCACTTTGGTTACTAAACAGAGTTTCAAAGCGAACACGGATCTCCTGCACGGACTCAACAGGAGAACCTTCTATCAGCTGCTTTAAGACCAACAAGTACATCAAACATTACGAGAGGAGCCCTTCAGTGTGTCACGAGCTCGTGCTTCACCGTCAGGCAGATCCCTTCTCTGTGGGGGAAACACACAATACTCCTGAAGCAGCACAAAGACAGGAAGTGAAACGGCTCGGGACAAATGTGCCTCATCTCATTGTTTATCTCTAAACAAACAGAAATGAACAGGAAGGTTACACGTCTTGGCTGTACGGGGAGTGACCTGCTGGAACTGCCCCCTGCTTTCAGGGTTTGACGCTAACTTCAGACAAAGCGAGCGTTAGAACAAAGTAAAACTTTTGAACTCGCATGAACCATTTTCTACAAAGATTCAGACTCATGTGGGAAAACACAAAGTGGCAAGCACCACAGAAATACTTGAGCCGTAACACTTCCAGCTAATGGCAACTAAACAACTCATAAATGTAAAAACCACTATTTTATAGCAAAAGTTCAAAGACAACAAAGCAGGAAAATGTGTTTTCCCACCATCAGCATAGTTTGTAGCTGGAGCAATTATTATTGTTGTTTCTCGTCCAGATGGAGAGCTTTGAGAAGGAGCAGGGACGAGTTGAGCCGCGCTAATCTAACAATCTAGATGTGCTCGTTTACTTGCCACAGTTCTCCAGCAAACTTTGCACAATCATTTGTTTGTATTTACTTTTTAATCCTGGATTACAAACTCAAATCTCTGCATGAGCTGCTGTCACTCATCCTCCTAACAGGGCAGCTGAACATTCATGTGTTATTATGCCGTTTATTTTGCCTTTCAGCAGCTGAAACAAGAGAAACATTGGGACAGATTTAGTTAATACGAAGCAGTAAATGTAAGAACGACTGGAGGCTTGGAGACCAAATCTGCATTACACACTTTCAGAAGTGAAGTTTCACATTTATTCAGCTCATCATCACCCCACACATGCACACACACATGCACACACACACACACACACACACATGCAGCATCTGTCAGTGCCTGCAGGTGACTTGTGTGTAACGTGGTACATTGTGCAGTTTAAACAGCTGCATGTTGTCGTGTTGCTGTTTCTCACTGCAATCTAAATCTGGAGACAAACCCAGCAACACGCTCACTGCATGTTAAAAAGCCTTTTCATTATTCATGGGGAGTTGGTTTTCCGATGCCATGGAGTCAGACTCCCCGCTGAGTTTATCTGGGTGGGGCTGGGATTCACAGCACCGGTGAGGGGGGGGCACGTGCACACGAGTGATCTCGATGACGGAATGCTTAAAAATAGTGACATGCCATCATGCGGAGCAGGTCTCAGGAGATCGGGGGGGGTGCATAGAGCCGTGTGTGGCAGACTCCTCTCTCATGTTGTGGATCAAGGTGCCAGTAAAGAATGAGTTCCCTCTGACGGGGGGGCTGCCAAAGCTCCTCATCGTCTGTCATGTCTTCACTTCTTTGGTGGTCCGTCTGAGCTGCGACCGCAGAGGTTCAGAGGTTTGTGTTGCAGACCTCATATTCACCATATACAACAACAAACTGCTGAGTTCACAAATAACACGTAACACGATGAGCTTATGAAATACAAAACATTGTTTAAGACTCAGTGTTTCAGCCTTTATGTCTCGTGACCCTTAAGCAGCGTCTTGTTCGGCCCGCTGGCACATTTCCCTTTTTTGGATTCGTGGTTCACCTGGAGGTTCGAGGTACACAGTCGTATTCCTAACGTAGAATATGATGTGTTGATAAGATGTCAGATGTCTGGCTTCAGTTTTTGGACAGAAAAGAACAGAAGACTGAATCTCAGATTCATCTACAGAAACACAGAAATCAATATTTCAGCTCATATTCTGAAATGACATCCACTGCGAAAATAAAAGCATTTTGAAGGATGCCATCATCCGCGTTTATTCTTTAAATATTTAGATTAAAAAACAGCTTTCCAAAAAGGATACATTGCATTTTGTCAAGAGAGCCCAATACTTCTCTGGAACTCGTGTGTAGCAGAGCGTGGAAGTGAGAAGAGAGCCGGTGGAGCGGGCGGCACGGATCCCCGTCAGCTGCAAACTGTTATAACTCTCCACAATCACCATAATGATATGATCGGTCCTGTTAACTCTGCATGCAATAATGCTCTCGCTTTGCTGTGTCTGCTTACAGAAGGGATGGCAGCAGTGTGGCTGGTGTGAGGAGTGGGTGGAGCACTGGTGTGAGGAGCACTGGTGTGTGGAGTGGCTCAGCGGTGACGGGGGTGGGGGTGGGTCGTTCTGGATCGTTATCCTCACCATTACCATCCCAATTATACACCTCCACTCACATTAAGAGCAGGCAGATATGTGCTGTGACCTTTGTTCCAGGCATTACTCTGCCCCTCTGTAATTCAGAACCACAACCTTCAACTCCAAAACACTTCCTCTCACACTGCTGACCACTCCCCCCCCCCCCCCCCCCCCCCTCACTACTCCATGACCCAACAGGTGAAGTCACAACATCAAACATACAAACAAAAGCTGTAAAGCTGCTAAACAGGTGGCGCACGGCTTTCATACCACTACTGTGCTCCGAGAGGAAAGAGAATTTCACTTTCTCTCCTCACAGTCAGAGGCAAAGTGAATGTCTCTGCTCAGATTACCTTTAACAACAAGACGCCCACTCCTCCTGCCCTCACTGTAAATATCACTGAACTCTTCTCAGCATTAAAGTGAAACAGTTTGTCCAGGAGATGATAGTAGAGCTCGTTCTGCATCAGAGTGAATCTATAGATACACATGTTCCACTTCAGGTTCATTATTAGTTTTATGTTCACAATAGATAGAATAGAATGGAAGGGATGAAACCCTCTTTTTAAATGGTCACACATGCAGAGCACACAGCACAGAGTGAAATGTGTTCTCTGCTTTTAACCCATCCTAGTACCAGGAGTCTAGTACTAGGAGCAGTGGGCAGCTCATGTACAGCTGCCCGGGGAGCAATGGGAGTAAGGGGGATGTCCGGTGCCTTGCTCAAGGGCACCAGGGCAGGGCAGGAGGTGAACTTGGACCTCTCCAAGTAGCAGTCACATTCCATTTAGTTTAGGTCGGGTCGGTGACTTGAACCAACAACCCTACGGCCCACAGGCTTTTAAACGTTACATCCTGCTGCACACACAGTTTCTATACAGGACTGTCTCAGAAAATTAGAATATTGTGATAAAGTTCTTTATTTTCTGTAATGCAATTAAAAAAACAAAAATGTCATGCATTCTGGATTCATTACAAATCAACTGAAATATTGCAAGCCTTTTATTATTTTAATATTGCTGATTATGGCTTACAGCTTAAGAAAACTCAAAAATCCTATCTCAAAAAATTAGAATAGTTCCTCAGACCAAGTAAAAAAAAAAGATTTATAACAGCAAAACAAAATCAAACATTTGAAAATGTCCATTAATGCACTCAGTACTTGGTTGGGAATCCTTTTGCACGGATTACTGCATCAATGCGGCGTGGCATGGAGGCAATCAGCCTGTGGCATTGCTGAGGTGTTATGGATGCCCAGGATGCTTCAATAGCGGCCTTTAGCTCATTAGCATTGTTGGGTCTGGTGTCTTTCAGCTTCTTCTTCACAATACCCCACATATTCTCTATGGGGTTCAGGTCAGGGGAATTGGCAGGCCAATCGAGGACAGTAATGCCATGGTCAGTACACCAGTTACTGGTGGTTTTGGCACTGTGGGCAGGTGCCAGATCATGCTGGAAAATGAATTCCTCATCTCCATAGAGCTTTTCAGCAGACGGAAGCATGTAGTGCTCTAAAATCTCTTGGTACACAGCTGCATTTACTCTGGGCTTGATGAAACACAGTGGACCAACACCAGCAGCTGACATGGCTCCCCAAACCATCGCTGACTGTGGGAACTTCACACTGGATTTCAAGCAACTTGGATTTTGCTCCTCTCCAGCCTTTCTCCAGACTCTGGCGCCTTGACTTCCAAATGAAATACAAAACTTGCTTTCGTCTGAAAAGAGGACTTTGGACCACTCTGCAACTGTCCAGTGCTTCTTTTCCATAGCCCAAGTCAGACGCTTCTTCCGTTGTCTTGAGTTCAGAAGTGGCTTGACCATGGGAATACGGCTATTGTAGCCCATTTCCCGGACACGTCTGTGAACAGTGGCTTTTGATACCTGGACTCCAGCTTCAGTCCACTGTCTTTGAAGCTCCCCCAAATTCTGGAAGCGACTCTTCTTCACAATGCTGTTAAGGCTGCGGTCATCTCTCTTGGTTGTGCAGCGTTTCCTGCCACATTTCCCCCTTCCAACAGACTTTTTGTGGATGTGCTTTGAAACTGCACTCTGTGAACAGCTTGCTCTTTGAGACATTTCTTTTTGTGTCTTACCCTCCTGATGGAGGGTGTCAATGATGGTCCTCTGGACAGCAGTCAGATCAGCAGTCTTCCCCATACTTGTGATTTAGTTTACTGAACCAAGCTGTGTTTTTCAAGGCTCAGGAAACCCTTGCAGGTGTTTCGAGTTAATTAGACGATTCAAGTGATTCGTTGAACACCCTACTAGTATACTTTTTCATGATATTCTAATATTTAGAGATAGGATATTTGAGTTTTCTTAAGCTGTATGCCATAATCAGCAATATTAAAATAATAAAAGGCTTGCAATATTTCAGTTGATTTGTAATGAATCCAGAATGCATGACATTTTTGTTTTTTTAATTGCATTACAGAAAATAAAGAACTTTATCACAATATTCTAATTTTCTGAGACAGTCCTGTATGAACATTAGTTAATGGCACAAGTCTAGAGAAGGAAAACTACTGGAGCCCCCAACTACTGTTGTCAAGGCACTTAACCCCCGACTGCAGCTCAGAGGCCTCAGTACGAACCTGTGCCCCCACCCCCCACCCCCGCTGTAAACAGGTGGGAATATAAAAACAGGATGTTGCAGAGACCATTGCACTCAGTCTGTTCAGTAATGAAAACAATCTTTCCATTTCACTGCCCCCCCCCCCACATCCCCCCATCATAAAGCTGTTTTACATGTATATTTGGTGCACACCGTGGAGCTGTGATGAAAGAGACAGAAACATACAGCAGAGGGACGTGAGCCTTGAGCACACCTATAGTACCCACCCCCCACCCACCCCCCACTCACCCCCCACTGTAACACGGTGCTTCAGCTGTAATGCGTTGACAATAGCAGGAGATGGTTTATTTCATGTGCCATTTCAAACAGCACAGCAGTAATGAGACACAACATTAACATTTTGCTGACACGTGTTTCCTCCCCCTCCCTCGGTGGCATTATTTTCCAGTTTGCAGCGTGTTGCTGTTAGTGTCCAATACTTACAAGCCTAACACCCTCGAAGCAGGAGAACGTCCAGCACACAGGGTTAGAGAAGAATATCCTCAAAGTTTTATTTATGATTATATTTCCATTTAGGGAAGAAAGTAACTGCGTCATCATTTAATTCGTAATATCTTTTAAATCATTATTATTATTTATCTGTTTTCCTCTACAGAGCAGATGTTAGGGACTATGTGAAGCCTACTTTGTTCACGTCTGTTTGCTCCCTCAGTCTTTTCCTTCTTGTCTTTGTTGGCGCATTGCGACATTTCTTCAGAACCACCGACTGTCTCTGAAACAATGACGTCCTGCATCAGCCTTGTGTGCACGTGAAGCTAACAAACCCCAGAGCCCCTCTTAAAAACATTGCTCTTCAGCGCTCCTACTGGTCAAAACATTCCACAGGACACCTTTAACTGGGCTCCTTCATTCCTGTGAAAGTCGCTCGGTGTCGCGTGAAGCCAGAAAGGTTTGACTTCCAGGTGACCCCGCTCCGTCTTTGTTCATTCACATGAACAGAGGAAGTAAAATAACTCTGGATTCACCTATCTCATAACACCTGAAGATCTAAAGCAGAAACAGAAAACCTTTGCTTAGCAACTGTAAGATATGTAGTTGAGTTGCCTCTAGTAAGCGGTGATACAGGGTTTATGTCTCGGGCTTTTATTGTGAAAGGGAGACAGCGACCCAGAGTTGATGATCATTATTCAACAGCCATTACATACACACATTGTGCAATCAGCAGTTACTTCCTTATGATAATTAAACCTGTTTAAATAAGACTATTCAAGTCTTCGTACGGGGAAGTTCATTTACCTCAAAATCTGATTTGATAAACGCTGATGTACATTTTCTCTTTACTGATGTAAGTCTTTGGGGAAAAGTGTTTTTGGGTCCAACGGCATCACATGACCAACGCTGAGGGTGTTCCTGGGGGCTACAAACAGAGGGCGGCACATCGAAAGCATTTACTCTGTGTATGTAATGTAAACACTTTGCATTATGGGAAGTGTAGGACCTAATAGTTATTTACGGTCAGTGCATTTGATGGAAATTGTCTTTACTCCTAAGAGTAACAGTAGAAAGAGATCCAGTTGCTAGACAACCAGCACAGTAACATTTACTCTGATCAAAGAGTCGAGAGAGAAAGAGATCTGATGGAACACCTCGCCTATGTCAGTAGGCTCTCATTTCATTGCATCTTGTGTTTGTATGAAATGTTTTTAATGTAAAGCGTCGGAGTATTGACCCGTGTGGTGAAGAGTGTCCTCCTGCCTCTGAGTGGAGGGTCTGGGAGCATGACGGGGGGGCTCTGGTATGAGAAAGCCCCTCCGTGCCGCACCTCCCATCAAAAATAGATGAAACCAGGCAATCTTTGAAAGAATAATTGGTTCCCTGGTGACCGCTTCAAAATCCACCAAAAATAAAGCCCAGCAGATGCCAGAGCAGAATACAGAGCAGGCACTCAGAGCAGGCTGCAGGATACAGAGCAGCATCATGGACGTGTGCATGCTTAGAGCTTTGCTGAATGAAACCCGGCCTCAGCCTCAGTGACGGCGGCGGCTAAAGCGTTTCAGTTTGTCCACGTTTCACACATTTTCATGTCTTTCTCTGACTATTCAACAATCCATCAGCTCGAGACCCGCTTATAGCTTAACAGCGTGAAAGCCTGCCGACTGGTCAGAGAGCAGCTGGTGTGTGTGTGTGTGTGTGTGTGTGTGTCTGCCCACATGTGAGCTTTACTGATGCCATTGAAAATCCATTTGAACCATTTTCTACACAAAATAGGTTAGAAAAATCAATCAGGTGCTCCACGTCTCCTCGTGGTTTAATTACTCTGACAGACAGCAGTGCAAATCAGCAGCGCTCTCTGAAATGCACACGCATGCATGCTGACAAATGGTATCAGCCGTAATTGCCTCCAAATTAGCAAATTAATGGACATGAGCATCAATATCAGCGCCGGAGAAATGTCACGGCTCACAAGCAGAATATGGAAGAAGTGTTTGTGAAATAAACAAAGAATTATCTGTTCATTAAACTATTTCAAGGTCACTGCTGCAGAAACACTTGAACGAAAACACAATAATCTTTCATTAGATGGCGACATTAGTGTTCTGATCCTTCGTCTGACAAAACATTAAGCTTCTTATTTCAGGCTCCTTATTCCTACCAGGGCGCATTAAGAGCGAGCGGCACATCAGGTGTTTCATCATCAGGCCCAGGTGGCTCTGCCCTCATGGACATCCGGCTGACAAATCCACAAGCACACATCCTGCAGGCAGAGGATAAAACACCGGCAGGGATGATCAAAAGGTGAAGAACGCCCATTATTGTAGAGTGATGACTGTGGCAACACACACCTGTGCAGAGGCATCCAACACATACACACACACACACACACACAAACACACACACGGTGCTGGTTGCATTTGCTCAGATTTAAATAATAATACACTTCAGGTTAATGGAATTTAGTTTATGGTGCTCACATCATTGAACAATGACATCATTCAGCTGTCAACAGTTTCAACTTCTCTCTACTGAAGAAATATCAGCTCAACACTGACGGCATGTTGTGATGCACAAACACTCACATCCCCAAATTGCACTTAGTAAATCAGATCTGCATTGCTATCAGGGCTGGGTACCAGTATCAGTACCAGTACCAGTAACAGTATCAGTATCAGCACCGGTATCACTACCAGTATCAGCACCAGTATCACTACCAGTATCAGCACCGGTATCACTACCAGTATTGGTACCAGTATTAGTACCAGTATCAGCACCAGTATCAGTACCAGTATCAGCACCAGTATCAGTACCAGTATCAGTACCAGTATCAGTATTAGTACCAGTATCAGCACCAGTATCAGTATTAGTATCAACACCAGCACCAGTATCAGTATTAGTACCAGTATCAGCACCAGTATCAGTACCAGTATCAGCACCCATATTAGTACCAGTATCAGCACCAGTATCAGTACCAGTACCAGTATCAGTATTAGTACCAGTATCAGCACCAGTATCAGTACCACTATCAGCACCAGTATTAGTATCATTATTAGTACCAGTATCAGTACCAGTATAAGTACCAGTACCAGTATTAGTACCAGTATTAGTACCAGTAGCAGCAGCAGTATCAGTACCAGCACCAGGATCAGTACAAATATCAGCACCAGTATTAGTACCAGTATCAGCACCGTTCCTGCACCAGCACCAATATCAGCACCAGTATTAGTACCAGTATCAGCACCGTTCCTGCACCAGCACCAATATCAGCACCAGTATAAGTACCAGTACCAGCACCAGTATTAGTACCAGTATTAGCAGCAGAACCAGTATCAGTACCAGTATCAGCACCGTTCCTGCACCAGCACCAATATCAGCACCAGTATTAGTACCAGTATCAGCACCAGTATAAGTACCAGTACCAGCACCAGGATCAGTACCAGTATCAGCACCAGAACCAGTATTAGTACCAGTACCAGCACCAGCACCAGCAGTCAACACTAGTGCAGAGACAGATGTTATAAAACATCAACTCTTTCTGGAGACCTTTAGTTTGCATGTTCAACATCACTGTACTTTACATGATGTTCACTGAGGCTGGGGAGGGAAACTGCCTTTCAATTCCAGCCGAGGGAGCAGACATCATCGCTTGAGGAGTGATGTCTAGATTGACAGCCATTGTCTCAGCAGTAGGTCGGGGGGGGGGGGCTCTCTAAGGCTTCATTCTGTCCTTGAGAGGATGGTCCAAGGGTACACCTGGGAGTGAATGCTGTCCATTCCCATTTCTATCCACACCAACTACCCACCACATGCAGGACCCTGTCTGCAGGGGGCGAGCAGCGCAGTGTGCACTCAACATCCCATTTCAGTTTAGCAGAAATAAATACGGACATGCAGAGGTCGGTGGGGTTACGTCCCAGGCGTGTCCAACGTGCAAGGAGGAAGTGGCGTGGAGGAAGACGGCACCGCCAGTTCAGCAGGAGCGTCTGCAGCGTAAGCTAAAGCACCGCGACAGCTGTGCTGCACACGGGCTGCAGCTGACAAACATGTCAGGTCATTACAGCCGCTTCATGCTTAATCAGGAGTTAGTCCAGAAATACAGCAGCAGTAATGCGATGTAAAGAGAGAAGTTACTATAACATGTCTGAGATTTGTGCTCACAGTTCAGAAGACAAAAGGTTTTAAAAAGGATCCATGTTGTTCCACTGGACTGATGCTTTGTGCTGTGAACCACAGACAAGCTCATTGTTCTCTTTAGTGAGTAAACGTCCTTTAAATGGATTGGAGGCGACTCTGGCCTTTTCATTAAGTACGTGTGTACAGTAGTCAGTCAGTCAGTCAGTGTGGTCACTCGTGTCACTGACTGTCTGCTACACGCGTCTTTTTAAAGCACATTCTGCACTTCCTGTGTGCACGTGTGTGTTGTGGCTCCGTCATTTCTTATCTATAAATATGTGCATTTATAAACTGTATGTTTCTCAATCTAAGAAAACAAAGAGCATATTTTATCAGTCTATTATTAGCATCTCTATTATTACTGCTGTTATATTATTACAGGTCATTTCTCGACTTATTGTGGGATTGTGTTGATCAGAGTTTTATTTCTCTCCTGTAATCATCCATCCAGGTCGTGAAGAATCCAAACCGTGTTGCATGTGTGCATGATTCTCCGAGGGTCCTGCAGACAGGCTTTAATGTTGGACGTGTTGACTGACAGCGCTGGTGATTAGATTAGGATGATACCACGATACATCCACAGCCTCAAATCATTTCACTCTCTGGAGGGAGGAGGGAGATCGAATAAAGGAACTACGGAGGAACACAGCGCGTACCCTTCATCTATTTGAATGACCCTCCCACAGAATTGTTGGACTTAATCTGAAGATAATCCATTTCGACTCGACTTGGCTGTGCGGAGGAAAAGATCAATAAGCAAAGCGAAATGGGAAAATAATTGTGCCGCTCAGCATCGGTTATGATCAATTCACCTCGACACAACACGCCGAGACTAAACCCAGCAGCGGGGAGCGTCCCGACAGGAAGCAGGAAACACAATACAGCTGACATGAAGAGACAAACAGTTTTTAATTTATGCTTCTGAGAAGTATTGTCTGCGTTCCCAAAAGCCTGAAACACTTGAATCATGAAACTCCATGAATCCTACAGGATATCTGGGAAGATGAATCGGCCTCACTGAGCCTCCCACATGTTTAACACATAAACATGATAAATATATGACAAAACAAATGCATTCTTTACGTTAAGTAACTTAACCTTCGGTGCACAGCTGTTTCCAGGAGCAGTGAGAGAATGACTTGTGCATGTTTGTTTTCATCTTCATTAAATCATAACGCTGATGTATTTCTATCGTTTCCTAAAGTCTGCTTTGTTGTGTCATCGTCTTACAACAGGGTTTGTACACACATGTAAAATTATATCTGGTGTGTGTGTGTGTGTGTGTTAAATATATCCCTCTATTTCTACTTTTATGTATACTTTCGCTCTCACTAACTAAATATAATTAAATAAAGTTTCCTCCTTTCCTCATTATGTCGGTGGTACAATAACATGTTATTAAAAGAAAGAATAATTATGTAATTACATTAGGAATAAAATTAAACACTTGAATGTTCAATATGTTGGTGAAAAGATTATTAACAGTTAACTGTTATTAAAACTGGATGTTGTTAATAATTCTCAAGCTTATATCTGATACAGTTTGTAATGTTTAATATGTGAATGAAAGAGCAGAGATTGATTCTGTATCATGTCGTCAACGAAACCTAAAACATGTCTTCTGAGGAAGAGAGCGGAGCAGTGTGTTGAAGACGAAGAGGGAACGTCCGGAGGATGGGATAGCTCTGCTGTTTATATGAATATAGAACAATAATAAGTCATCAAACACATATTGGATCCCAGAGTGAAGAGGAGAAAGCAGGTAACAAACCTTCAGTGTTACGCTGAGCGAGAGCAGAGCAGGGCGAGGGAACAACTGCTCCTGTTGACCTTTAGATGCTTTACTTTATGTAAACGAGCACGAGGCCACTGAGGCTGAAGCTATGAGCCACGTTATGTTTCTGTAAACCATGAAGCACGTTTGTGTTTTTACGAAGTGATTGACAGCGGCTGCATTGCTGTTGCCTAGAGACAGCACAGTGATGCTTCTTAATGTCGACTCGTCCTTTGCTTGTAAACTCCGATAACATTCATCTGAAACATTTTCAAACACATAACTGTAACATCAACAAGTTATGAGATTCTGAAGAGAGATGTTGCTACTGATTGTAATCATAAACACGTCCACGTTAAATCACACAATAATGCTTATTTTGTGTGATTTGTTGAAAAAAATGCTGCTAGTGTAAAGCTACTGATTGTATTAAGCACTAAAACTTGTTATTGTCATTGAGAAATATTAAACTTTGTGGAAGTTCAGCATGAAGAAATGTGTGTTGCATTAATAATCATGATATAAAAACTACACAATCCGACACACACTTCACTCTTTCATGTCATCCTTTGCTACACTGCGTACATTAGTGGGTAGATCTCCTCTATGTAATGAATCACATATTCTCTCTGTCACTCACACACACACACACACACACACACACACACACACACACACACACACACACACACACACACACACACACCCTGTCTGCCCTCTCCTGGGTAATCAGCTATGAGCACATAAACACTCGTCCATCCGCAGCCGCACACCTGCTGCAATCTGTTGAGTGAGCGGCTCCTCCAACCTCCAGCAGAGGAAGGTGTGAGTGTGTGTGTGTGAGAGTGTGTGTGAGTGTGTGTGTGAGTGTGTGTGTGAGTCTGTGTGTGAGTGTGTGTGAGTGTGTGTGAGTCTGTGTGTTTGGACCCGGTCGTTCTGCCTGCTTAGCTTTCATCGTGAGCCTGAATGTGACCCGTCAGGATTATGTGACAGCGCTGAGAGCGGAGGTGATGAGCGTCCTGATGGAGGCTGCAGGTGTCAGCTCCTCTCTGGAGGGTCATCCACCTTCAGTTGCATTTTTACTCCACCTTCAGTAGACTTTTGTTTTTATTGTTGGTTAGAACTTCTAAGTGGTAGAAAGTACATTTACTCAAGTACTGTACTTAAGTATTTGAGTATTTTTTTATTTACTCTATACTTTAACTTGTAACTAAATTAATTTATTAAGCACAAATGTCAAACATTAACTGGTTTCCAGCACCTAAACTGTGACGAGTTGCTGCTAATATTCTTTTATATTCAATTAATTTGATGTTGGTCAAATAAAACAAACTGATGACGTCAACTTCTGCTTCTTCACTTTCTCTGCAGAGTAAATGCAGATAATTAAAAGGGGAAATTTCAGAACAGTAATGCCAAAGACATCTGAGGCAATTCAGAATATCACAATAAGTCATAAATGTTTTATTTATAGTGTTGATGTATCTCATGCTTTTCAATTAATCGATTAATCGTTTGTATAAAAGGTCAGAAAATAGTAAAAGATCATCAACACTGAATCCCAAGAAGACATTTAAACAGCTTTACTCCAAAACCCAAAGATGTTCAGTTTACCGTCATTTAAAACCAGCACACGTTCTGCATGAAGTCTGACTGTCGGGCATATTGACAAACTGGAATTCTATAATCAAAATGTAACGACAAGCCCTGGAGGCTGCGGGGTTAACACGGTGAAGATGAACGCATCATCTACTCAAACCTCAGTGTTTGCATCCAGCCAGCGAGCTTTGTTGCACATTATCCCCCCTCTCCCTCTGCAACTGCAGCACAGCCTCGAGATGGCTCCGTACGGAGGACTTGGCTCCTGTAAGTCTTAACTGGGTAAATAGTGGACTGATGATGTAAAGCCTGAAAGCATAAAGAACAGCAAACCCCCTGCATCAACTCCCACATCAACACCCTGCATCAACACCCTGCATCAATAACCTGCATCAACACCCTGCATCAATAACCTGCATCAATAACCTGCATCAACACCCAGCATCAACACCCTGCATCAACACCCAGCATGCATCAACACCCTGCATCAAACACCCAGCATCAAACACCCTGCATCAACACCCTGCATCAATAACCTGCATCAACACCCTGCATCAACACCCTGCATCAACACCCTGCATCAACACCCTGCATCAACACCCTGCATCAATAACCCTGCATCAACACCCTGCATCAACACCTGCATCAACACCCTGCATCAACACCCTGCATCAACACCCTGCATCAATAACCTGCATCAACACCCTGCATCAACACCCTGCATCAACACCCTGCATCAATAACCTGCATCAACTCCCACATCAACACCCTGCATCAACACCCTGATCAATAACCTGCATCAACACCCTGCATCAATAACCTGCATCAATAACCTGCATCAATAACCTGCATCAACACCCTGCATCAACACCCATGCATCAACACCCTGCATCAACACCCTGCATCAACACCCTGCATCAACACCCTGATCAAGAACCTGCATCAACCTGCTCAATAACCTGCATCAACACCCTGCATCAACCCCTGCATCAACACCCTGCATCAACCACCCTGCATCAACACCTGCATCAACACCTGCCATCAATAACCTGCATCAATACTGCATCACACCCTGCATCACACCCAGCCAGCATCAACCACCCTGCATCAATACCCTGCCTCAATAACCTGCATCAATAACCTGCATCAATAACCTGCATCAATAACTGCATCAACACCCTGCCATCAATAACCTGCATCAACACCCTGCATCAAACACCCTGCATCAATAACCTGCATCAACACCCTGCATCAACACCCTGCATCAATAACCTGCATCAACACCCTGCATCAATAACCGCATCAACACCCTGCATCAACACCCTGCATCAATAACCTGCATCAACACCCTGCATCAACACCCTGCATCAACACCCACATCAACACCCACATCAAACACCCTGCATCAATAACCTGCTCGGGAACACACATTATAAACCTGCAGTACTCAGTTTGAAATCAGCAGCATCTCCATGTAATGTTGTCATTTCTCCAATATAATGACCAATTATAGCAAAGCGCTCTCACTCTGAAGCTGCTCCAGTGCAGCTCATTGGTAATCAATGGAGGCTTAGAGGCATCTACTGATCCGCATGCAGATGAACTCATCACGTGGTGCCGATAACATAAAGCTGGTAGGCATGCAAACAATACAGCGTTCAGCTCGGCACAAGAGGTCAGGGGGGTCATGTGCTGCTTCTTGGCTCAGCAGGGTGCTCTCTGAACAAACACGTTTCTGCTCATTTACAACAATTGTGATTATTTCACAAGAGATTTGTGCATTTCTGTTTTGTCCTGGTCCACTCTCCACCCCAGAACCTCCGTACAACATGCGTGCTACAAATAGTTATATACTTCCTGCTCTAAAAAGCACTAGTTATATTACCTGCTACAAAACAAATGAGTACATTGATGTCATTTCCAGGAGAGAAGGTTTTCAAATCTTGAGTTCGGCATTCTGGTCGTCGCCATCTTTGTTTTTTGGAACCAGAAGTGACACGAGAGGGTGGAGCAAAGTACAAGAGAACATTTCCGACCTGTCAATCACAAGGCAGCCCCGCCCTAAAGCACACGCTGCTTTAATGTCTGTTCTGTCTCTAAATATGACATCAGTTACTATCAGTTCAACTACAGATTGAGACATAAACTCATCATTACTGAGTTATGGGCTCATTTTCTCATAGACTTCTACACAATCTGACTTCTTTACACAGCCGGTGGAGTCGCCCCCTGCTGGATGTCAGAGAGGCTGCAGTTCAAGACTCTTCTGCATTTGCTTCACGTTCCAGCCCCAGGGGCGGCCGCCTGGTTAAACTCAACTTTGTTGTTTATTTAGTCATGACTATTTAATATTGCAGTAAGATTTGACAAATCCGAGCACAAGAGGGAGAGCACTTCAGGCACCACCAGGACTCGGGTCCTGCGGGGGTGCTCAGGTGTCAGCGTCTTCCCAGAATCCTCCATGGAGGGATGAGGGAGCCGTGATGGACGAGACCGAGCTGAGGACCCTTCAGGAGAGCAGCGTTCCATTAGCCAGGCTGTGATGTACTGCTGGTCCTACTCAATACTCACTCACACACACACACACACACACACACACACACTGACTCACTCACACACTCACTGACTCACACTCACACACACACTCACACACACACGATGAAAAAATGAACAACCTCTATTCAAGCCTCTTCATTCAGCTTCTACATGAGTGTTTGGAAAGTGAGAACTACAAAGAAGAAAATCTGCATCTCACGTCTTATTAAATCAGATTTAGCTTCTATATTTCTTTAAATATGTTTTTATATCTTAGAACTTTTATTTCCTTAAATCCTTGTAATTCTGTTCAGAAGTTTTGTCAGCTTTGCATTCCTCTTCAATCCTTTGATTAATTTTAGTGGTGTTGACAGTTTCGCCAGCTGTTAGCAGCTGGAGTCCAGAGTTGACCTCGAGCGGCCCGTTCTCGCACATCTTCACTGGCAGCAAATCTTGGAGGATCTGCTGCTCAGCTGCTCTCCATACAGGAGAGGAAAGATTGTGCTTATTGTCCAGAGAAGCAGAGAAGCTTTGGTGCGAGGTGGCTGTTGGTGCAGTTGGGGATGCAACACATGCTTTTGTCTTCTGAGGGAGCGAGCCAGAGAAAGATGAGAGGGAGACAGAACGATGATGAAAGTGTGACAGAAGAGATGGATCCTAACTCGGAGGCACGGAGAGAATAAGTGAATGAAAACAGAGAGAGGGAGAGAAGGTCCAGGAGAAAGAGCTCTGAAGACACTGATGCACTTCTCACATGGGAAACACTTAGACTCACAGAGCAGCAGTGAGGCTCTGTTTACGTCAGGTGTCTATTTTAAATATAATCATGATTTCAACACAGAGTTGCACAATGAGATGCATTTGTATTCCCTCTCTCATACTGTGGTCTTCAAAGAGTTTGATTTTCCAATTATTGGAACCCTGGTTTTAATTATGACTTATAGTTTGAACAGTTTCATCACAAGAGTTCTGCCTCGAAGTCACACGGCATCTACACGTGTTTATAGACATCTGTGGGAGAAAACACGAAACATGAGGAATAACTTTCAGTAAGAGATCACGCGGACCTCATATCACACGCGGACCTCATATCACACGCGGACCTCATATCACACGCGGACATCACATCACACGCGGACATCACATCACACGCGGACCTCACATCACACGCGGACCTCATATCACACGCGGACATCACATCACACGCACGGACATCACATCACACGCGGACCTCATATCACACGCGGACATCATATCACGTACGGACATCATATCACACGCGGACCTCATATCACGTACGGACATCATATCACGCACGGACATCATATCACGCGCGGACATCACATCACACGCGGACATCACATCACACGCGGACATCACATCACACGCGGACCTCATATGACACGCGGACATCACATCACGCACGGACATCATATCACACGCGGACCTCATATCACGTACGGACATCATATCACGCACGGACATCATATCACGCGCGGACATCACATCACACGCGGACATCACATCACACGCGGACATCACATCACACGCGGACCTCATATGACACGCGGACATCACATCACGCGCGGACATCACATCACACGCGGACCTCATATGACACGCGGACATCACATCACGCACGGACATCATATCACGCGCGGACATCACATCACGCGCGGACATCACATCACGCGCGGACATCACATCACACGCGGACATCATATCACACGCGGACATCACATCACACGCGGACATCATATCACGTACGGACCTCAACAACCGCTCAGATTTTTTTTCTCTCTTGGATGTTTGCTGTCCTTGAGCTGAGAGGCATCTCACTTATTTAATACTGCAGACTTACATTACCAGCCTGGAGCTTCATTTATAGAGAAGAATCACAATTTGAAAAGCAATATCGGTGAGAAACTGCATTTTCGAATCATTGAGTACTTACTTGGAAGATACCTTTTTAACTTTTAGAACTGCACTAACCAGATCTCCATCATAATCACTGTAAAGCTCCTCATCCGCGGTCGTAAGGCTTTAATGATGCACTACCACACGCTGGAGGAAGGAGGCAGAAAGCATCTTCCTTTGTAGTGTCCTGGTAGATGGCCAGCACTCGGTACAGAGGGATAACACGGTTTAAAGGAGATATCAGAGTCCCCCGGCAGCTTTCCTCAGAGAGGAAAACCCAGACAGAGAGAGACCGAGACAGTTCGGGAAAAAAAAAACAAAGCCAATTATAAAGGAAGGTTTGAGAGAGATGGGAAGGTTATAGAGACTGACAGAGAGAGCGGGAGAGAGAGAGAGAGCACGAGGAAGAGCCAGGCAGGGAGAGGAGACAAAGAGAAACAATGAGGCACAGCGAAGGGTTAGAAACAAGAGACAGGAGACAAATGTAAGATCAGAAGCAGAAAACAGAATCAGAGGTTGAAAGTTGTCACAGACTGGTCTGTACTGGGGAGGTAATGTGAAGTAGGGCATCGCTGTATAAAGAAGCAGCAGAGCTCAGTGGACTGAAGCTCAATAACTCAACACGGTCATTAGGAGGATGTTTCAGTTTCATCATCTTCACAAACCTCACATGCTTCAGAACATCTGATGTGAACACGTCACAGTTCAGAAGTTAAATCAAACTGTCTCTGATTACTCATGAATATTGAACATGAATGTCAACAATATGTATGTTTCTCTATAATGTTCCTCGAGACTTATGTTCATGTTGCACTAAAGTTCTTGATGAAATAAGTATAAAGAAGTAGTGGCTGTACCAGGTGGTTATTTCATACAGA
Organism: Cottoperca gobio; assembly: GCF_900634415.1. Lineage (NCBI taxonomy): Eukaryota > Metazoa > Chordata > Actinopteri > Perciformes > Bovichtidae > Cottoperca > Cottoperca gobio. Next base: position 9,172,258 of record NC_041377.1, read on the forward strand.
CTTTTTCATTTCAGTTATCCAGATATGAAATGACCCGTACCAGGGTAGAAGATGGCCGAGCCCTGGACGGCTCAGACTGAGCAGACGATTTTAAAGAGAGCTTCAGACGTGACAGCTGACCGTTTCCTGCTCGCGTCCAGACAAACTCGAGCACCAGTTTGGAAACGAAGCAGCAGGAAGCTCCGGCGATAATGAGACAGTTCTCATTTCCTCTTTTAAAACTGAGCTGCCAGAGGACGGCTGTAGAAGGACAGCAGGAAGAAAAGGCTGCAGGGTCACAACTGTGCAGCCAGCAATCCAACGAGCAGGAGGGGGAAGCGTCTGAGCAACCAGCTGTGATGGGAAACGCCTCGAGCAAGGAAACCGAGGAGCACAGCGACATATTGTATTGTCTACAGAGAAATGACCGTTCAGGCTTTCCTCGACAGCAGGAGGAGGCGGCTGCAGCCTATAGCTGTTCCTCTGCTTCCTCCATATTATATTCAGACAGCCAGGCTCATTCACACACAGTGAGGTGTTGGTGTAGATCCACTCACTGATGTGAGGAGAGGAGGAGACGTTCATGTGTTAATGCGTCTGTTACAGACCCTGTTAACTTCCCTCTGACTTCTGATATTACCCGTTCATTTCTAGGATTCACTGGTGTCTTCTTAGTGTTGCTCGTCTCTTCAGCGGGAGAGCACCTAACCCTAACCCTAACCCTACCACGATAAGAAAAACACATTTTGTTGTCCAACACAAGAAAACACAAGTTGTACATTTCAGGAACATTAAAAAGATAATTAAAGCAATACCATCAGTGCATTGATCCCAGTTAAGACTGTAAGCAGTGGAGGAGGATATCATTGTACACGGTACAGCAGCTACACTGTTACCTTTAATAAAACTATTTATTGTTATTGTTATTTCTCTTAACAAAACACATGTGATGTTGCAGCATGAGGCCCGATGCTGGATTGTGCTTCCTGCATGAAAGGAAACTAAAGCAGAGGAAACACGAGTGAAGCAAGTCATCCACTGACTCACCAGAGCAATCGAACTGATGGTTTGAAACAAAAAGAGTGTGTAAGGAGGACTGAGGGTGCAGCTCAGTGACACATGTGAGTAAGACATGAGAACAACACACATCCTCCTGTGTTGGTGAAAGGAGGCAGTTCAGAGCGTTGGGTCTGTTCTGCGAAGCAGGACGGTTGAAACCTGAATGGACAATCCACGTTTAGCAAAAGTAAGTAGAGCCACTCTACTGCACAGACGGATAATCTAACGATGAATGAATGTTTGTTCAGGGATACATTCATGAAAGTAAAAATCTAAATTAAGAAGCTTAATTGAAAAATAACCTGAATATAAGATCCAGATACAAAGTCTAAATAAGATACTGAACACATACACAGACCTGCAGGTGTTACATATGAATGTAAAGAAGCTGAGAAGCTGGACAAACTTAAGTTCTGGGAGAGAAAATGTGTCAATGGGAGGGGGTGTGTGTGTGTGTGGAGGGGGTGTCTGCTCGGTTGGTGCATTGCATCTACAGGCAAGCAGTGTTCATGCTCCACTGGAGAAGCTGGATTACCTCACGTTTTCTTCACACACACACACACACACACACACACACACACACACAAACACACACACACACACACACACACACACACACACGCACACACACACACACACACACACACACACACACACACACACAGAAGATGACTTCACTCTGACATCAGGTAGTCTGACTTCATTTCTTCTCTATTCCTTCATTTTACTCTCAATACATTTTCTCATTTGCTTTCTTTCATATATATATATATATATATATATATAAATATATATATTTTAAACACTCTAAATGTTTTGGTCTTTAAAGGAAATGTTCTAATCTTGTTAACTGTGATCGTGAGGCGACTTCCATGCGCTGGTCCATCTTGAGATTTTGAGTTATTTTGTTTCCAAAGCACGTTTGTGTTCAGACGAGAGGAAAGAAAACATCAGAATCCTCATTATGACTTTATTTTACTAACTTTGTGTTTGTAGATTTCTCCTAAATTCACCAACGGTTACATCACATAATGCCTCATTAGCATATTTAAGTACATGTGTGGCTCCACTAACACACATCCCAACGTGGATTCACACTTCTTCCATTGTGATTTAAAACTAATCGTTGAGGAAACATTAGTTGCTTTAATTAACACCTGACCAGCACCGTCCAGAGGCCAGAGAGGCACCGCCTGACATGCTGACTGTTGTTGTGTTGTTGTGTTGTCTTGTCTACCTCCAGCTCTACAGTAAGAGGACAGTGGAGTATATAAATATGTATCTATATGTACCTGTAGGTGGTAGACTTGGTGAATCAGGGTTTTGTGCTCTTGCTGTTCCTGAAATAGTTCGGTCCTCATGAGGATTAAGACAATAGTGGAAAGAGCTGAGAGAGAATTGGCCGCTGAGTTATTAACTCGCAGCTCAGATAAGCAGAGATCAGCGCTGCTGCTGCTGCCAGCCGCGCTGAGAGGCACATCACCAACACCTTGCCCACAAGATAAGGGAATTAAAGGGGACAAAGGCGACTTTCTGCAGTTTGCCAACATGAGCATATGGGAGCTGCGCGTGTCCCATTCAGGCTGCACCCTTTCCCCCTCTGCACCAGGCACACCACACAAAGAGACATGCATGCAGGAAGCAGTGAGGAGGAAGGAATACAACAGGCAGAACACAGAGCCCTGTGTGCATTTAGAAAACCCATCTATTCCTCTAAGGACGTGACATTTGAGCCAGCAGTCCTGCATGAAGCCGAAGCTCTGCACGCCAAACGTCTGCATCAGCAGGGCTGGATCTCAGGATCACGTGGAGGAGAGCACAGCAGGACGGGCTCCTTTAGATGCAGGGACATAAAGAGGTGAGAGCACATGCACATCTAAAGAGGTATGGATCAGAAGATAAGATCCAAAATGTACTTTGTGCTTTAAAAAAATAAACTGAGCTGATCACAAATAGCATCATCTCGTGTCAGTGAACCCTTCAGCTCTTTAGCTGCTGAATGCTCCACCAGGTGCACCAGCTAGTCTCCAACTTCCTGAATCAAACAAACCAAAACACAGTAACAAGATCTTAATATATAAATTCTAACAATGCTGAGGGTTTGTTTCGACAACTACTAATGTACGGTGATTACACTGACTCAGGACAGGCTCCATTAAAAACATACCAAGACATTCTTCTGTGTGCAATAGCTTAACAATGATTCACTCCTCCACTCTGAAGCCCCTCCCTTCATCATCGTCCCCTCAGGGATCAATATCGTGCATCTTATCGCATCGTGTGAAGTTTCTCATCTCACGAGTATTGCTCTACAACGTCTTCTATCCGGAGGCATCTCTGCAGACGTTATCACATCCACTTCCACAGCGTCAGTGCGGCGGCGTCTCTCCACCCTCCTCATTAAATACGTCTGACCTCCGCGCCTGTCTGGAGGGGGCGCCTGCTTGATTTGTTCGGGGGGTTGGTCAGCCAACGTTCCCCCAAAGCAGACAAAGCAATAAAACGGGGTGATGGAGGACGAGAGACATAGTCCCTTAAGATCATCAGGGTGGGGGCACCGTGCAAATGCAATGAAATGCAGAAATGCCACCTGTCTGTAAGAACCCCCCCAGAGACACAGATACGTCCGTCAGCGCTCCCCTTTGGTTCTGGGTCACGCTTCCCTGTCTGGGCACTTCTCACCCTGCAGGCTGGATGTCCAATTAGATCGCAGAGTGCAGCAGGAGGCTGCAGCCTAGGAAGTGCATTCTGGGAGGGAGTGTGTGAGCAATGCACGAAACATTCTCTGTATGTAACTAATGTACAGCTGGTGTTGATTTATATACAGACGATCATTTAGGGGTGAATTATTCCTTTAAATACAAGAATTCATGCTTAAACGAGCTTATAATGTATTACATAAAAAGAGTGCGCACACACACACACACACACACACACACACACACACACACACACACACACACACACACACACACACAATCCAATAGTGTGCAGTCTGCGACAGGCACATGTTGTGTTCACAGTCCTTCTGTGACTGTGGACTTCTGCAGACGAGGAAATGAGCAGAGCTTCAGTATTGAGGGAAAATATCCTGACAGGCCGATTAAAACGAGCATTCTGCCCCACGTCCCCGTCTCAACACAAGTACCAGACGCCAGCAACAAGAGGCAGAAAGGTATTACTTCAGTCTGTTACATTTAGTAAATGTAATATTCGGTGCCTTTGTGTAACAGAAATGGACACATCTTCCTTTCAAAGCAGTAGATATTATCCACTCTGTTAGCACTGCTGTAAACATTTAGCAGAACCAGCTGGTCATCAGGAAACACCTCCAGCAGCCCCGGGTGGTCTGCTAAGTGCTCCACATCCAGCCCATACTCTCCCTGAGCGTCTGTATTCAAAATGCTGTGCAGCGTGTTCACCGACTCGTCCGCTGTCCGACAGCTTCATGCATATTGCATGTGAGGCGTCGGATCTCTGCTGCAAGTGGGCTGCTCCTCAGCCAACGACACAAAGACCATCAGAAGAGTCCCGACAGCAGCGTCCTGCACACTTCATGAAAGCAAAGTCCATGTGATAGCTGAAGCTGTGCCCGTCACGGAGCACGGTGCTGCTTATTGCAACACGGACCTGCAGTGAGAAACATCTCAACACCAAGCTGACACCAACTCAAGCATGTTCACTTTGTCGCAGACATTTTGTCTTAGTTACTTTTTATCTTGTAGACTTTTTTATTCGTCCTGAGAAAAAGGTTTTACATTTTTTACCAAAAAATGTTGGTTCAGATCTGTAACACACACACACACACACACACACACACACACACACACACACACACACACACACACACACACACACACACACACACACACACACACACACACACACACACTTCACAATCTGAACCACACTTGATTTATTCATTTAGCTGTTTTCAGTAAACGACATGCAATAATGACCAAATGTGTTAGACATGCGTCATAAATCAACCTTCCGATCTTTCCCACGTTTACCAGCTGATTACAGCTGTAAGCGCAGCTGCGCCACATAAACCGAGCCGTGCAGTAAAAGACGGCCACAAACGGAGCTTTCACTGGACGTAAATTCAAACAAAAGCCTCGCACATCTAAACTTCAGCTTTTAATCGGTGAAAATAAAGTCGGCAAAGAAGTGAAACAATCCAACTGACGACAGCATGTGAAAGAGCAGAGAGCATTCGTCTCCAGCTTTCTCTCTCAACTGTTTGTTCAGAGGGAAAAGGTACAGGAAGAAATATGGGACCCATTGAACTTTTCTCACAAAGCAAATCAAAAGGTGGGACGGGCTGCGGTTTGATCCTGCACACACCTGAGGTTCAAACAGAGAGCCTTCTTCCACGAGTCCTGATCAAACTTGTTTCTGCAGCAAACTAAGAGTGAAAACTCACTTTTCCCCTGCAGAGAAAGAAAGAGTGATGTGCAAAGGTGAAGTCTTGAAGCAGACTTTGCTTCTCAGACCCGACAAAGGGCTGTGCTCTGTACAGCAGTTAGTTAGCACTTAAACTCGTACGTGCTGACAGAGTCTTTCTGCCCCCGGAGCATTTCCGAGCTCTTGACTTGAAAATGAGACCAGAAAGCAATTTAAAGTCTTTGGGTCGGTGGGAAAAAAAACAACAACAAGGAAAAAAATGAAGATCAAAGTTGCAAGATGTGGTCAGTGACAGAACTCACCACAAGTGGAATCGGAGAAGTCAGGTCGAGGCGTGCCAAGTGATGAAGTCGACCACTGCGGGATGTTGGCAGGAAAATGACCAATTAGAAGGCTGAAGGCCGTCATCGCTCTGCCCGACAGCAAATCACGAGGAGGAAGTGAGAGGCTTTGATGGGCAGGTGATGAGAGATCGGTCAGAAGACTAAAGTAGTTGGGGCAGGTTGGGCGCAGCGTGAACTCTTGACTTCACACACTGAGAACCGCTGCAGTCCCAGATGGAAACAACTCCTGCTTGAAGTGGCTGCTCTCACTGAAGGAAAGCTTTTTAACGCCACACACTCACTTCTGAAGGCTCACTGCTGCAGTGTTGACTAAGTAAGACAAAGAAAGCTTCATTTACACAAAGCAAAGTATGGATAGTAAGTATGGTAATAACCGTTATTAATGGCCAGGTGTACCGTAATACCTGACGGACACACCGCTGAAAACCTCGCAGCTAAACTGATGCGGTGGAGATTTAACGTTAAGCTGATGCGTCCTCGACAATGCATGCATCATCGTGGCTGTGACTCTCCCGGACACATACAGTGCAGCCGCAGTAAGTCATGGATCACTTATCGATGCAGATGGGCGGCTCGTCAGGCACAGAACTCGTACATGTACTAATGTTGTCTTGCATGCATAGTGTTTTATATTTGTGGACAGTAGTAGCAGTTGTAACAGTTTAAGTTGGAGTAAAAACAGGCACAGCGTGGTATTTGGAAGGAGCAGGGTTAGTTATGACAGCGAGGATGAACAGAAGAAAAGAGGCCGGTCGATCAATTACAGAGAAGGCTGGCCTACTTCAGGAGAGCCCAAAATACTCAACATAATCTACCATCGTTCTGTGCAAACCTCTCAAAGAACCCACTGAACAACAAGCCTCTCCTCTTCTTCTTCACAGACATCTCAGAGACACAAAGGACTTCTGTGATGAATGAGTCTGAAGAGCAGTGAGAGTGCAAGAAGCCATGTTTCCCCATCCAGGATATATAGAGAGCCACAATAAACAGGCAAGATATGGCAGACATGATGAATGATATCCATGAGCAGGATCTCTCAGCGACTCCTAAAGGCAGCACACAAACTTTAAATACGCAGCCGGGACGCATACTGGTAGCAACATGGGGCGGGATGTAGCCACTGCACAAGTCCTACTTCAGTTTGTGTCTGCTTACTGAAATAAACTGCACTTCCTCAAGAGGAATAATGGGGAAGCATCTAATTTAACTCTCAGCTGTCTCACAGTGTCGGGGCCGTAAAGCAGCCATGCATCGATTCACAGTGTGAAAGTGAGAGTGTAAATGGGACGAATGGTACCTGCTTCGTCATCGAGGCCATTCACATCTGCTGCTCAATACATTTGAGAAGCAATATTCACGTTCTGGGAGGATGAATCCTGATCAGTACTTTAGTTTAAGTCTTAAAAACTGCTAAACTAATATTCTCTCACCCGCAATCAGTCAGCAATTAGTAGTAGAGATGGACGGTATGGATACAGATAACCCAGTACCTGCTTCTCACGTCTGATACTAATGAGAATTCACATTTTTTTGCATTTTAAAAAGAAGTTTAAAGTGGGTCAATAGGATAAAATATAGTGAGTTTCAGGATTTCATTTTCCAACCACATGTAGCTGCCATCACTATTGTTAACGTAACGTTCTCGTACAGAACATCAAAAACCTGCATCGTCTTCTTCTGAAACTGAGAAACGTCCACACCGGCGCCACCGTGTTTGCGTCAGCGTGCTGCGTTTCTACTTCTGTGTTTATTGGCGGATCGCAAACTGACTTTAAAGCTGCACACCGCCCCCTGCTGTATCAGAGGGTGGAGACGCTACCTTGTTAAGTCAATGGAAGCAATTTGGCTTTGTATTATCGGCCGGTCATTTATCAGCTATAATGTCATTTTCAGAATATATAATATATATTATATATATATATATATATATATATATATATATATATATATATATATATATATATATACACCATCAACTGATAAATTATCAGCCCGATATTTATTGAGCCTTTATTAGGATGCTAAAACCCTGAACTAAAGGTGACCACAGTGAACCTGCTGAACATGAGCATGTTACCATGACATGACATCACTGCTGAGTGGGCGTGTACAAACTGCATTTGATTGACATCCATCTCTAGTAGTTTTGTTGCACATGTACTGTTCTTAACGATCCATCCTGTGTGGGTGTGCAGGGCTTTTAAAACGGTTTCTTCACGATCATTCATTCTTTTCTTGGGACGTAACAAAGGTGCTGATTCAGCTCTAGAATCATTTATACGTTTGTGTTCTTGATATTATGTCCAACAGATGTATTTATCCTCCAGAAAGCTTAATTTCTTTATGACTAAAGGCAAACAGATTATATTCCAATGTACAGTTTATATTATTTAGTAAAAACAATATGTTGTCATTTCACTACAATGTATTTCTGTATGGAGAACATTAATCCAACAATCTGCTCATTGGTGGTCAATAAGTCTCATTTAGCGTTTACTGCTTGTTTACACGCCTGTTTGGATTAAACCCAGAGAAGATGTATTCCTCCTGCTGGCAGCCTCCCTGCCTGAGCCAGTCTGCAGTGTTTTTCACTACAAACCACTCGCTCTGCTGCGACAGTCATTGGCAGTCTAATAACTACACGCCATGTGAGGGACTTCAGGTGCCTCGCACACTTCCTCCAATCAAGACGAGAGCTGGTCCCTCAGACGTCCTGGTCGGCGAGTAATTTATCTTGTGTGGCTGCGAGGCAAAGTATAATGAACACACTAATCCATAGACACGCTTCTCCCCCATCAGGTCAATACAAACAAAAAGGAGGTGTATCTGTGGTGTAGTAAAGGTGGATTCACACTGTTCCCTGATGTTTCGGCAGCAGCTGATCGCACACTGTGATTGATTTGGAGCTTTTAAATGTTTTGCTTCAGCTGAATTCAGAATGAGATCGACTTCTGTCCCTGAGTACAAAGCTGTAATGGAAGCTGCATGAACCTAAACTAGAGCTGCATTTTTACTAATCTTTGTTTCTACTTGCACATTTAAATAAGCTACTGTTGTGTTGATGTCGACATCATCGTATTGTTTTAATGATGCACCTCTCTGCTGTAAAGCGGAGTGTAAATTAGTTGCTAATTCTCACTGGACCAGCCGGTGTAAACAAAGGTTAATGAAAGAATACACAACTACCCCGCCATCACAGGTAGGCCACGGCTGGGTGGACCACCACAGAAAAATCACCTGCAGTGAGGGGAAATCACTGTTGCTATGGAAACACCATTTAGGAGTCCCATGATGCCAGGCACACGCGCCGCCTTCAGACTCATCAGCCCAAATTCAGACTGGTCCATCGTCACGTTTGGTTACGAGTGCTGAAGAATGTTAACACTAACAAACACTCAGTGAGCAGCTTTATTCTCCTGCAGGCGTCACTTAAGTCTGCAGAATGTGCTCTGCAGGATTCAGAATGTACGTTTCATTTGTATCATCAGAGACATGATGAGACGACATGTTTAAGGCGAGACACTAAAGGCACAAACAGGAAGGAGTTTCTCTCCCACAACCTGCTCAACCCAAACACACAACCAGCTGCTAAACACAGTGAAGCATGCTGGGAGCTGAAGAACAGACATCTCCCTCATGCTGAAGACAGAACCAGATCTACAAGGTGAGTCAAGTTTGGACCACAAATGTGACTCCAATGGATAACGCTGCTCCAATGTTTAAATAGGCAACTTTCACCAGCTAATAAACACGTTCATGTTGTGTTTCCAGCGTCTTCTGCTCGCCTCAAGTGGCAAAATGTTCATTATTCCTGCGTTAAAGCACAACCGAACAGATAAACCTCAAAATCACAAGACTTCTACATACTGTAGATGTGATCTGTGACAAGCCGCATCATTAAAGCTCCCTCCTTCTCTATTTAGCAGAACATAAACTCTTTAAACACAGCAAACGCTAAACAAACACAACAGCAGCATATCTGTGTGCCAATTAGATCAGAAAGCAAACCTGACTGAGGCCGTCACTGTTACATAAAGCCGGAGCATGTAGAGAAAGAAGATCACATGCTGCAGTCATTAATACATCATCTGTCATCAATCCAATAAACTGTGCAGCCTCATCAACTCTTTACTTCCTCTAAAGGTCGCCTGAGGACCAGGCGTCCACAAGAAAATGACTTTTTCCTCTGTGACCCAGGCAGCGAGCTCTGCTGTCAGCTCATGTGTCCTGCAGTATGTAAACAATTATCTCGCTCCACAATTATTGCAGCGCTGGCAGTGACGTGGAAATGTGGATTACAGAGAGGGGAGAGGCACAAAGGCAGACCTAATGAAGGACTGGAACTGCACCAGTCACCAGTCAGAGTTGCATGGGGTTAAACAATTAGCTAATTAGCCTACTGGATAAACAATGTGGTCGTATATGTTTACTCGTGGGGATGTTCGGAGGCGAAGACATTTAAAAGCAGTGCTGATGCTGAGTCAGCGTAAAGTCTGTGATGTCAAAACAAGTTCAGCAGCTGGAAAAGTGCACCGACGTTACGTGTCAGCACAGACGAAGAGCTTGTTTAGAGCTCGTACTCGCGGACAGAAATGAACACACTGCTGCGAACACAAAGCACAGCAGCTCCCATAAGCCTGCAGGAGACAAGAATTACATCGTGTGAAGACATGAGGCATGGACACATCAGGTAGGGAGAGGAGGAGGCACAAGGGGCGGAGCAAATCCATTTACAACTCATGCAACATGGAGGAGGTTAGCGTCACTGTGCTTTTCAGAACAGTGGGGGAGAGAGCATTAGCTGATCATCAGCCAGCAGGCAGGGAGCCATCAGCACATTGATTAGGTCTGTGTACAGCAGCAGCACCGTGTGCACCTGATAATCAAAAACATCATGGATAAATATGATCAGACATTAACGCGATAAACCAGGAGTTTGAACCAAGAAAAGCTTCCTCTCTGCAGACTTGTGGTGATATATGACGTGGTCTTATCACTCGCTACAGGAGGAGGGGTCTGTCACTGCTGCAAAGTGAAGCCTGCAACTTAATGAGGAGCTGGGACTCTGCTGCTTAAATTAGCTTCATTCATGTGCACATGTGATACAGACTTTAAATATACTTTTTGTTTTGCATTCAAGGATCATTAACTGTCATGATGCAACACAGGATTGCATGTGAAGCACAGCTCAGTGCATGATGTCCTTTAGTCCTAACCAACATGTGACATGTGACCGGCTGCTGATAAAATCTATCAAAGCTGTAACCTGCAAATGTTCAGTCGTTTTAAATAACTGACGATCAATACTAGAATTACTTCAAACAGGAAGATTAGATTTAGAAATCTCACAAGTTGCTGAGCCGTGGACCGAGGAGTAACTAACGATGCTCCATGTAGAGCACAGCAGGACCGTAATCTTTACACTTATTCATTTCCCTCAGGTTCACTCCCAATCAAATCTACAGAATCCATTTCACAAATATCCGATCTTATCCTCATACATAATATAATACATAGTTCGGCCATGTGCCTGTATTACCTGCTATACTTCAATAGAGTAATTGCAACTTAAATTAAAACTCATGCTGGGCACCCGGCAACTCACCTGGTGGAGCCTCTGCTGCATGTCGTCGTCCCCCCCCCCCCTCTCTCTGTCCCCAATGGGCCATCTGAAGCTGTACCATCATTAAAGGCATAAAAGCCCAAAAGAAGAAAATATAAACTCCTGTGCTGGAGTGCGCCTCATCACAGTAATTACATTTTTCTGCACCATTCCTCCTTTTACAAAGTTATATTTGCAGACAGGATTTAGGTATGTCCTTAGATTGACCCCCCCCCCCCCCCCATAGTGTCAGAAGTCAGGTTCAACAGAAGGAGACTGAAGAGCTGTTGTGCTCAAGGACTCTCCTCCCCAGCAGTGGTGGTCCTCCTCACTGCCCTAATCTTAATCTGCCAGCACTTGAAGCAGCCATGTTCCTGTCTGATAACAGCCCCTGTGGAGAGGCAGGGCATAACACCCCCCTCCAGACCTCGTAATCAGTTTGTTCTTGTGGCCCCCCCCCCCATGAACCTCCTCTGGCAGTCACTGTCAGGTCTGGCTTACCACGACTCCTTTCGCTGACATAGGATGATATTCAGCCGGCTATCTTCCCTGTAATGTGTGTCCTCCCACCTGCAGAGCTGCTGCTGACGCCGGATGCGTGATAATCCTCAAAAAGGCAAAAGGCACAGTATGTGGCGAGGACTTTCTCAGTGAGCAGAAATGTATCCTGAAAGGTGTTCTCCGCCCAATCTGCAGGCAGGTCGCCCTCCTCCGACTCCACATGACATGAAAAGTGTGTCTTTCAAACAAAAAGCCAAACCCTCTCACCCTCACGGTACACTTTAAATAAGGTGCCCGCGAGGACACTTGATGGGGAAAACTGTTTTCCCATTTTACACTCAGCCTAATATCTGAAGTTCCTTTTGTCTCACACAAATTAAAGTGAACTCCAGTGTCTATCAAACTGCTTTTGGGAGTGTGTGACCCTGAAGGCCCTGACACACCAGCATGTGAGAGAAATCACTCTGATTGGCTTTTCAGCTGATTCAGTGCACGAGACGCGAAACAGACGGGAAGAACACACAGAGGCTCTTTTCATTTGTCATCTCATCTCATCTGATCGTTGGAATACTCGGATATTTTCACAACGACATGGCCATCTGGAATGAAGCCAAGGTGTGTGAAAATGAAAAACGCTGCTTTGTGTCATTTATGTATCTTAAAGTCCCGTTGATCCGCAGCCGTATGTTTTCCAGTTTCATTTTTATGAGCGACGGATACAGAAAACAACCAACTTAGTATGGAGAGCGAGTTCTTACCTCTCACACAGCGACGTGAGGCCTTTGTCGACTCTCCTCCGATGCTGCGTTGGTGTGTCTGGTCCTCGTCACATGATTTCAATCTGTAAAACCACAATTTCATATTCGGCTATATTTGCTATACGATTCCTGACAGTGATTTACAATGTGAGGGATCGTTTGAATTCACAGTAAACTACGGTTCTTCTTGCAACAACTCACTCTGTGCAGCCACGTCCACGCTCTCTTCCTGTGCCTTTAACGCAGCCTTTACACCACGCTGGCCCGCGTCCCAGAGGACTCCGATGTTTGTTACCCTAGCAGCATCCCCCTCTCTCTGACCTGACCTTCCACTGTCCATTTGTCCATGTGTGTGTGTTTGAGAGAGAAGGGCGGTGGCAGAGATTATATGGCCCTACAGGCAGCTGTAAAGATGACTTATAGCACCGCGGTCCAGATGCAACAGTAGCTCCTCCCGATAGTGATGGGGGGGGGGGGGGGGAGGTAGAGAATTGATCTGCTAGGAATCGGAGGGGAAAGAAACCAAAGGAGTGATAGCTGGTTTCTTTTCATGTACTGCAGAGGAGATTAGGGTTTAAGCTCCGGCTAGTCGCATGGAAAGAAATCTCAGTGGGCCAAGAAGGGGATTGAGTAGAAGAAAAAGGAAGTCAAACAAGGCCACTGCGTGAAGCCCTTTTCTCACTCGCACATGTATCCTCCTGTGTGAAAATATGGCAATCCAATTAGCTCTCCATTTCATACAATCCACAGCTGCTCACTGAGAGCCAAACCTGAGAGGAAAGGGAGAAGGGGCAACGACAGAGCCTCGACACTTCTGCTCTGGGCACATCGGCTGACTGTCAGCTGCGGCTGACAATGTAAATGCATGTTGGAGATAAATCACTGTTATAGGTCCAATCCCGTTTTCTGCTTGTGAGCCGTTAAGGAAAGGAGGCACAGAGGGGAGTTAACGCAAATCAATTTCAAAGTGTCAGATATTGTGAGAAGTCTGGCAATTTTGACTCAATCGATTGCAGGACAGAAATCCTTCAGCAGAGAGTGCGCAAACACAGCTTCAGGTCTCTCATGGAACACATTTAGATGTGGCACCCGGCACGTGTGTAACAGCTATTTACTGGAAATATCAGATGGAAACTTTTAGGTGAAAAACCAAGAGAAAGGACAGCTCTATCAAAGACGCATCGAAACTGAAAAATCTACAAAACTCGGGATTATATTTAATGATATCTTTTTACAAACATTTCTAAAATTCATACTTGCTAAGATATGGGCCAAAGACGCAGGAATGGTTGAAGTATTGCTAGATTTCTGGCACAGCGTCACCTTTTTCTAAAGGTGCAAAGGCGAGGGAAAGGCAAACACTTGTTGAATAAAGCACATCTTACGTTTCAGCTCGAGTTCTTCAAAAGCATCATCGGGGGACCGTGTGTTGGCTGGAAGAACCGAGACAGTGGTGGGATGCCAGCCCTGGTTTCCTGCATAGAAATCACTAAATGCCCTGACGCTCTTATTTTCCGCCTCGCTTCACACAGGGCACACTACCTCCTTCATTGGCATTGAACATTGGGCATAAATCATGAGGTGCGGGGTCATCCAAGTTTACCACTTTGATGTCCACAATGACCAAGCTTTGTTGCCCAATAGCCATGTGTCCTCGAGAGAGATCCCAAACATCATCCTTCAGAACAGCACAGCGAGTAAGAGCCGCAGCTTCATGCAGAAAATGTAATCTCTAAAAAGTCTGTTTGTCCACAAACACTTTGTCTCGCCCCGAGCTCCGGCATAATCTGTTTAAGCCAACATGCACACAGAGAAACAAGCCAAATTTAGCGAGTCTCGTTGACAACTTTTAGCCCCGTTTCAGCGCCTCGCACTATTTTTACATGTTGACGGTCCTGTGCACAGATGCAGGGTGTGACAGTTTTCCAGTGCAATGAGACCAATCTATGAAAGCGCTAGTGTAGTATTGATGTTTATTGGCAAGACTCCAGCCGGCTCGCAGTGAAATAGTGCGGGACAGAGTCAAGCCTCGACAGTGCATGCAATACTGGACGAGTCAAGAAAAGATTTTGACACTTTATCGAACAATCAACGGTTCAGAATACATTCAGTCACAAGAAGAGGAAGTTTGTAAAAGAGACAGTGGTTTTCTTGTGCATAAAGGAGCTTTGATGGGTGCAAATGGGCATCAATCAGTGAAACAACACACCCTCTGAGCTTCTACTGTCACTCTCTAATTTGCTTTACTAGGGAGTTTGGCTGATGCTCAGTAAAATCTGAAAACGTGTTGAAACAAAGCCTGCTCTCACTCCCTTATCTCGTCAGCACTGTCATTTATCCCGCATTTCTTCAACAATGAACAAACAGTCTGTCCATTAAGGGAAACATTTCAAGACCTCCGTCTTATCTGAGCCGTTTGTTTGGAGAAGAATCCAATCTCAGTGTGAGCTAGCGGCACCTCAGGCTCAACACGGGGCCGGCTTTACAGGCACTGAGGCAGATACAATCCTGCAGCACAGACCGGTCATGGTAGGCAAACCGGTCAAATAAAGCTTCGCTAAATTATCTCCGTTTATCCATTTTAACCCTTTTTGCTCCTACTTGCAAATATCTTGTATTTTCCAATCAGCTGTTGCCAAATAGTGTCAAAGAGCGACCATTTGATGTTAAAGATAAGACAACCTCAGCTCCACCGGTCAGCAGTGCAACAACAAATACAAGTGAAGCTGAACAGCAGCAACAAAGCTTTGTGCTATTAGCCAATGAGCAATATGTTGCTTAGTATTTTTTTCCAAAAGCCTTTGTCTGCTGATAGTCCATCAGGCCGTGCTGAGACTAACATGAACCACACTCATGTCCAGGAATACATGTGAGCACATGACCAGATCAATGCTAACTCCAGCGACACTCAGCAGGAGTCCATCTGATGATCCCGTACTGAGGGGGGGGGGGGGGAGCTTTACCCTCCCACGTCACACACTGATTAATGACCTCGGACCTTGCAAGTGGTGGTGACCTCATGGGCGTATCGGAGATGAAACATCTGACAGCAGACGCGTGTTGGGGGGGAAGCAGAGGCCTGTGGCGTCATGCAGGAAGAATCTTTTAAAGTGGAAACAATTACAGTTAGCATCCTTCATGTGAATCAACCTTGAAGATGACTAAGAGCACAACACCAACTTCTCCCAATTTGCTCCTCTTTAGCTTCAGTCATATTTCAGTGGTTGAGGGAAGCAGACGATTCTGATTTCTGTACACAGTAAAAAAACTGCAGCGTTCAGCAGCGCTGATTTGCATTCGAGTTATTCAGTTTAATGACCTTCTTGGGATAAAATTAGCATAGTGTTGTGATCCACTGCAGGAGGCTTTTCCAAATTCAGAGTGTGAACACTTCGGCTCTGATTTCATTTCCCAAATTCAAACAGGCAGTTTGAGCCAGTATTACACAGCAGCAAATAATAAACTCAAACTGGATGCCTCTAGCATCGACTCCAGGTGAGGAAATACTAATTATTTTGATAATAGAGGACTGATTGTGCATATTCATCATATAAAGGAGGTCGTCCTGGTGGGGGATTTCTAGTGATGCAAACTCACTGTGACAGGAAGTGTGTTGGCGCTCCCATCTAAGCAGGTTATTCCAACATGCTCTGATGACTGCATCATCAACAAAGTCTGCCTGCCTGCAGTGTGACATCCCCCCCGCTGTTTCCAAATCTAATCACTGATATTAAAAAGCCTAAGCAGTGCTGAACTTGGAGTAGGCTGAGAAAGAGATGACAGGTCTCCTTCCCAATTTAGTCTCCTTTTTTGCACCAGCTGCAACACCCCAACCGGAGGAAACAACCTTCACCACCGGCATCGTATAGATTCACTCAAAGACGGCTCCCCACCCCACAACACCCTAACCCTGTGCAGTAACTGCCGCCCTCGCTGTTCGTCTTGCGTGACACGTCTGGCAGTAATGCGGCTATCCGTCAGCCGCAGCATGTCATGGCGTAAATCATTGGCAACGCTTGATGAGCTGCAGACATCACACCCACCGAGCGTCGGGAGAACGAGTGAGGCGAAGGGGACGAGATGCAGAGAGGAGAAGGAGTCGAAGGTGGGAAGAAGAACAAAAAGATTATGGAGATTGGCAGTAACCATGGCGATTCTTCTTTCCGTCCAAACTCCCCCCCCCCCCCTCCATCATCTTCGCTCCCCAGAACTGGCCAACTGTTCAGACAAGGACAGAGTGAGCAGAAAGATGCAGGACCCTACATCTACACACACTTCTATCACTACCGCTTGTGTCTCTGCCAGAAATATCTCCTAAGCTACGTAATTACTAAGATGAAATTCTGATGTGATTGCTTGTACCTGGCCTTTTGGGTATGACCTTTTTCCCATCATGCAGCACGGAGGTGTGTCCGAAAGCTCATTTCCAGCTCTGAAATGTATTAGTGCAACCTACAGGCTTGGTCATTGGCTCAGTGTGCATAATAAAGGGCACAACCAAACTGAAGAGGTTTATTTACGCAGAGAAAGACAGTAACTCTTGGCAGCGTGGGGAGTTCTCAGTCTGCATCAACCTCCAAAGGGATCAGGGAATGTTCTCGAGCCTCAGCCGGAGGATTTAATAATCGGTTGCTGTCCTGTATGTTTTCCAGGCCTCGCAGACAAAACGGTATGCTTTCCAAAAGGAGGACATCGGGCTGTTGAAGGTCTAACATTTCTGCATCCCGTCTTCGATTTGCTGTCCATGCTTGACTGGCTTGTTTTAATGGCTTCTTAGGAAAAAAACTTTTTTCCCCTTTTCTGAAAAGATGTCTTTTCTTGTGCTTGTTTAAAGAAATAATCATTAAATTGGTCCCAAAACAATAGAACGCCAACATCTCCTGCTGCGTTCGGGGAGCAGAACAATTATCTTACTTGCATCTAAACTTAGCGATGCCTCCGCCAGCATCTGAGACCGTGTCTGGCCTAATTCTCCAGTCAATTGAACTCATGTTGAGTGGATAAATGTGTGTCATCGTAAGGACAGCTCTCCAGCAGTAGCTCTGGGACAACATGTACATGTCAGCTCCACAAATAGGCAGATCCATTCACTGCAGTATTCCTCAGGAGCTGATGCCTGTCTGTCTGCCTGCCTGCCTGTCTGTCTGCTGTAGTACAGCATGTGTTATGATGAATGAGCTTCCTTCAGTAGCAGGGGAGGTGCCCTTGTTCAAAGTCACAGCCTTGAGCAAGTTATCACACCTCGGAGAGCTGCCCTCCCATCCCTCCAGGAGGAAGGGGCACACCTGTGCACCAACTCACACGCATCCTGACATTTGCACAGATAAACTAGCAGTAATCTTAGATCACACACACACACACACACACACACACACACACACACACACACACACACTCACTCAAACATTTACAGAGAAAAATGTGCTCACATACACACAGCAGACTGGCATTATTAGCATGCAGTGGCCAGGCTTCAGGGCTCTTGGCAGGCAGGCGGCAAACAGATCTGTGTGTGTGTGTGTGTGTGTGTGTGTGTGTGTGTGTGTGTGTGTGTGTGTGTGTGTGTGTGCGTGCGTGCGTGTGTGGTCACAAAGCCTGCATAGATTTTCAGCAGTAATGCAAGCATGGAGGCTGATACGGTTTGATTCAGTTGTGCTTTTGATAGGAAATCTGAGGATAAAGGTATTTCTTACATTTACGTATAAGTAAGAAATACTAAAATGTAGTGAAATCAATGAGGAGCTCATATATAACACCAAACACATGGACACTACAGGTCCCAGTTAGAAGGTGAAGTCCTCTGTCTATAACTAAGTGTGTTACTTTGATCAGTGGATTGGATTTCAGAGCCTGTGGTGCTTCATCAACGACACACAAGCCTCAAATCTCAGCAGAGTCGTGCAGAGAAATCCATTAAAAGCTCCTCTGTGGCCACGGACATCAGTAATATGTGTAGTCGTAAGCCCACAAAGGGCAGCAAACGTCCTTGGGAAAAACTAAGAATAAAGAAAATGCAGCAAATAAAGCCTGAATTGAATGAGTGTTAACCATTGAATGGGTCAGGAGGGTTGGGTACTGACAGAACTACACTTTGAATCAATGGCTGTTCTCAGAGTATAACCTGCATGTGTGAGCTGCAATATCTGTAAAGTGGAATACAAAGCTGGCTAAAGCAACATGTGTGGAGATGTGTCAGTGTGTGCGCCAGTGTGTGTGTGTCAGTGTGTGTCAGGATATGTCCTGTGACAGATTGAAAGCCTGGAGGCTGGAGGGACGTTTGGGAGGGGTTATTTTGTGTAAGGTTTTCTAAATAAATAATGTTGGAATTAAGAAGTTTGGATTTATTTTTCAACTGAAATTACATTTATTTTATTACAGAGTGTTAAATACCAAAAACAACTGGTTATTAAGGAGACAAAAAAGGAAAAAGGAAGTCTGTTGGTTGATCAGAAGGAGGCAGAACCTGCTGGCTTCTTTAAAACTGTCATTTTTAATCCTACATGGTGACAAATAATTAAATTCCAATACTCGTCTGAAATTATGAAGTCACAAGGAAGTCTGAAAAAACAAATATCTCTTAAGGGTGAAAGTGCAAGAATAAATGTGTAATTGCAAAATTAATCCATTTTCTTTTTGTTATGCGGATCACACTTAATGCAATTACAGGATATTAATGCTGCCGGAGCTCAATATCATCGCTAAATGAGTAACGTTACTCGTAATCCCGTGTCACGTCCGTGCACGACTGCACAACACGCTGCTATGATGTCATAATGTAATCTGCAGACCCAGACCGGCAGGCCTTAAGCACTAACAATCATTTATATCATCATACGACTGGAAACTGTACAAGTCAGCAATTATAAATCACAATGATTCATCTGATTCATCTAAATTGGTCGTTCCACAATGGTACAATTCTGAATGAAATGTTTTAGTTGTGCCCATATGTTATCATTTCATTAATTAGGACAATTAAAACTGCATTATTATGCAATAATGTAAAACAGATTTTACTTGAGCTAGACAGAAATGTTGCAGTGCTGATGTTATTCATTTCTGTCTTCAAACAGCGCGTCTCATTTACCACGTTGGTGTGAATATATAGTCTGCCAGAGTTTGTGATTAAACTGCTGACAGACCGTCTGAACTTTGCTCTCGAAGTGAAACCAGATTGATGCATTTCATTTGAAAATGTATAAAGTTTAGGGTAAATATTCCTGTTTTGCTTCATATTGAAATATGCATCACAGAAGAAATTGCTGTCAGTTTTTCCATCTTGCAGCTCTATAAAAGTAAAGCTCTAAATAAATAAACATTAGTCCTACAGGAGATACGCTCACAAGATCAGATCTTCTAAACATGAAGACCATCACCATCTGAGCATTAAGACTTGAAGCAGAGGGAAACAGCTGGCCTCACTAATTAACAAGTTTTATCGGTTTTGTTTAATTCATACACAAAGCGAAGCGCAGAAAAAGTACAATGTGGTGTTTTGGCATCATTGTAAGGTTGCCAGGCAACCGGTAGACAAAAGCCAATGGAGCTTTGTCCCTTTGTTTCAAATCTTTATTGTAAGACGAGCTAAACGTCTCGTGGCTGCAGCTTAATATGCAACACGCAGGGACGCTCTCCTTTGCTACGCGGTTGTTTTACCTGAAATTAAAATCAGGAACTATATTCAAAGTAAACATTTCCCTCTACGACAGTCTAAATATGTAGACGTGCACAGAAACACAAGCGCTCTCTCGTTGGCTCGCGCACTTCGCGCTTTTCTAAAGAAAAACACCCGTTTCACTGTGCCAGCAGAGAACCGGCCAACTCTCACAACGCAGTCCAGAAAGATAGAGATGAAGTCATCCTCATCGTTACTCACTGACACGATTACATCACTGTGTTTCATAGCAACCACACTTACAGAAAGTTTACCTGAGGGTTAAGAAGCACCGAGCTCGCACACACACACACACACACACACACACACACACACACACACACACACACACACACACACACACACACACACACACACGCACGCCATTTATTTTCCTCATCACCATTTCATGACTCAGAGAAAATCCTCACAACTGTCCCTCTGCCAGGTGAGATAATTTACTTGAATGCAAATCCTGTTGCGTTCCCCGAGGATCTGCAGGACACAGTTGGCAGACGTTGCAAATGAAAAGGCAGAACAATGAACAGACAGATAATACATCCAGGGAGGAGGAGGGAGATGAAGTCTTGCCATGTGGTCCTGGATTTGCTGATGGACTTTTTCCTCTTCTGTCAGTCTTATATTAATGAGCTGCAAAAGGCCTGCAGCGATAGTGATCAGCGTGGCTACAAACAGCTTCCCGTTGCCATGTGGAGGATGCACCTTACTGTGCTATGATTGCATTTTATTCCTAACGGGAGGAATGTAAAAAGATAATTGGACGGTGTTGGGAAAAGCTGAGGCTTGGCCATCTATCCTAAACAGTATATGTGAACACTGAGCAAATGTGTTTAATCTCTCACACTTGAAATGATTTTACACCTGAATTCACTTATTTTAGAAACAACAAGCTTTAAACCCGACACCAACATAATCTCTGGCTCTACTTAGAGAAAGCAAGAGACTGAATATAGCGCAAAATTCATAACACCCAACTTTTATACCAACGGCTCACAAATCTACTCTTGATGTTTCCAGCTGTCAACCATGAACAACACACAGAGCTGTGAGGCACACCGTCACTGTGACTGATCATCATTACTCACGTTTCATTGGAAAATCAGTGCACACATAGCTGTGGAAGCTTTAGGACGTTTCCTACAGCTTTGACGCACTTCAGGGGAGAGAGCACATATTGAACCAGTTCTACTGCACGAGGGGGAAACATGCAGCCAATACAGCCCAGGCTCTCTGAGGTATATTAGCATCTGAATCCTGTTGGTGGAACAAGTACCTGTTTGGATCCCATTTTGTTTCTGCAACGATGGACTTGGGACATGAAAGTCAAGAGCAAAGCTGCCACTTTGGACCCCTCTGATCCCTGGGCCTTAGGTTGGACCGGCTGTTCAGAAAAAGTGGCAGCTGTCCACATTTTTCCAGGGTGGAAAAAAACCAGAATGGGATGAGCGAACGGAAACAGGACAAATTGTCTTCATCCATCCACCCCGAGATGCCAACGGTCTCCTACGCACATCCAAATAACAGGGTTGCTTTATAAACGGTGTCTCCAGAGATGGCTGACGAGCGCTTTGCGGCCATCATTACAAACATCCCGTCACATATGGTGCTCGGCCAAACATGCCAACACACACTGCGGCCGGGCAAATATGGCTGCAGGCCTGGGGTCAGGACAAATTGCCTTACCGGGTGTCTCTGCCAGATGAGGGCGGCGGACTCAGCAGAGATGTACAATGTGTGGGCGGGTGGAACGGACACATGACAGTTCTGTCTGCTGCCGTCAACACAAAGTGGAGATGGATGTCGCTGCTGAAGGGGCTCGAAATCATGTTCCATGTTCAACGTCCTCTCAGGTTTCTACAAAGCAACTCAAAATGGTCTTTTTTCTATTACGTCAGCTACGAGCTATATTGCTTAGTTTAGAAGCATAAAGAAGCATAAGGAAAGTTAAAGAAACGGCCCCTCGAGTGGAAGATGATTCCCTCTGAATAAGCGTCAGGACATCATAGAGACACCAGAGAACTGAAGGTCACAGATCTGATGCAACAGCCTGTATCCATGAGAAACATTCATTAGCTGAACCCCCACCAGCTCACTCTCTCCACATAAGAGCGTCAATTAAATGCCATTCATGAAAAATGTAAAAGTACATGAAAGGTGAACAAGGGGGATCCTGCTAACCTGAGTGACAGCTGCTCCCACTGACATGCATTATGCATCAAAGAGAGCCAACACCCTGTTGTTCTTCCACTGTGTTCAATAAGAGCGTAAAGGAACGAGCGATGTTCTCCGACAAGCAACGCAGGGTCACGTACAACACCTTCACGTGTTTTAGGAACAGCAGCTTCTCCTGCTGCACAACCCTGCACCATGCATGATGTGCAGAGACGGTGGGAGGCAGGGAGAGGGAGGGGGGAGAGCATCAAGGGATAGAAGGTAAAGCTGAAGTAATGAAATAAATGATGGTTTATAGTGTTAAACATTAGTGCGGTGGCTGTTCCATCTGAAGTAACTGTGCATCCAATCAGAGAAGAGAAACCCCTCCAGCGTGTACCGGTCCAGTCTCACCAGGAGCTGTCGTGTTTTGTGAAAAGTTGTTGCGTTTTGACCCTCATGGCCACCGTCTAATGCTGTAATGAAAGCGTCTCACTCAGCCGTCGGGCCTCAACAGCATTGCATTAAATAAATAGACAGAAGAGGTGATTGATTCCCAAAAAGCAGTGCAGACAGACCCAGAGGCTAAACGATATCAGCAAGAAGAGCGAACGGCGTTCCACTTACAGTCTGATGTTTACACGGTCGGCCTGGCAGCTGGAGACGACTCAGTAGTCGCCTGATTGTCATTCACATTCCTCCGCGTCGCGTGCATAACATGTCATCACAGAAGTATCTGATGTTAGGTTCCAGCCACCGTGTCTAACCAGTGCAATGGATTTATCTGTGCATTCAATAACTTCAACCATCCGTGCAACTGTGTTTGGTCATGCACTGAAGAAACTGGTGACAGAAGAAGAAGCGGAGAACACGAGGCACTTTATACACCTTCACTTCGATGCATTAACGGTAAAAACACATATTTCAAAACTCAATACAACAGAAAGGTCTGAGGTAGAATCAGCTTCATGTTTAAATACAGATTAACTTTAATTAGTGGACTGTAGAAAGAAACTTGGAAGTTTGTTCCTCAAAATGCTGAAATATTCCTTCTTTTTGTCCAAACACCAAATACAATTTATGACGATATTTTACTGGGAAAAGCAGCAAAATCGACGATTATTCAATCAAGTAATCGTTTCAACACTAAATATAGTTCTACAACACTAATATTGTGGATTCCTCGTGCGTTACATCAGCAGCATCATGAGATGGAGGCTGCCGACACCTCAAACCTGATATCTGTCATGTCCCTCCATGTTTTACACACTGAAGCTGCTTTCATTTCCATCCCATCAGCAGGGGAGGTGGAGTGTCTAAGAAGCACATTTAAAGCTGATGTATTTCACCAGGTCACCAGATGCAGTGCGTCTAACCAGGTCAGTGTCCTGACAAATAGGACACAAGAAAAGAGAAGATTTTATCAGCTCCTTTGTTTATTACCTCCCGGACCAAAGATGTAGATCAGTAGGCCACGCTGTTACGTGCCTGTGCCCACTTGGCCGAGGCTTCTGCTCAATACATAAACACTGGAAGTGAAGTGTGGTCACGTGACGCCAGGCTTTCACTTCTGAGGACACACGTTTCTTTCACTAACATTTACTTGCTTGCTGTAAACAAAACTAACTAATGTAATATGTGTTAAAGCCAAAGTTGCTCTCTTATTTCTGCTCTACATTTCTAATCTAATTGAATCTTTACAGAATCAATGTACAGGTGAGGATGAAGAACAGGCAGGTAACAAAACAATACAAACTTTTCTTCAGATTTAAACTAAAACCTTACG
Organism: Cottoperca gobio; assembly: GCF_900634415.1. Lineage (NCBI taxonomy): Eukaryota > Metazoa > Chordata > Actinopteri > Perciformes > Bovichtidae > Cottoperca > Cottoperca gobio. The sequence goes on from NC_041377.1 coordinate 9,196,520, forward strand.
ATGTTTGCGGACGTCTGTAGTTGAGCCACAGAATGTGACTTCACAGACGCTCATTGCTTCTGCAACATCTTCCCACAACAACAGACCGCTGCATCATCACATCTGCACTGTCAGCTGATCTCTACAGCTGCTCTCCTCTCAGCTGATATCAAGTCTCTCAGATGCAAGTTGGCTACATGGCTCATATCCCACTGTGGTGTGTCTTTTTGTTGTGTATGAGATGTACTGCTTGTTGTTGAAACAAACAAAACTCTTTCATTTGAAACTCGAAAAAGTGTTCATTGTGTCTAATGTTCCTGCCTGATGCAAGACTAAAACAATGGCTATTTTCCAGACAATAGATTACAGACGCAGTGAGAATACAGAACTGTGTTCATGTCGCTCAAAGCAGTTCGATTGTTAACACAGAACGAGAGCTTTGCATCCTCGAGCACCTCGACCAGAGCTCACGCTTGGAAATGTACACTGAAGCATTAACATGTGGAGAAGTGAACTCACATAACCTCCTGGAAACCTCATGCGAGCCCCCCCTTCACTTTACCAGTGGCTAACCCCAAGTGCTAACCCCAAGTGCTAACCCCAAGTGCTAACCCCAAGTGCTAACCCCAAGTGCTAACTCTGCAGCGCTCTGATGGGACGATTGATGCCATGCTGATTGTTGTGCGAGCAGAGAAAGCGGTTCAACTTCCCTTTGTGTCAGCAACATTCTCTGGCCGAGGACACACACACACACACACACACACACCCACAGATACACACACACACACACACACAGTTGCCAAAACAGAAGTGAATCCAAACACTAATTTCATAAACAAACTTGCACGTACAAACAATACCGAACACAATCCCAAAGTCTGAGCTCCCAGAACTCCTCAGGGGCACAGAGAGGATTTAACTCTTACATAATGACATGTTGCATTGTGCAACAGACACAGAGCAGATTAGTGCTTCCCAAAGTATTCAGGCTGCGCTACCTTCACATGCTGAGAAAGATGGACAGCAGAAGGAGGAAACCAGGTAATGAAATGTGTTGATGGGCCTCTGAGCGGCGCCAACAACAAGTGGAAGGTGCCGACGGAGATGTAGTCTAATTGGGACTGAAGCTCCCGGATGACGTGATAAAAGCCTGTGATGTGGAGCCGTTGTGGCGAGAGAGAACAGCACGGGGCTTCATGTGGAATATGTGGGGCCTGCAGAAACAAAAGCAGAGCTGTAAAATGTAAATCCCCACCTTTAGTTTCCTAGAGTAGGTGTGTGCATGTGTACGTGTGTTAGAGAGCTGAGTGACAAACCCTCAGGGAGCCACAGCGAGCAGAATGCTGCGACATGTTCCTCGTTTTAAAGAAGGAGGAAGATGTCGTCACCAGGAAGATTTCGGGGGTTCTGCATATGGGTGTAGAGGGGATCCCATAAGGACGACTTCTCCTCTGTCCCCTTTACTCCACAGCTCCTTCCTTTAATTGAGGTGGAGGCTCTTCATGTGACGCTGCAGGCGTCGGCCTTCATCTCCCTGCAGTTAGCATTTAATGCGCCTACTTCAGCACTTGCCTTTCGGCTACAAGATCATTAAACCGCCATGCCATTCATCACGTGTGACTCCCTCCTGTATGCTACTACCCCGAGTCGCCTCTCTCCTGTGTTTAATACACTCCCCCCTTCAATGTCAAACTCAGCTTCAAACCAGTGTGGAGATGAATGAGCCTGATGTAAATAACAACCAAGCAGATATTTCTCCTTGTTCTCAGCCTGCCACATTAAACTGATGGGCTATCACTCTGGAAGCAAATGACATAAAAATGCAGATTCATAGCATTTGTGTGCAGAGGCGAGGTTTCATAGCAACACAATAGCATGAGTCAGGATGGAAGAACTTCTATTTAGCCCACTGACACACGGACGTAGATGCGGTTATCTGCGTCAGCTGCAGGTCCATTTTCATCTTTTCTTGTTCCTGCCACGTCATTTTGTGCCTCAGAGTAAAGACCCTGCTGTCAGCGGGTCAGAAGGAAGGGAACACTTCTGTCGTCACTAACAGCACTCATGTGTTATCAGCTGCTTTGGATCAAAACTAGTTTGCCCGAGAATGATGGAAGAGTTGAGAGCATTTAATTGTCACAATGGCACTTTAAAACTAAACATAGTTAAATGTCAAAGTTAGTGCTGAGGCTGCGAGCCACTCCACCCTTTTCCTCATTATAGTGTGCAATAAAGTTTTACTGTCGGTCGTCATCGGCCAGTATTTTATAGAAATGTGATTGAGAGATTGGCATTAATGTTTTCCCTCAGCAGCTTCAGCTCAGTGTGTGTGTGTGGGATTGTGTGAATCTGAAGTGGGAGTTTTCTGGCAAAGAAAACGCCCTCGGTTGGTTCTCTGGACCAGTGAAGGTCACAAGAGACGCCGGCCGATGGAGGCTGCAGGACGAGGTCAGGGGTCAACAAGGCTCTGGTAGGTCGTTTGAGCAGCTGTTACTGAGGTTTGTATCACCAAACAAGCAAAGTGGACATCTCAGTCTGAAGACCTTTCTATCAGCCACCTACTCCAGTGTGGGAAACAAATATCTCTTTCACTGTTATCTCCCTGCTAACAGCTCTGCTCCAGAACAAGCCCTCTCATCGGGAGATACTACACATTCAAAGTGTCCTGCAACTTCTAAATGAATGCAGGTAACACCTGAGGGAGGACCTCATCTCAAGTCTTAATCTTCATTCTCCACATCAACCGTACACTCTGTCATTGTACAGGAGAATCTATCCACAGCTCCCGGCTGCTCAGGGACGCAGCGCACGACAAGTCCATTCAGCATCCTCAAAGAACTGCTTCACAGGCCATCAGTGTCATGACTCTCTGCCATGAACACTCACTGGTGACAAATCCCCCTCCGACCCTCTCTGCGTCTCATTATTCCCCTCTCTCTCTGAGGACACCAGCCATCCTCTCTGCTCTCCAGAAGAAGAACGACCAGAAGAGACCCTTGTTTGTTTCCTGCACTCACAGCTTTGTCTTACATCCTCTGTTTGTAACAGCCTTTAATTCTGAGTGCTGGTGTCAAAAACACTTTGCAGTGAGTTTCTATTTGAGGATCCACAAGTGGTTTGCACACAGAGCAGACTCCTGAGGGATATCCCAGAGTCACTGCAACACTGGAATATTCATACTATGGATTAGTCTTGAGATAAGATATGAATCTGTGAGAGCATCAGATGTCCTTCCAGGTACTACTTATGTCCCATCAATCAGACAAGAACCCCCCCACCCCCCTTATACAAAATGACAATGGAGCTAATCGATGCTGAGACCACGGCACTGCTCTATCAGAAGTTAAACCCTCGTCTGCGGAGGTTCGTCCTAATTCAATCCGACACTTATAATGAAATATCCTCCGCCATCATTGATCTCAGTGAAACGCTCCCCTTGTGATCCAACACAGACACGACCAAAGGGCACCAGAAGAAGCTGTAAAATTAAAGCTGTGACATGAAAGAGAAAGAAGGAAGGGAAATAAGGAGAGAAAGGTGTTACAAGGAGTGTAAGAAAGGCGTACGAGAATAAAGACTGATTAAACGAGGAGAAAGAAGAAAAGAGGAGAGGGCTGGAGATTTAATGGAAGTGCGATCAAAGCAGACGACTGGACTGCAGGAGAGCTGATGGAGAGATGATGGAGAGCTGATGGAGAGATGATGGAGAGCTGATGGAGAGATGATGGAGAGATGATGGAGAGATGATGGAGAGATGATGGAGAGATGATGGAGAGATGATGCGAGAGCTGATGGAGAGATGATGGATAGATGATGGAGAGATGATGGAGAGATGATGGAGAGCTGATGGAGAGATGATGGAGAGATGATGCGAGAGCTGATGGAGAGATGATGGATAGATGATGGAGAGATGATGGAGAGATGATGGAGAGCTGATGGATAGATGATGGCGAGATGATGGAGAGCTGATGGAGAGCTGATGGAGAGCTGATGGATAGATGATGGAGAGATGATGGAGAGATGATGGAGAGATGGAGAGATGATGAGAGCTGATGGAGAGCTGATGGAGAGCTGATGGAGAGATGATGGAGAGCTGATGGAGAGATGATGGAGAGATGATGGAGAGCTGGATCGAGGGACCAGCTGGAGCTGCTTCAGGTCTCTCAGGGTTTGGATTCATATAGTCGACTGCAAGTTTAAACCCCGACACATACCGGCACCACATGTAATCCCCTCAAAGGTCTTCTACTCATTCCAAACACGCCAATTCCATAGATGCTAATTGTATTACTTCCTTTGCTCCACATAATAGGAAACCACAAGATTTTCTGGACTTTTGGACAAGGACTTTTGTTCCCTTTCAAAAGTCGACGAAGTTATAAAATATGAAAAGCTGCTTCAACACAAACAGAGTACAATACCTTTGCATTAATAAAATATTATTTGGAACCTGACCAGATATTAGCAGCAAACTTTAGGTGCTCTGACCTACAAACACATTTCAGTCGGTACCAAGAACATGTTGAAGTTCAACACCCAGCAGCACAAACGTGATCGATGCAAAACAGAAAGCAAACGTTCAAAGATCAACTCCAGAGGACGAGAGAATAAGACATCCGTCTATTCAACAGTTCAAAGCTAAGAGCACATTCACACAGACAGAGACAGAAAGCAGAGCTCATGAAAGCCATCAGCACGAATGTGGAGGCTGTTCATGTTCTTCCAAATGTAGATCACATGTTCAGGGTTCAAGCCAAAACAAAACGCATTCAAAACCAATTTTGCTTTAAAAAAAAAAGGACTTTATATTTGAAATTCAAAAAAAGATCAACGTGCAATCTGTACACGTTTGAATTTGAACTTCAGCCTATAAGTGTTGCTGAGCCTCGTCCCTCTGAAACAATGCGTGCCCTGTTGAACGGTAAGTTGGTATTAAGTGTTAATAGCATCGTTTTCTTTGTTAACGTAAAAATGAGAATAAACTTGCAAGCTGAGCTAAAAGGACAACCAAGCAGATGAACGCTAACAGTAGCGTTAGCTTCACAGTCCGCTCTACAACATGGTTGGTGAGAAATATAATGAGTCACTTGTTTCTGATCGCTTCAAACATCACTTGTTGGTTGTCATTTGTTCCTCTTTGACTCTGAAGTGTCGTCATATAGAACAATCTTTATCTTCTGGAATGCAGCTCAGAAACACACAACACGTCCCTGTGGGCTCCAGGACATTGTTAATGCCATTCTTTCACAACTTTTAAACATTGTATAGACTAAACGATCGATTTTTAAAGAAATCAGCTAATTAATTGATTATGAAAACAATCTTTGAGCCCGAGTGCTGAAAGACAATAAAAAAGGTTGAGAGGAGAACATGTTCTTAAAAATGAGCAGGAAAGACCAGATCATATTCATATATATATATATATATATATATATATATATATATATATATATATATATATATATATATATATATCTCTGACACCAACATGCCTGCAGACTGCTGGCATGCCCTCATGCTGCCTGCTGGCTGGATGGTGAGCGAGGCTACGTCTCTGAGGTTATTAGTATTCCCTGGGGATGAATCCTGAGCCCTCTGGATTCTGCAGCTCGGGGTGAATGAATGAGAGGGTTAACACCATCAATGGGCCCACAGCCAGCTCTGATCTCACACCTCCCGTGGGACGGGACACCAGATGCCGCAGCGTCTCACTTGTTACACAATCAAGGAAATAATTGGTGCGCCCGACTTGGGCGTGCAATTCAATTAGGGGAATAAAGCAGTTATTATTCTCAAAGAGCAGAACACGACAAGAGCTACAGCTTCCTGCGACCTGTAAAATCAAAAGAAGCTTAAGAATTACACCCATGGGCCATTTCAGGAAGATTTAGATCCGATGTGTTCCAAGCAAAATGAAAAAACACTTTAATTTCCCAAGAGTTTTCCCTTTACAGTTACCTCGTGATTCTTTTTATCTTCCGTGCCATCGCGATATATCTATCGAGACTAAAGTTTGCTATAATATTTAGAATCCATTTTAGGATTTACTACATGATTACTCTGGTTATTTTGCTTTCATGACATTTGGATGCATTGGTTTCTTCTCAGACGACTCTTTACAGCCTCAGACTGACAGGAATCGAGCCATCTATTATTAAAAGTGTTCCAGGCATTCACAGAGCAGGCTGGGAGTGATACTAAACAGATTAGGATGAGCCCTAATCCACATCTGGGTCTCATAACAACAGACCTCAGACAATGCTTTCCCCAAGGTAACATTTCAATAACAGAAATGGTCAAACCTTCAGGAGCATCTTCCAGAGGGCAGTGAAGACAGAGCGCATCGTGGAATCACACAAGTGCATATTAGTGCAGCGTCACATAAAGTTTGTCATCATCAAGTTATATGAAAATAATCTTATATAGATAAGAAAAGGTATTAAAAAAAGGCTCCTGTTATTTGCCTTGTGCTCATCACCAGCTGAGTCCCAGTCAGTCTGCGCTTCTCTCACAACTGCATCACTCACTGAGCAAAATGTGAAATCGTGCATCTCTGATCCGCCTTGACATCACCTTGCAGAAGTTGTTGGTAGATTTACACCCAACAAGCAGCCGCTCATTTACAGCAGGTGTAGTCCATCTGGAACAATCCATGTTGGGCTCTTTTGTTCATTCCCACAATCCTCTCTGAGCGCTTCAGAAACACGCCAACAAAACACTAAGTGGTAAAATCACACATTTCTCACGGCAAATTGACGGTAAACGGTGTTACCTGGTATCTATCAGCTGAAGAAGGGAGGCTGTCTCCTCCCTGCAGCTCTTTATCCACACAGGCAGACCAGGGCGGCTTCAGAAAGGGAACACGGCGTCGGAAAAAGCAGTTTTATCTCCCCGTGAAGGTGTTCCTGGAGAGCGGAGAGTACGGCTGTCCGCCGGGGATCTGCGGGAGAACAAGCTGTGTTCAGGCAGGAGAGGAAGCGGCGGCAGCCTGCAGACCTCCGAGCGCCAAGCCCGTCTGAGCGCTCAGCGGGGGGGGTGCAGGTGCTCGGCCGGACGCGAGGGGGCGGTGTAGCACAGCAACCCCCACCGTGGAGATCTGTGCAGCGGGGAGGAAGATGCATGTGATGCGGCGTCTGGGAACCGGCGGGAGACGGTGACAGTAGTGTCCTGCAAAACCATTCATGGGATCAAAAATACATCAAATACTGAAGTCACAATAATAAGAGTTCTGGTTGGGATGAAGGACCTGCCCCCCCCCCCCCTTCACCTGCTAAATGTCACAGAAGTTCAATATTTCCCTCTAGAATGTGAGATCTTACAGTAAAAGTTCATAAATATATATATATATATATATATATATATATATATATATATATATATACACAAATATGTAGATTTTATTAGCTTCAGTGCAAATCCTCATTAGTTTAGATTTTGTTCAGGTTATTTAATATGAATAACTTTATGTCTGTGCGTTCTAGATGTTGGAGCAGTCTGTGGGCCTTTGACACAAAGAATGTTTTAAATATGAACTTTACCCATTCTTCTCTCTCTCTTCTTCTTCTTGAGTTGTGTTTAGCTCCAACCTCCCACATGCTTCCCCAGGAGTCTAAACACTTCCTGCTTTTATTGTTTTGCTGATGTCATTAATGATGTCACAGGTCAGAGTAATGCTGCGTTCCAGACACTCACCTCCAGAGTGTCTGGAAGTGTGTCACGGACAGCTGTGGCGTTTGTTTAAGTCCAATATTCTCTTTTAGCTCTTAGTTAGTTTTGTTCTCCACTAACTCCTGAGGGATATATCTGCTCTCAGGCTGCTAAATGTTCCCCTGTGTCCACCAGCTCGTCTCTATCTGAGTCTCTCTGCTGTGTGCTGCTGAGCAGGTAGAGTTCAGTGGGTTTACAGCAGCTGAAGACGACACTATGAGAGGGTGAGAGTGAACTGAAACAACAGTTGGGGGTCAAACGAACAAAGAGATTCACTGTTATATGTAATTATTTAACAGTAATTGAAGTGTGGAAGCAGTGAATACATTGTGTAACGTAATGTCCCCCAGGATGTAAAGAAACTCCATTCAAGCAACAAGATTATCCGGAGAGAACTAAAGGATGATTTGGTAACAGATTAGTTAAACCTCATTGGAAGAACAAGCCCAGGTCACCGCAGATCAGCACTTTGTCTACACTGTATCATACGTGTGTTTTTAGTTTCCTAAACGTGGAAATCTGAACTGTAAATAAGACTTTTCAGGTCTTCTCTTGTGCTGCGAGGGGATACATCATAGCACTGATGCAGAATCATTTAAATATGAGGAGACGATGAGCTGCTTACAGGCGACCAGGGAAGTGTTGTGACAGACAGCTGATGATGAGTCAGTCAATCTTCCTGTAATAAATCAAAATAATGTAAACATGGAGCCGTGTTGACTCACATGAAGCTTTGTTTAAACATTACTTCACTTTTACAAGCAGCTGTATACGGCTGTTTTGAGTGCATGTGGTTTCCATAGAAACCACCTTGATTTATACAAAGATGTGGAATTGTGGTTTTCCACAAGATTGGATTTTCCCAGATCTACACCTGAGGTCATACACACACACACACAGACATACACACACACACAGACATACACACACACACGCACTGACACACACACACACACACACACACGCACTGACACACACACACGGCCTGACTAAACTACACCACTAGAGGGAACAACATAAACGGTCACTATTGATTTCTGCCTCTAAAAACAACAGGTCTAATTCAAGGGTGATAATAGGTGCTGAAAGGGTGTGTGTATGTGTGTGTGTGTGTGTGTGTGTGTGTGTGTGTGTGTGTGTGTGTGTGTGTGTGTGTGTGTGTGTGTGTGTGTGTATGTGTGTGTTTGTGTGTGTGTGTGTGTGTGTGTGTGTGTGTGTGTGTGTGTGTGTGTGTGTGTGTGGTGGGGGGTTGTTTTCATATGTGTGATTTTCGTAGATCTTGGAAATCTTACTGATTGCCTGGCAACCGTCCCTGTCATCTCCTCATACCATGAAGAAACCAATCATCATCATCATCATCGTGTCTTCCTGTCAGCCAGCCAAATGACCTCCTGTATGCTGAATGATTTTACTATAGTCTTTTAATTGGATTATTACTGAATGGTGGGAGAAAAAATATGCAAGCAAACATTGATACATGTGCACTTAAAGATATAGTATGTAACCGCATTCAAATGTTTAAAAATGACTACACCTGTTGTATATGTAGTGAGACAGAGACATGTGTAATGTTCCTGAAGGTAACGTTTCCTCTCTCTCCTGTCATGGTGTCATCAGTCCTGTGTTGTATATGTAGTGAGATAGAGACATGTGTAATGTCCCTGAAGGTAACGTTTCCTCTCTCTCCTGTCATGGTGTCATCAGTCCTGTGTTGTATATGTAGTGAGACAGAGACATGTGTAATGTTCCTGAAGGTAACGTTTCCTCTCTCTCCTGTCATGGTGTCATCAGTCCTCTGTTGTATATGTAGTGAGACAGAGAGATGTGTAATGTTCCTGAAGGTAACGTTTCCTCTCTCTCCTGTCATGGTGTCATCAGTCCTGTGTTGTATATGTAGTGAGACAGAGAAATGTGTAATGTTCCTGAAGGTAACGTTTCCTCTCTCTCCTGTCATGGTGTCATCAGTCCTGTGTTGTATATGTAGTGAGACAGAGACATGTGTAATGTCCCTGAAGGTAACGTTTCCTCTCTCTCCTGTCATGGTGTCATCAGTCCTGTGTTGTATATGTAGTGAGACAGAGAAATGTGTAATGTTCCTGAAGGTAACGTTTCCTCTCTCTCCTGTCATGGTGTCATCAGTCCTCTGTTGTATATGTAGTGAGACAGAGACATGTGTAATGTCCCTGAAGGTAACGTTTCCTCTCTCTCCTGTTATGGCGTCGTCTCCCCTTTGAGCAGCGTCAGCATTGTGTTTGTAGCCAGAAGCTTCATAAACTGACTTTTTATCCAGTTTTAAGACACTTTTTACATCTTGGTGTTTTTAACTCTATATTTGAAGGATGAAGGATTTTAATCCTCGGACGTCTGGATCTTAAGTTCTCAGAGAAACAAGCTGACAAACGTTAGCGGCAGCCGAACAGCGTGCAGGAGAAACTCTGATGTTTAACCTTTGAATCAGAGGAGAGGAGGGGAGAAGAACTCCCATGATGCACCGCTGCTGCACCACCACACCAAACTCCCATGATGCAACACTGCTGCACCACCACACCAAACTCCCATGATGCACCGCTGCTGCACCACCACACCAAACTTCCATGATGCACCACTGCTGCACCACCACAACAAACTCCATCTTTTGTTATTGTTTTGATGATTCAAGATGGAAACGCTGCCGGTGAAGAAAAGGGATGAAGTTAAGTTGACATTTGGGTTTTGAAAGGTGGATCCATCTGTGTGCCTCTGAGCTCAGTAACATCACAGAACTGTATGATGATGCAATATGAAGGAGGAAGTTTTGTGCTTTCACTTTTCACAGGAAGGAAACAGGACAAATGCAGTCATTTACTTGAGTAGTTGGTTTTAGCAATGGAGTTTCAGATTCCTCTGTTTTAATGGATGTACAGTAACATTTAAGTGCCATCAGTAGGTTTTGCACAGCCATGCTTTGCAGGTCGGCTTGTGTTGGACTTGTGTCAGCTGTTTAATCATGCGGGGTCACCAGAGACCTGCTGAGGGCTTCACCTCCTACACCGTAGCATCAGGATGTAAACACTGACACATCTAAACTGAACGTGGTTCTAGACTCGGCAGGTCTATTACTTTAAGACTATAAACTCTGTATGCATGTGCACATGCTTGTGCGTAGTCTTCTCATAAGGATCAAACTGCTGTACATGTGAGGATGTTTTTATCCTGTCATCTTCTTTCTCTGGCCTCTACGTTATTCCCTTCCCCTCCCTGTCCTTTGTCTCTGTCTCTCTCTCACGACGCAGAGTTACATCCTTTTAATTGGTAAACAGCTTCACTTTCCACAGACGGCTAAGCATCAGGTGTAAACTCATAAATCCTCCAGGATGTTGTCCGGCATGTTTACGAACTTATTAAACATCTGCTGGAGGTCGAATGCTTCTTGTTTCTCTGTCTCTGGCATTATTATGATTCCCAGTTAACCTTCCCATGATGTACAGTTCCTGTGCCAAGCTGGATCCTCTGAATCCTCTGAAGTCTCTTTTACAACTCAACACACTCTTCTTCCCTGGGAGGAAGAAGTCCATCAGTCACATGCTGCTCCTTCAGACACAACACGATGCTGTTCATAACAGAACGTGTTACAAACTGGGCATGGGCATTGTGCAGGCAGGAAGGGTCCAAGATGACATTGAGTTGCATTTACATAAATGCATACAGATAGAGAGGGAGAAGAAGAGAGGGAGGGGAGGAGAGAGGAAGAGAAGGAGGTGTCCCCCGGCAGTCTAAGCTTGGGGACACCTCCCTGCTCTCCTCCTTCTCTTGGTGGGTCAAAGCTTCATGTTGCATAGAGCTGATCTGAGAGTATATTATAATGTAACATCCGTTTCACTTGTAGAGCACTTAATTTAAATCAAACCTCTAAATGCTAAGGCAGTAGCTTCTCGTCTGTTTAATGAACCAGAAAGTCGTTTGAAGATGTTGGTGAGAAGTTTTCTGGTCCAAACATCTGCTTCAATCTGCATCAACAACACACAGGAGCTCGATTAAAGTTCAGCCGTGTTTAATGAAATCTGCCTCAGATCTCGTGTATGACTGCAAAACTGATTCAGAGTCAGCCCTGGTGACGGAGCCATGCCAACATGAAAGAGACTTCACCAGTTATTAACGCCGACTTTCAATTCTCAACATCAAAAGTGAAGTCGGCATTTTTCAATTAACCTCAGCAGAATATCTTCCATAGCAGCTCCAGTGCTCGTGTACATACATGAGCTTCTACTGGAGCGACAGCATTAACATGTTTTGCCAGAGGTGCAGGATTCTGAATACTTCTGCTGTGTGTGCACAGAAGAGATGTGAGCTTCTGTCCCGTACACACTCGCTATGTGCACCAAATACACCTGCATTCAATGTTTAAGGGCTGCAGAGAAGATAAAAGCACACATTTAATGTTGGACGAAAGGCAACAAGAGAATAAATTGTTTTTGTGATCAGGTGGTAAGTGAAGGAGAGGGGGAAATGTTTTTTAAATTCTCCAGGGTTTAGAAAGTGAGTGATTTTAGAAATGTTCCAGCTCCCCCTTTATTTATTTCCTGATCTGTTTGGCTTCAGAGTGGAATTGGAAGAAGAATGGCAGCACAGAAATGTGTCCACAGTGTTTAGTTCTGAAGGTATTGAAGTACTGGACACATATTGACCTGATGCTGAGAGGTCCTAAGGACCAGGGATGTCAGTCCAGTATTTGTAGAGATATTTGTATTTTTATTTTATATTGGCACAAAGCTACACGTAGCTGCTTCCTCCTGCCTCATGTTTTATGCTAAGCTAGGCTAACCACGTACTATTTCTCAGTATTTAGCACACAGAATTTACCTTTTTAATCTCACTCTTCAAAAGAAAGCAAATAAATATTTAAGGCAAAAATGTCCCTTTTCCATGAACGGCTCAGTTCTGAGATTTGTGTTATTTATCTTCCAGCACGTCTCCTTTTAGACGAGTGTATTCAGAGTTTGTGTTATAATAACTTTAACTATGCCACTAAAAAAGAGATAAGTCTAAATTTGACTTTAAGCAACATGTATGTGGGAGGATTTGGATAGAATGTATTCCAACTGATCTATTGCAAGTCCAACTTTTATATGCAATCTCTGTCTCTCCAATATAGTGTATAATTACTTTGGATTTTAAGGGAAAATACGCTGATGAATCAACGCTGCAGTGCTTCTTCAGCCATCTATTAAAGGTATTCAGGACGTTTATGAGAGGCTGTGAGAGATACTGAGAGACACGGTGAGCCTCATAAAGACACAGCTCAGACAGTGTTTCCCCAGGGAAACATTTTTACAGCATCATGTGCTTCTATAGACATCTTCACGGTTTAAAAGAATCCTTCAGAGTGTAAAAGGACAGTGTGATGAGCCAGGAGCACAGGCCTGCTGCAGCTTAAAGGTTGTGAAGGCATGCAGACATTTAAAGACTCATCTTACTCATGTAAACGTGCCTCTCCTATGTAGCAGCACTTTATTCAGAGAAGCACATCAGGAGAAGCGGCTGCTGATCAGGAGAACCACATGCAGAGGAGGATAGTGAGACTCCAGAAATAGGCGAACCTCTTTGAGTGTAGAATAATGTGCTACAAATGATAAAATTGTGCTCTTTCATTATAAAGTGCAAATCTACAGATAGGAACCATTTGCATCAATACATCTAATATAGTGTGTTAGTTAATCCCACCCACCATGTTAGCTTTGGGCCAATAGAAATTCAATAAGTTAATTATTTTGAAGTTCCATGTGGTAAGTTTAAATGTCTGTATTTATTAATTTAAATGTCTGTATTTATTAGTTTAAATATCTTTATTTATTAGTTTGAATGTCTGTATTTATTAGTTTAAATGTCTGGATTTATTAGTTTAAATGTCTGGATTTATTAGTTTAAATGTCTGGATTTATTAGTTTAAATGTCTGGATTTATTAGTTTAAATGTCTGGATTTATTAGTTTAAATGTCTTTATTTATTAGTTTAAATGTCTGGATTTATTAGTTTGAATGTCTTTATTTATTAGTTTAAATGTCTGGATTTATTAGTTTGAATGTCTTTATTTATTATTTTAAATGTCTTTATTTATTAGTTTAAATGTCTGGATTTATTAGTTTAAATGTCTTTATTTATTAGCTTAAATGTCTGGATCTATTAGTTTGAATGTCTTTATTTATTAGTTTTAATGTCTTTATTTATTCATTTAAATGTCTGTATTTATTAGTTTAAATGTCTGTATTTATTAGTTTAAATGTCTGTATTTATTAGTTTGAATGTCTTTATTTATTAGTTTAAATGTCTTTATTTATTAGTTTAAATGTCTGTATTTATTAGTTTGAATGTCTTTATTTATTAGTTTAAATGTCTGGATTTATTAGTTTAAATGTCTTTATTTATTAGCTTAAATGTCTTTATTTATTAGTTTAAATGTCTGGATATATTAGTTTAAATGTCTGTATTTATTAGTTTAAATGTCTGTATTTATTAGTTTAAATATCTGGATTTATTAGTTTGAATGTCTTTATTTATTAGTTTAAATGTCTGGATATATTAGTTTGAATGTCTGACTTCTCATCATTTTCGATCAATAACGTAGTCGTTGAGTCCAGATGCAGATCCTCTGTAGTATATAAGTAGAAGTAACATCCTTCATGGGTTTCTGTTTGTCACTATGAAACAGGTCAGAAGTATTTAGGTTGAAAAGTTTTAGAATACAAATAGTTTCAACTAAGAGTACGAACGGTAATGAAGCGGAATCGGTGATAAGATCAGGAGGGGTCTTTGGAAAGTTAACTTCCTAGGTCCCTGGCCCCAAAAAGTCTGAGAACCCTGTTCTGAGCCACCTCGGACGACAGACGGCCTTTATGAGAACTGGTCTGATACAATTCAGTGTTGAAAAATGATTCTGCTTCTCCTGTTTATGAAACAGCACAAGTGATGCATTACTTAATTATGGCTTCTCAAACTGGAAAAGAGCTCCAGTCATTCAGAGAAGATGGAAAGTGCTCTGCAGGGTCACCATGATGTGTTGGTCACAAACCCCTCAGACTCAGAGAGGGCTGCACGAACACTGTGAAGCTTGTTGTAGCAATAACATCATTGCATTGTGTTTTATTAACAGATATTCTAAAGCAGATTAGTGTACAGACTCTTGCTCGTACCACTACTCGTCTGCTCCCCTCCGGGCTTCTGTCTCCAAGGTCTTTACATCCTCTGCATCAGTGAACATACACCCATCAGAAGGACTGCACATGCTGCACAGAGCCTGATCTCCACCCTCCTCCTCCGTAACATTATTTCATGCTAAATAAGGAACGTTGTCTGTCTGCTCCTTCCTGTGTGTTCTGTATGTGGACACTCGCTCATCGTTATCAGTGCTATTAGAATTAGTGGTAAACGTAAACATGAGATGAAATACAGCTGGCACCACATTAGTGCAAAGAGGTGGCCGCAGTTATGAGGGGAGTAATAGGGAAACATTTGGAAAATATACATAATATATATCTGATGAGGGTTACAAAGACCCTGTTAATGAATATGAATATGTCAGCGGACAGCGGACAGCGTGCAGAAGGTTTTCTTCAGTATTGGCATCGGAACATTTGTTATCACCAGTTCATCTTCAGTAATGTGGATTAAGTGTTATGGAACAATTGTACCATTGTGCACAATACTCTCCCAATCTTCAGAATATACAAATGTTTCTTCTGCACAGCATAATTATGCAGAGCTGCCATCAGACTGACAGGGGCCATGTTTACACATTTAACATGTTAAAAACAACCATGAATATGATGACCTTATCTGTCAACACTCTCTGCAAACCATAAAGTATTGCAGAGAGCTGCTGAAGGTCGAGGTAATGGAGTGAAACAAATCCACGATACACCAACAAATAAAAACAAAGAAGTCACACTGTGAGGGTATCACATTCATTTCAAACGCCGCCGGAGAATAACAGGGAGTTAAGCTTTCACTGTTTAAGTGTTATATAGTGGATTTATTCGTGGCTCAATTTGTTCCTTGTGTTGCTGAACTCGATTGGAAATATCACACAACTATTGTTATGCAATAATTGAGAGCAGCACAGTCTCAGCTCGCTGTAGTCTCTCAGCTCGCTGTAGTCTCAGCTCGCTGTAGTCTCAGCTCGCAGTATTCTGAGCACGCTGTAGTCTCTCAGCTCGCTGTAGTCTCAGCTCGCTGTAGTCTCAGCTCGCAGTATTCTGAGCACGCTGTAGTTTCAGCTCGCAGTAGTCTCAGCACACTGTAGTCTCAGCTCGCTGTAGTCTCAGCATGCTGTAGTCTCAGCACGCTGTAGTCTCAGCTCGCTGTAGTCTCAGCTCACTGTAGTCTCAGCTCGCAGTATTCTCAGCACGCAGTAGTCTGAGTACGCTGTAGTTTCAGCACGCTGTAGTCTCAGCTCGCAGTATTCTCAGCACGCAGTTGTCTGAGCATGCAGTAGTCTCAGCTCGCTGTAGTCTCAGCACGCTGTACTCTCAGCTCGCAGTAGTCTCAGCACGCAGTAGTCTCAGCTCGCTGTAGTCTCAGCACGCTGTACTCTCAGCTCGCTGTAGTCTCAGCACGCTGTAGTCTCAGCACGCTGTAGTTTCAGCACGCTGTAGTCTCAGCACGCTGTAGTCTCAGCTCGCACTATTCTCAGCTCGCAGTATTCTGAGCACGCTGTAGTTTCAGCACGCTGTAGTCTCAGCTCGCAGTATTCTGAGCACGCTGTAGTCTCAGCTCGCAGTAGTCTCAGCACGCTGTAGTCTCAGCTCACAGTAGTCTCAGCTCGCTGTAGTCTCAGCATGCTGTACTCTCAGCTCGCTGTAGTCTCAGCACGCTGTAGTCTCAGCTCGCTGTAGTCTCAGCACGCAGTAGTCTCAGCTCGCTGTAGTCTCAGCACGCTGTAGTCTCAGCACGCTGTAGTCTCAGTTTGCGGTAGTCTCAGCTCGCTGTAGTCTCAGCACGCAGTAGTATCAGCACGCTGTAGTCTCAGTTTGCGGTAGTCTCAGCTCGCTGTAGTCCCAGCACGCAGTAGTATCAGCACGCTGTAGTCTCAGTTTGCGGTAGTCTCAGCTCGCTGTAGTCTCAGCACGCTGTAGTCTCAGCTCGCTGTAGTCTCAGCACGCAGTAGTCTCAGCTCGCTGTAGTCTCAGTACGCTGTAGTCTCAGCTCGCAGTAGTCTCAGCTCATTTGGAAAATATACATAATATATATCTGATGAGGGTTACAAAGACCCTGTTAATGAATATGAATATGTCAGCAGACAGCGTGCAGAAGGTTTTCTTGAGTATTGGCATCAGAACATTTGTTATCACCAGTTCATCTTCAGTAATGTGGATTAAGTTTATGGAACAATTGTACCATTGTGCACAATACTCTCCCAATCTTCAGAATATACAAATGTTTCTTCTGCACAGCATAATTATGCAGAGCTGCCATCAGACTGACAGGGGCCATGTTTACACATTTAACATGTTAAAAACAACCATGAATATGATGACCTTATCTGTCAACACTCTCTGCAAACCATAAAGTATTGCAGAGAGCTGCTGAAGGTCGAGGTAATGGAGTGAAACAAATTCACGATACACCAACAAATAAAAACAAAGAAGTCACACTGTGAGGGTATCACATTCATTTCAAACGCCGCCGGAGAATAACAGGGAGTTAAGCTTTCACTGTTTAAATGTTAAATAGTAGATTTATTCGTGGCTCAATTTGTTCCTTGTGTTGCTGAACTCGATTGGAAATATCACACAACTATTGTTATGCAATAATTGAGAGCAGCACAGATATTTATCACAACACAGGAGCAATAAAGAAACGAGACAAATGAAGGCCCACACATGCCTGTAGTCTCTCAGCTCGCTGTAATCTCAGCTCGCTTTAGTCTCAGCACGCTGTAGTCTCAGCTCGCTGTAGTCTCAGCTCGCTGTAGTCTCAGCACGCAGTAATCTCAGCTCGCTTTAGTCTCAGCACGCTGTAGTCTCAGCTCGCTGTAGTCTCAGCTCGCAGTAGTCTCAGCACGCTGTAGTCTCAGCTCGCTGTAGTCTCAGCACGCAGTAGTCTCACCAGTAGTCTCCACAGTAGTCTCAGCAAACTGTAGTCTCAGCTCGCAGTAGTCTCAGCTCACAGTAGTCTCAGTACGCTGTAGTCTCAGCACGCAGTAGTCTCAGCTCCCAGTAGTCTCAGCACGCTGTAGTCTCAGCACGCAGTAGTCAATGCTCGCAGTAGTCTCAGCTCGTTGTAGTCTCAGCTCGCAGCAGTAGTCTCAGCTCACTGTAGTCTCAGCACGCTGTAGTCTCAGCTCGCAGTAGTCTCAGCTCGCAGTAGTCTGAGCATGCAGTAGTCTCAGCTCGCTGTAGTCTCAGCACGCAGTAGTCAATGCTCGCAGTAGTCTCAGCACGCAGTAGTCTCAGCACGCTGTAGTCTCAGCTTGTTGTAGTCTCAGCTCGCAGCAGTAGTCTCAGCTCACTGTAGTCTCAGCTCGCAGTAGTCTCAGCTCGCAGTAGTCTGAGCATGCAGTAGTCTCAGCTCGCTGTAGTCTCAGCACGCAGTAGTCAATGCTCGCAGTAGTCTCAGCACGCAGTAGTCTCAGCTCGCTGTAGTCTCAGCTCGCAGTAGTCTCAGCATGCAGTACTCTCAGCACGCAGTAGTCTCAGCTCGCTGTAGTCTCAGCTCGCTGTACTCTCAGCACGCAGTAGTCTCAGCTCGCTGTAGTCTCAGCACGCTGTAGTCTCAGCACGCAGTAGTCTCAGCACGCAGTAGTCTCAGCACGCAGTAGTCAATGGTCACAGTAGTCTCAGCTCGCAGTAGTCTCAGCACGCTGTAGTCTCAGCTCGCAGTAGTCTCAGCTCGCTGTAGTCTCAGCACGCAGTAGTCTCAGCTCACAGTAGTCTCAGCACGCTGTAGTCTCAGCTCGCAGTAGTCTCAGCTCCCAGTAGTCTCAGCACGCTGTAGTCTCAGCTCGCAGTAGTCTCAGCTCACAGTAGTCTCAGTACGCTGTAGTCTCAGCACGCAGTAGTCTCAGCTCGCAGTAGTCTCAGCTCGCTGTAGTCTCAGCACGCAGTAGTCTCAGCTCACAGTAGTCTCAGCACGCTGTAGTCTCAGCTCGCAGTAGTCTCAGCTCCCAGTAGTCTCAGCACGCTGTAGTCTCAGCTCGCAGTAGTCTCAGCTCACAGTAGTCTCAGTACGCTGTAGTCTCAGCACGCAGTAGTCTCAGCTCCCAGTAGTCTCAGCACGCTGTAGTCTCAGCACGCAGTAGTCAATGCTCGCAGTAGTCTCAGCTCGTTGTAGTCTCAGCTCGCAGCAGTAGTCTCAGCTCACTGTAGTCTCAGCACGCTGTAGTCTCAGCTCGCAGTAGTCTCAGCTCGCAGTAGTCTGAGCATGCAGTAGTCTCAGCTCGCTGTAGTCTCAGCACGCAGTAGTCAATGCTCGCAGTAGTCTCAGCACGCAGTAGTCTCAGCTCGCAGTAGTCTCAGCACGCAGTAGTCTCAGCACGCTGTAGTCTCAGCTCGCAGTAGTCTCAGCTCGCAGTAGTCTCAGCTCGCAGTAGTCTCAGCTCGCAGTAGTCTCAGCTCGCAGTAGTCTCAGCTCGCAGTAGTCTCAGCATCGCAGTAGTCTCAGCACGCTGTAGTCTCAGCTCGCAGTAGTCTCAGCTCGCAGTAGTCTCAGCATGCAGTACTCTCAGCACGCAGTAGTCTCAGCTCGCTGTAGTCTCAGCTCGCTGTACTCTCAGCACGCTGTAGTCTCAGCTCGCTGTAGTCTCAGCACGCTGTAGTCTCAGCTCGCAGTAGTCTCAGCTCGCTGTAGTCTCAGCTCGCTTTAGACTCAGCTCACTGTAGTCTGCATGCTGAGACTTCAGCGTGCTGCGTGCTGAGCCTTCAGTGTGCTGCGTGCTGAGACTTCACAAAATAATAAAATGATCTCATCTTTGCTGCTTCCCTGTGCTGTGAATTACCAGATATTTACCTCTTCAAACCACCACAAATTACTGAAATAAAATACTTTGAGAAGAAAGAAATGCTTTAACTGGTCTCAACCCACGTCCTCACTCCTGACTCGCCACATATGGCAGCTTGTGCAGGTCTCCTGCAGGGGAGACAATACACTTCAAACTAAACTACTTGGTTCAGGAAAGGTTGAAAAGGTTGAAATACGTTAGGTCAGTTAATTATGTTACGTAAGTTCCTCTCCCCCCTGGCCTTCACCTGCAATACGTCACTTGAAAAAAAACGTACCAACGAAGAGACTCAACAATGAACAGAAAGAGAAGCAAAACTCTCTCGCTCCTCTGTAGAGGTGGGGGGGCCTTTTGCATGTCTGACCCCGGAGCCAATTTACTCATAATCTGCCCAGGGATATGTGGATCATAGTTTTATATATATATATATATATATATATATATATATATATATATATATATATATATATAATATATATATATATATATATATATACATACATATGTGATGACTTGGGAATGTAATGGCCCTAAATGGACATATGCAGCCTGTGTGGCTTCGTTTGCTTATAGATTGGTTGAAAGTAAATTGTGTCCCTTTCTGATGTATTCCCCATGCACCCTCCCTGTCCTTTGTCTCTATTACCGAGTGCTCTGCTTCCCTCCCTGTCACTCTACCATGACCCTGAATAACAAGAGGCAGAGTTACATTAATTGTTAATTGGTAAACACTCTCTCTATTTTTACAGACTGCTGAGCAGGTATTAGGCATCAGGTCTAAACTCATAAATCCTCCAGGATGTCGCCTGCATGTTAATGAGATCATAAGTTATTAGAAAGTGTGCTGTGGAGCTTTCCAAACATATCAGCTGAACCTCCTCTCTCCATGAAGCGAGCCGGTAAATCAAACCTCTTTGACAGCTCAGCCAAAGAGGGATGGTCGAAGGTCGCCAGCACCTCCAGCCCTGACGAGCCCCAGAGGAAGCCACTGCCCTGGGGGACAGAAGCTGATGGAGGTGCCTGCGTGACTTGTGGCTACACATACCCTCAGGGACCAGCATACACCTGTCTGTGCACTGCAAGCTGTTCATCCGGGAGCAGTGAGACTGATGCTCCACCTGCCCTGTGATGTCAGAGGCCATCTATCACAGCAGTGGAGGTCTAACTGTGCCACACATAAGGCTCCTTCAGCGTGGTCCCTATAGCTACGGCTGCTTTAAGAACTCGCTGCCTCTTAAACTCACCGTAAACACACAAACACATTCCTTCATGTCTAAGCTTTAAAGCTGCACTAATCAATATTTTTATGTCAATCAATCAAATACCTGTGTAGCCTGAAGCGGTCGCTTGTAGAGACAAACCCACAGAGAACTAGAAAAGTGCCCTCAGTAGAGAGATCACAGGCGCCACACATGTACCCCTGAACGTTCCCCTGAGGAGCCGTACGAGAGAACGCCAAATAATAAAAAGCGTTTCTGAGCCAATTCTGAATGAACTCAGGTTTCTGCTCAATTAAATTGTTTCCACTACTGTTTTTATTGAGTTGCATCAAATTAGACTGATGCCAATTACTTACAATTGAAAAAAATATATAGTTTATGGAACAGCAGTAAAACTGAGGACTTGTACAGCATTTGAAATCTAGATCACTAAACCTGGTGCTGAAAAACAAGTGCAAAATATAATATTTTCTGTCTCACTTTTCTCCTGCTGTCTTTCAGAGAGAGAGAAGGCTGTAGCTGGTGACAGCTCAGTAGCCTGTTGCTTTACATTTATTTATTTTGTTTATCTGAACACACATCACATCTGCCTCCTGCAGTTAAATGTTTAAAGGACTTTGAGTTTCCTCGGAACATTTAAATGCAGGAGACACACTGGAATAATCCCTGTTAGCCTCCCAAATCTACCTTCGCTGGTCGAACCTATTATCAGTTAATGGACTGTTTCCAAACTGCTTCTTTCAGGTTATCTTCTCTGAGAGCAGAGAGCACACAGCAGAGAGATCAGAGCAGAGAGCACAAAGCACAGAGCACAGAGCACAGAGCAGAGCGCACACAGCAGAGAGCACAGAGCAGAGAACACAAAGCACAGAGCAGAGAGCACAGAGCAGAGAGCACAGAGCAGAGAGCACAGAGCAGAGAGCACAGAGCACAGAGCAGAGCGCACACAGCAGAGAGCACAGAGCAGAGAACACAAAGCACAGAGCAGAGCGCACACAGCAGAGAGCACAGAGCAGAGAACACAAAGCACAGAGCAGAGAGCACAGAGCACAGAGCACAGAGCACAGAGCACAGAGCACAGAGCAGAGCACACACAGCAGAGAGCACAGAGCAGAGAACACAAAGCACAGAGCAGAGAGCACAGAGCAGAGAGCACACAGTAGAGAGCACAGAGCAGAGAGCACAAAGCACAAAGCACAGAGCAGAGAGCACAGAGCATAGAGCAGAGAGCACAGAGCAGAGAACACAAAGCACAGAGCACAAAGCACAGAGCAGAGAGCACAGAGCACAGAGCACAGAGCACAGAGCAGAGAGCACACAGCAGAGAGCACACAGCAGAGAGCACAGAGCAGAGAGCACAGAGCAGAGAGCAGCGAGCACACAGCAGAGAGCACAGAGCAGAGAGCATAAAGCACAGAGCACACAGCAGAGAGCACAGAGCAGAGAGCACAGAACAGAGAGCGCAGAGCAGAGAGCACAGAACAGAGAGCACAGAGCAGAGAGCACAAAACAGAGAGCACAGAGCAGAGAGCACAGAGCAGAGAGCACAGAGCAGAGAGCACAGAGCAGAGAGCACAGAACAGAGAGCACAGAGCAGAGAGCACAGAGCAGAGAGCAGAGAGCAGAGAGCACAGAGCAGAGAGCACAGAGCAGAGAGCACAGAGCAGAGAGCACACAGCCGCTCTGAGTTCAGCTTTGGAACACTTGTGGAAAACAGACAGGTCACCTGGAAAGTAAATGGAGCCTTTTGAAAGAGATGAAAAGTTACTATTCCAGCATTGGTATCCCAAAAATGGAATTTGGACTTATGAAAAAGAAAGACTGACAACATCAGCAAAGCCTTTCAGAGATGGAGAGAAAATCATACAGCTAACGGTTAGCAGAAACTATGAGCAACATTTTCTCTCCATGTCTCCAACAGTCCAGCTGTCTGTGTGAGCTGTGTGACGGCTAATGTTGGCAGACAGCTAAGCTATTCTAAATTCTTACTTCTATTATTCTAGACCAGGGGTATTCAACATTTTTCAGGCCAAGGACCCCCAAACTAATAGTGAGATGTAGCAGGGACCCCCTACTATATATATTGTATAGAAGAAGCTTAAAGAGGTCCTTTGTGTGTGTGTGTGTGTGTGTGTGTGTGTGTGTGTGTGTGTGTGTGTGTGTGTGTGTGTGTGTGTGTGTGTGTTGAGAGGAGGTGGTACAGAAAGAAGATGAGGAAAAGTAAATCTTGAAAATGAAGTCAGATGTTGGAGAAGAAATGCGGTTCAGACTAAACCCTCAGTATAATCTTAGTATTTACATATTAGTGTGAATAATGTAAACCACAAGAGGTAGCCAGGCTAATGATAAACATGGTTTATGTGTTTCAACAAAACACCTCTGCTGTTGTTTTCCACTCAGGACATGTGTGAACATGTTTCAAAGCACCACTGATTTTACCCGAATGGCCACGAAGGAAGAAGAAAAAGCCTGCAGTCACAGACCAAGCAGAACATCTTTAATATATTCACCCAGAGGCAGCGCTGTAGAGAATTTCTGGGTCTCTGATCCCAACCTGATGACTTTACAAGCCCGGTACTTATTTACATTATTCACACTAATATGTAAATACTAAGATTATACTGAGGGTTTAGTCTGAACTGCATTTCCTCTCCAACATTGGACTTCATTTTCAAGATTTATTTTTCCTCATCTTCTTTCTGTACCACCTCCTCTCAACACACACACACACACACACACACACACACACACACACACACACACACACACACACACACACACACACACACACCTGCACGTTTTTCTCCTTTGAAAATCATTTCATCACAACTTCTCATCTCAGCCGAGTTCTTCATGTCTGCGCTTGACTTCACTTCACAATCAATACAGCCAGAGGAGATGTGATAACACACACACACACACACACTCAATAAACAAAGACACACACACACACACACACACACACACACACACACACACACACACACACACACACACACACACACACACACACACACACTTCTCTGCCTTCCAGCTTGAGTTTTAGGATTTTCCTCCACCCCATGTTAAAATGTCCCTGCACATGCCACGCATACACACACACACACACACCCACACACACACACACACACACACACACACACACACACACACACACTGTTAGGATCATGAATCGTGACAGCGCCTGCTGACCTGGTCCTGCTGGACACCGGGAAGCCTTATTGACATTTTCCTGGATTCATCCAAACTTTCTATTTCTTTTTTTTTCTAACACAACATAATTTCTGTCAAATGTTGTATTTGTACTATGTTGTTTATCCTGTACACACGACATCTATTGCACGTCTGTCCGTCCTGGGAGAGGGATCCCTCCTCAGTTGCTCTCCCTGAGGTTTCTTCCATTTTTTTCCCCTTTAATTTTGGGGTTTCTTTTAGGAAGTTTTTCCTTGTGCGATGTGAGGGTCTAAGGACAGAGGATGTCGTAACCTGTACAGTCTGTAAAGCACACTGAGACAAATGTATAATTTGTGATATTGGGCTATACAAATAAATTTGATTTGATTTGATTTGATTTGTTACAGGTCATCTGAATGACACAATCTTCCTGTGATTGTTCCTCGTTGCCTCTGAGAAGAAAACACTGTTAAAAGGTTCAGTGTGTAGTTCAGCACCGCCTGCAGGGAGCAGTGTTCCCCCTCTAAACTGCACACACTCTGTCACGTTTATATTTTAGTTGTAGTAGTTTGGCATATTTATTCTAATGTATTCTTTATATTGTGTGTAATGCCTGTCAGTCCGCAGGGCAACAATACCAAACTGCAGAAACATAACGTCACACGCTCTTCACTCTGATGTTAGTTCATGTTTTAATGGTTTACGTTGACATTCTGGCAGATCTTACACACTGAACCTTTAAAGAGACATCATCTGCTCGTTTCCAGGTTCATACTTGTGTTTTGGGTTTCAACTCGAACATGTTTACATGCTGTAATGTCTCAATTAGTTTGATGCATGTCCAGGATATAGAGCAGGAATGTTCCAAAATATCTATCTGATGAAATGATTCATTGTGTCGAAGCTTCTTGTTCATGATTGAAATAACAGAATCTTGTCAACAGATGAAACGATCCTGGCTGTCGATGTTTCATCATCACATGGTCTGTGTTCCTTCCATCCCTCGCTCCACATCTACTGCGTCTGAACTCGGCTTTTCATTAACCATGAGGATCAATACTAATGTCTGTGTTTGTATAACGCTTGTTTACCAAGTCCATCAACAGAACACCGGGGTCACAATGTCAATTATTTTGATGACGGGAGGGTCTAGAACAGGGGTGTCAAACTAATTTTAGTTCAGGGGCCACATACAGCACAATTTGATCTCAAGTGGGCCGGACCAGTAAAATCACAGCATAATAACCTATAAATAACCACAACTCCAAATTCTTCCCTTCGTTTTAGAGCAAGAAAACAACAACCTGAAATTTCTTAAGAAACAAATGTGCAATTTCAACAATATTAAGCCTCAGTTGATCATTTACACATGTGCATTACAACGTACAGATCACAGTGTAGCTACAAAGGCACAAAACATTTTGTCACAGGTATCTGGGACAGTATTTTACTTTATGATCAAAACAACTCATTTTTACACTTTGCAAAGTCATCCCGCGGGCCGGCTTGGACCCTCTGGCGGGCCGGTTTTGGCCCACAGGCCGCATGTTTGGTACCCCTGGTCTAGAATGTGTGGAGAGCAAGGCTCTAACTTCACATTGCTCTCACCCAACATGTATATTAAAAAATGACTTTCATTGAATGAAATAAAAAGATAAAAATCATCAATCATCAATGTGAGCACCGTGTGTGTTTGACGTCACAACATGAATAAAGGTTTAATTACGTTGCAAACTAAACCCAAAAGATATTTAAAGTTAATGTCACAGAAGAAGACAACGATTCAGCTTTTAAAAATACCATAGCTTACATGATTCTGAAAAGGGTTAGTGATTAATTATCTGTTGACCAAGTAAACACACACACACACACACACACACACACACACACACACACACACACACACACACACACACACACACACACACACACACACACACACACACACACACACACACACATGGATACACGATGGAGTTCTGCTTTGTTTACCACAGTAGAACAGTCCTCTGTTGATGTTACTCCATCTTGGATTTCAGATTACTCCTGAACAACACCATCAAAAGGATCAACTTAGAGTTTGTGAGGAAACTTTAGCTTTGTGAAGATTTTCCATCCTTC
Source organism: Cottoperca gobio (assembly GCF_900634415.1). Taxonomy (NCBI): domain Eukaryota; kingdom Metazoa; phylum Chordata; class Actinopteri; order Perciformes; family Bovichtidae; genus Cottoperca; species Cottoperca gobio. The sequence goes on from NC_041377.1 coordinate 9,222,692, forward strand.
ATATACAAAATACAATTTCTCTTTTACTCAAGTAAACCTTTGAACATTTAACAAAGTAAGACAGGTTAATAATTCCTACCCTATTTGAAGGCACCATCATGCATATTTCTACAGTCCCAGTCAACAAGAAGATGTGACAGGACCGTGCAGGGATGCACAGAGGGCGGGACACCTGCGAAGGTAACTTCAGGTTGTTTCTGAGGCGTTTACTAAATGATGTCACATGTTGTAAATGCACTAAGCTCAGTGTGAATCATAACTATTCTCCAGGAGAGCCGTTTGAGAAAAGGTCAGTGTGCAAAATAAAATACTAAATCTATGTTGGAGTCATAGAAGTGCAGATGTGAAAGAGTTTAGCAAGATGCTGCCCTTTATTCAACATTCAACCTTTATGTGTCCCTGAAGGACAACTGGTTTTAGCAGCAATATAATAAAATACAGAGAAAGTAGGTCAAAGTAGAAAAGGAACAATCTGCTAAAAACTGACACACACAGTCAGACGACGCTGTGAAGAGCGAAGCGCTGTAGTGACAGAGCAATAAGAGCTTTACCAGTTTAAATGTAATACTGTTTGAAATGTAAACCAGGGAGCGACCACTGTGCCAAGTCCTGTGGACCACCAAACATCTGATAACGCTTCAGTCGTGTTCTCTGCTCTCTTCATTGTGGCTGTTAAAGCTGCAGGAGCGTCGTGACACCAAGCCTCAAATGCAGAAAATCAATTACTCACATAAAGATGATGCGCAGTATTAACGTATTAATACCGTTTCATTTGATGTTCAAATCAATTACAGTTGCTTTTACACCACAGATTGTGATATTACACTGATTTTCTGTCACAACTTGGACTTCAGTAAGAAAATCTGATGACTGGTGTCAATTTAACTAAATTAAAAACAAGAAAAAACTAGAACAACAAACAGAATCACTAAAGAAACAGTTACCATACTGAAACACTTTAATGTTTCACAGGTGTATTGTAGATCATAAAGTCTGAAGCACAAAGTGGTGAAAGTATAAAAAAGGTACAAATTGGAGAAAAGTCAGAAAAGGTTTCATCCTCTCGTGACCCTTCAGATGTTTCTTGAGACCCATTCATAGGTCCCAGGCCCCAGGTTGGAAACCACTGTCATAAAGTAATATGTATGATTTTTATTTTACAATAACTTAAATTGCATTGAAAAAGGAGGGATACACTTATAATATGTAATAATAGTAGTAATAGTAATAGTTTAGGACTACATTCAAATGTTTCCCTCCTTCAGAGGCCCAGATTTAAATAAAGTTTGGCGGCAAATTCTGTGTATTGAGAACCATTATGTAAGTTTTTGGGGGCTGGTTTAGACTCTTTGCATGCAGGGTGGGACCCTGCCACCCCCCTTCCCCCCTCCCTTCCCCCCTCTCACAACTTTTCGCGCTGTGGTCCAGGTGATATTAGCGCCACTAGTGTTGTGTGTGTGTGTGTGTGTGTGTGTGTGTGTGTGTGTGTGTGTGTGTGTGTGTGTGTCCCATCTGTCTGTGTCAACCGCAGAGCTAATTACAGCCAGCCACAGAGTCTCAGACAAAAGCAGGGGTGATTACTAAAGGTATAAATGGTGGGGGCTTTACTTCTTCACGCTGTTACTGCGGGAAAAGACGCCAAACCGCTCAGCTGGACGTCAAAGATCGTCTATAATGAAGAAGAGTCACTCGGTAGAGGAAAGAGAACCAGGTGTAAGAAATGAACTCTGACGTCGATATGTATGTAGGTATATGTATATAGTATGACCACGTGGAAATGTTCATTTTACAGACATTAAGTGGTTAAGTATGTTCTGCATCACAAACAAAATGACAGAAAATATTACACAAAATAGGCTACATCTATTTTTTAAATTATTATTTTACAGATGTTGATAACAAATGTACTTTCTGCAATTTATAGTTTTTTTGGTAGCCCCATTACATACATACATACATACATACATACATGCATACATACATACATACATACATACATACATACATACATACATACATACATACATACATACATAAGCCCTATATTTTATGTCTTACATTCCCATTTTGTTTTTACTTTCATGTTTTTTTATATACATATTGAACGATAGCCAAGATTTGTATTGCCAATTACTGCTTTTCTGTAACTGCATAATAAAGAACTTGAAATATGACTCAACTTTCCCCGGCGCCATTGTTGATCCTGTACCCGGAAATAGTTGCAGAGTGAGACGTCTTTTTTTACTGCTCAGGCTTGGACAGAGCGCGCCGGTTGCCCCGCCAACACGACCTGGAGGAGTGGCCGCTGGTAGAAGCTGAGGCGCGTACTCGAGCACAACAACGCTGATTGGCTAAAAAATAATGACGCACCCTTTCACCTGGGCGCTGATTGGCTGTGGTGAGCCAGATGCCAGAGAGCGCCAGAAAACAAGCTTTAGCGGGTGACGCTGGAGTCTCCCCGGGACAGTGCATAGTTTCCGCTATTCGGACAGGAGAGACAGGCTGAGCAGGACTGCCCGCTTATTTAAAGAGATAAATTATCTGCTATGGTAATCTTAATAAACTACACACTGACAAGTCTGTGAAACCGAAGCCTCGTCGGGATATTTCCTTCATTCAGCAGCAGAGAAGGTGAGACAGGATGTTTCCCTCCAGTAGTTTCCTTCTTGCTGTAACACTAAGTTACGGAATGCGGCTCAGCTCAGCTAGGATGTTAGCTAAGTATGTGATTAAAGCTAAATGATCGTTTATGATTATAAATAAGTCACTGTAATAAAGTAGTTCCCCTCCACAGGCTGTGCCACACCTCAACGTGTGGACTGATTTGAGTGAATTGGCCCTTTACTAAGTTGAGCGTTATGGCTAGCTGACATCTTACGTAACAACTTAGTATCTTCGTAATTTATTGACGTCATGTAATAACATTCAGCTCTAAACTTGCATCAGCTGACATGAAGTGTGTGTACGTAATGTTGGCACTAACATTAACAGCATTGATAGTTGGTGAAGTTACAGCCGTTAGCCTGCTAAGAGCTAATTATTAGCTGATGTTCTTTGCGCCAAATTTGTTCTGCCCTGTCTGAAATGTCCTGAACGTCCCCAACAACCCCACTAAGATACAAGTCAGGTGTCATTTCCTATCCTAACTTGTTTTTGGTTCTGCACTTTTCCCAGATGGAGGTTGAATGTCTGGCACTGAAAGACCTCACAAGTCCCAGGAAAGGTTTCCCGGTGGAGCCAGAGGAGGATGGGGGCCAAAGTGAACAAAAGGTAAGATGGGGCCTGATCTGAGGTGAGGAATGTAATTTGCAACCTTAGTTTAAACCTTTCTAACAACAAGATAAATGTCTCCATCACAGGAAAACATCTGCACAGAGAGGAGAAGATCCACGCCGCTGAAATCTGCAGAGTCACCCGTCCCCATTTTGCTCATAAGCAGAAACGGTGCCGCCCCTGACCTGGCTCACATCACCCCCGTCAAACACACGGCCCTGGCCGAGCCCTGGACGCCCACAGCCAACCTGAAGATGCTGATCAGTGCCGCGAGCCCAGACATCCGGGACCGAGAGATGAAAAAGGTTCTGTTCAGACCCATAGAGAATGAGAAGGACAAGCCATCAAGTCCAGATACTGTGGCGGAGGATACGGAGGTGGAAGACTCTCAGGTGAGTCCAAACTATATAGTCAGATAACTCGTGGTTTCAAACTCTCTGAAATAGTCAAATAGGCATTTAATAAGTTTACTTCCTGTGTCTTATTCTTTATATCCGCTGGGGAGTTATTGTTTATTAGTTTAATTCTCAGAACCAGAGTTTCCAGACTTCCATTAGCAGCTGGACTCTCAAGATGATATCAAATCTCTCAGTTCTGCCTCATAGATGAAATCTTATTGTATCTAAAGTGACAGCTGGAGCTGAAACTCGCTGACATTTTGCAATACGATTATTTCTTAAATCTGTCGTGTGCACGTTCTTCCAGCTTTATAAATAAAATGTTAATCGTTTATCTGTCGGTCCAGTTTGAAGCTGTGGAGGAAGAGGAGGATGCAGACAAAAAACCAAGCAGGAAGCAGAAGAGTCTGGGGCTGCTGTGCCAGAAGTTCCTGGCCCTCTACCCTGATTACCCCCCGCTGCACCCCCCCATCTGGATCTCACTGGACGAGGTGGCGTCCAGTCTGGGTAAGAGCCAGTAACGGGGAGAAGGTCCCAGGCTGTTGTTGTAAATGCCTCACGGGAGGGCGGCGATAATAGAAGCAGCTAACGTCTGTTTAATGAATTCTATAAAGTTTTTATGTTATTGGATTTAGATTAGAATAATGATGCATAAGTGACATTCCCTCCAATATTCATTAAATTACTACAATAATATTATTCTAATTCTAATAATTTCTCTTCTCTCGCCCTGAACACGTCAGGAGTGGAGCGTCGGCGCATCTACGACATCGTGAACGTGCTGGAGTCTCTCACGATCGTGGGTCGGATAGCTAAGAACAGCTACACCTGGTACGGTCGCCTGCGGCTGGAGGACACGCTGGAGGAGCTGCAGCGGAGGGGGCGGCAGCAGGGATACCACCTCCAGGTGGATCTGACCAGGGAGGTCGGACCGGGGCGCGAGGACGATGCAGCGGAAGGAGACGCCGGCACCGGTAACCAACGGAGAGACTTAGAGTTTGTCCAACATTTAGTCAGGAGCCTCTGAGAACGAGCACGTTCCTCATCTTCTCCTCCGGCACCATGGTGCGTCGCCATGGTGACGCACTCTCAGATGTGAGATAAAGACGCTGAAGTTTAATGTTGTACTTACAGCAGAACATTATTTAATGCAGCGAAGGTAAAAGATCTCAGGAGCAGCTTCCACCAAATGAACACTTCAGATATTATTCAAACACACAGGAAGGAATACAAGCCTGGTTTCCATAGTGATCCTCACACACAGTTTCTCATTAAGAGGGTGTGTGTGTGTGTGGATAATAACATCACTCGTGACAAAGACGTAGTTAACAGAAATACAGGATGTTTGCTGTTATTGTTGTGGCTGGTTGCCTCTGGCGATGTTATCATAATAATATATAATAGCCGTCATCATATATTATTAATAATAATAATCATATAATAGCCGTCATCACAAACGCCTGAGTTATATTCAGGCATCAGCTGCACCTCATGTTTCCTGATCATCATTCCTTGGTCCAGTTTTGCCTGTTGATTAATAAAAGTTTCCGTATATTAATATTCTGTGTGTGTTTCTGTGTTTTAGCAGGTGGCAACAGAAAAGACAAATCTCTGCGCATCATGAGCCAGAAGTTCGTCATGTTGTTCCTGGTGTCTAAAACTCAGACGGTCACTCTGGACGCAGCCGCAAAGATCCTGATCGAGGACAGTCAGGACTCATCCAGTCACAGCAAGTACAAAAGTAAGAACGTACAAAACGATGTCCTGAAATATATAAATCCTCTTTCTTCCGTTTCATCCAAACTAATCATCACCTGTGTGCTCAGCTAAGGTGCGGCGGCTGTACGACATCGCAAATGTGCTGACCAGCCTGGGCCTCATAAAGAAGGTGCATGTGCGTGAGGAGCGAGGCAGGAAGCCGGCCTTCAAGTGGCTCGGCCCGGTGGAGTTCAAGAGCTCTGGACATATCGGTAAGAATCAAAGACTGAACTCAAGTTCTGAGATTGATCAGATAATAAACAATGTAGTGTGTCCCTGTGAAGTACTATAATTAAATAATGATCGGCCTCGGGATCGCAGACATTAATCGGTTTAGCTTAATAAAAGTCCACCAAATATAATTTATTGCCAATAGCTGCATCCTGCTAACTCCGCCCTCCTCCGTCTCACCGTCAGCTCTAGTAAACGCTGTGATGGTGCCGGAGGCCACGCCGCCTGTGGCAGGTCTGGACCTGCGGAGAGTCAAGATGTCCCGACACGCCTCCTTCAACATCACACACACTTCTGTGGCGGTGCAGCGGCTCGTCAACTCTGCACCCTGCAGTCCACGCAGAGACCTCGCAGGTGAGAGACCAGGCTGTGACAGTGTATAGCCACACACACACACACACACACACACACACACACACACAATGTTTAATCTTTGCACTACTTTATTGCAGCACAGATCCATCTCCTGGTTCAATGCGACGAGCTAAAACTAATTTACGATCTTTTTTTAAACATGTATTCTTTCAGTTGAGTTTTTCCTAAAGGATCTTCTTTTTTTTTTTAGTTTCTGTTTCAGTTTCTTTTTAGGTTGCTATAACAACCCTGGAAAGAGTTTAGTCTGTTAAAACAGTCGAACAAGTTTCTTCCAGTCGAGATAATGTCAAACATCGTTTGATGAAGCTTCTTCTCTCGCTGCAGGTCTGCTGAACCAGCCTGTGGATTACTCCAAGAAGACGACGAGCAACACTGCAGTGTGTCGCCTGCAGTTTGGAAACAGCACTGAGTGAGTTCTCTCTCTCACACACACACACACACACACACACACACACACACACACACACACACACACACACACACTTTAACTTTTGTTTCTAAAGCTTGAATATGTTTTTGGAACTTATGTTGGTAAATGACTCATCACTTCTTCTTCTTCTGTCTCTGCAGTAACCGTCCCGCCTGCAGAAGACCGCTCGCTCCGTCCTCCAGCCGCCCCGCCCTGCTGGCAGCTTCCCCGCACCAAGAGCACCTCTTCACCTCCTCCCCCCCCCACTGCCTGGCCTACCTGCCCAGCCTGTCGCAGCCCTCGGTGGTCATGCTGTACCGGGCGCCAGACCAGCCCGAAGGTCAGAGGTCGCCCAGGCTGGAGTGTGAGGAGGGGAGGAAGAGGAGGAGGGAGGACGGGGAACAGGGCCCCCCCAGGAAGAAGGGAGCATCTGGGTCAGAGGACTGTGACGAGGTGAGGGACTGTTATATCTGTTGTCTTTGCTTCAGGGCAGAAATATGATTTCTTTGTGTAGTTTGTAATTCTGGTTAGCAGAGCGTTAAATTGAATATATGAAGATAACTCCATCATCCTGCTGTAATTAAAGACTTCTATTAGTTGTGCAGAGAGTATTTGATAATTGGAAAACTCTGGCCGTTAATCAGGTCGCACGGGCCCAGTAATTGGAAAAGTCCCATTTATTTGTGATCCGATGTCTTTAGAGCGCCGCCTGAACGTTACTCAGCAGCAGCAGAAGAAGAAGAAGAAGAAGAAGAAGAGTGTTATCAGTGCAGCGACACACAAGTTGTTTTTACATTTAAAGCTTCTATTGAGGTTTTCCACGCTTTGAATGTCGTCATATATGTAGACGATGTTTCACACGAGTCTGAAACAACCATCCATCCATCCATCCATCATCTACCACTTATCCGGGATCGGGTCGCGGGGGCAGCAGCTCCAGTAAGGAACCCCAATCTTCCCTTCTCCGGGCCACATCCTCCAGCTCCGACTGGGGGATCCTGAGGCGTTCCCAGTGAGGAGATATAATCTCTCCACCGAGTCCTGGGTCTTCCCCGGGGTCTCCTCCCAGCTGGACGTGCCTGGAACACCTCCCTAGGGAGGCGTCCAGGTGGCATCCTTACTAGATGCCCGAACCACCTCAACTGGCTCCTTTCAACGTAAAGGAGCAGCGGCTCTACTCTACATTATAATATAATAATATTAGTGCAGCCTGATCGTCTCTGTGCAACATCACCGGCTTTAAACACAATCGATAGTCGTGCAAAGTACGTAGAAGTATAATGTCAACGTGCATCATGTCACATTTTAAATGTCCCTCAGCTGCTCTTCATCCCCAGTTTTTGTTTTCCTTCCAGATGAGTGGAGCTCGCAGCGAGTGTTCGGCTCACACCAGAACTTCCCCCGAACGTCCGCTGAATGAGAGCGGAGCATCCAGCGAGGCCGCTCAGCCATCGCACTACCTCTATGTTCCCAACAACGCAGGTACAGACACCGCAAAGACACGCAGAACATCGTCGTAGCATCAAGGATGTGAGGACTGTGGAGAACAGTGAAAGTCTCGTGGCATTCAGACTATATATAGAATATTAATTATTAATATATTGTAAGTATGAGGCGTAAACTACAGTGTTAGTTACTCTTATTATGTGAACGTGACTGTGTGTCAGACTCACCAGGTGGATTAGTTCTCAGGTGTTGAACGTGTTTGTGAATCTAACAACATAAATCACAGTGAAGTCATCGTGTTATCATCAACATCTCCTGATGTACACAAAGTCATTTCAAGTTTAATCCCCGTAACCGCGGCGTCCACTCACAGAACCTCATCCCCACTTCCTATCTGCAGGTCTGAACAGCCTGAACTTCCTGCTCTCTGCCGGCCAGCAGCTTCCTCCCAGCAGTGTTCCCACCCTGGCGCTGCCGTACGTCCTGCTGCCCTCTGCAGCGCTCTCCCACTTCCCCCTGGTGGCCAGCGGTCTGCAGCAGCAAGGCTCCGACAACAACGTGAGCTTCAGCCTGCCCGCCGTGATGTCACCGGCTCACTTCATGGTGGGGGCGGCGCCGTACGGCCTGGCAGCAGCCGCGGAGGTCAGCAGGTCACCGGCTCCATCGCCGTCTACTCCAGAACAGAGCTGGCTGTACGGGGCGGCAGGACCTCCACGTTCTCCAACAGCGCCGCGTCACACTGTCAACATCAGCACCGCAGAACCACTGGTGAGAAACACACACACACACACACACACACACACACACACACACACACACACTGTGCTGTGGAAGGTTTCCCTCGTGTTGACGCTCATTTAGTGGTTCACGTTGATTCATCTCCAAGTTGTGGACGAAGGATTAATGTTCCTTCAGAAGAGCTGATAATTAATGCAGCTTCAGAAACGATGTGACGACTTGTAATGAAGCGTTCATCACTTTTAATACGGACAGTGGAGCCTTCCCTCGTATAGATCCAACGATTACTTTATCAATTAGCATTTAATAACTCAGCTCTGGACTCAATAGTTTGGAAATGTACGAAACTTTATAAACTAAACTTTTAAATCAATATTTGATTTGATTGAACATTTTAGATGCATTTTGTTCTCATTCCTTTAACTGATGATGATAATAATAATAATAATAATAATAATAATAATAATAATAATAATAATAATAATAATAATAACTAACGATGCGTCTCTCTACCTTCAGACTCCGAAGGAAACCACACCCTGTGCCTCGAAGGCTTTCTTCCAGACCCCGGGCACTCTGGGAAATGTAGTCAGCGCTGCGCCCGCCGCCCGGAGGAGAGGCTCGGCACAGAGGCGGCTGGACGTCGGACACCCTCCGACCTGTTAGACAGAACGTGTCCAACACTCAGCTGTTGATCCTAAAAGTGACATATGCTTTCAAACCAGCCGTGCTTTATTAAATATTAAATATTAAATTAATGATTTCCTTCCTAAATGTAAGAATTTACATTTTAGCAAAACACTATTTGCTGAGACCTAAACGTAACAATTTCCTAAAATACAAAACTTTATTTTTCCAATCAGACTCTTCTGTTGATGGTCGTTGTGTCCAAACTAGGTTTAATTATGGGATACCACAGTGTCACAGCGCCCTCCTGTGGTGGGAGTCGGCCGCTGCTGTGTTTTACATTTCAGCCTTATTTTCCCTCCCAGATATGATGAAGCTACCTACCTACACACACACATACACACACACACACACACACACACACCACACTTGCTCACTAGCTATTTATATTTTTGCTAATATATGTTGATTACAGGGACTGTAATGGAACAGTAACGTGTTTTAGTACCAAGTATCTGACAGAAAGTGTCTAATAGTGAAGTGATTGTTGTTGTTACATCATCAAGGGAACAGGAAGTCTCCTCCTGAGCGACAGCAGCAGACAATCCTCTCGTGGCTCATTTCAGACTCAACTCAGAGGAAAAATCACTAAAAGCCTTAAAATGTTTACAGCCGAGAATCACGTTGTAGACTTGATGCATTGAAGACGCAGGATCCCGGTGCTGCGTGTGTTCAGTATCTGCAGCCAAAGTGTTTAACGGGACAGTTTGGATGTAGGAGCTTCTTCTCCACTCACCTGCAGTAGATGCAGACCGGAAGCTGATGTCAGCAAAACACATTTTAAACACTTAAAAGATCTGTAATGATGGAAAGACCTGAACACAGGTGCTGATCCTCCGCTTCCGCTGCCTCAAACGTTTGTTTGCGTTTTCTGTGACTTTGGTGTTTTAAACGGTTAGTTAGGATTCACCAAAGTCACGTCGGCGTCCGTCCACAGCAGCACGCTGCTCAGCTTCCTGCTGGTTCCACGCTGTGGTGTGGAGAAGAACCTCAGACAGCCACACCTCCAGACTGTCCCTTTAATAGTTGAGCAGCGAAGCCTTCAGCTGGTGATGACTGAAGGACGATGTAACGTGTGGCGACGCTCTCAGGTTCTTCAATACTTTACTAGAAGTGGGTTGTGGAGAGATATCAGAGTACTGTAAAGATGTTTTATCTTTAATTATCCAGGGAAAGAAGCCAAGCTTATATTTGATACAGTCCGACACGTTTGGACCGACCTGCCGCTGCAGGTGGGGGTTGAGTGTTGAAGCCCCCTCGCTGCCGTAGGTCGAGTCCTGAGCTCACGCGTTGCTTAGTGCTGGAATCTTTCAGCAGAGCGATGCTGCACCAACAGTGTGACTGGCGTCAGTAATGTCCAGCTTCATGTCTGACTGTTTTCTTTATACTTGTGCAGAATGTTAAATGCTGCTCGACTGTGAAATGATTGTTGTCCTACTGTGTGTGTGTGATGAGCTCTTCTGTCTTCTGATTCACAAACTGCATTAAAAATGTAACACTGAGCGTCTTCATGTCTGCTTTACTTTGAGGAGTTTGTGAATGTTTATTCTACAAATGGTTTTTAAAGATGAAAGTGTTTTATCTGATGTGGATATTATAAAGAAAACACTTATTCTTTGAATTAATTATGCTATTCAACAATAACTCTTAATTTGATACATTTAATAAAAGACTTAACTGATGAATTACTTTATTTAAACTGATTTTGGTTCAAGGATATTAAAAGAAAATAAATGATAAAGTGACATTGGGTCCAGATGTTAATTATTCGGAGTGAAGAAACAAAGTGGTTCAAATTCCAGTAACACCTGCAGAAAACACCTGTGTACAGTGCATCTTAATACTGAATAAAACTCACGTGTGAAGACATTCTAATCTTTTATATCTTTATATATTTTATATTCTTTATATCTTTTATATCTTTATATCAGCACTGAGCTGCCAGCTCCTATTTGGCCCCTGAAGTCCTTCTGTCAGTAAACTGAGCAGATGGGACAAATAACTGTATATACATCAGTATTCCTGCAATACTACTGCTATACTGCTACTGCTAATACTACTGCTATGCTATACTGCTAATACTACTGCTGCTATATTGCTAATACTACTGCTGCAATACTACTAATACTACTGCTGCTATACTGCTAATACTACTGCTGCTATATTGTTAATACTACTGCTGCTATACTGCTAATACTACTGCTGCAATACTAATAATAATACTGCTGCTATACTGCTAATACTACTGCTGCTATATTGTTAATACTACTGCTGCGATACTACTAATAATACTGCTGCTATACTGCTAATACTACTGCTGCTATACTGCAAATACTACTGCTGCTATACTGCAAATACTACTGCTGCTATACTGCTAATACTACTGCTGCTATACTACTAATACTACTGCTGCTATACTACTAATACTACTGCTGCTATACTGCTAATACTACTGCTGCAATACTACTAATAATACTGCTGCTATACTGCTAATACTACTGCTGCTATACTACTGCTGCTATACTGTTAATACTACTGCTGCAATACTACTAATAATACTGCTGCTATACTATTAATACTACTGCTGCTATACTGCTAATACTACTGCTGCTATACTACTAATACTACTGCTGCTATACTACTAATACTACTGCTGCAATACTACTAATAATACTGCTGCTATACTGCTAATACTACTGCTGCTACACTACTGCTGCAATACTACTAATAATACTGCTGCTATACTGCTAATACTACTGCTGCTATACTACTAATACTACTGCTGCTATACTACTAATACTACTGCTGCTATACTGCTAATACTACTGCTGCAATACTACTAATAATACTGCTGCTATACTGCTAATACTACTGCTGCTATACTACTAATACTACTGCTGCTATACTGCTAATACTACTGCTGCTATACTGCTAATACTACTGCTGCTATATTGTTTTGTATCTAACAAACATGGAGACCTTCCCAGTTCTGCCTCTGACACTGTGGAGTCCTGAACACGGACCTGAAGCTTCTTCTTCTTCTCTTCCTGAGACAGAGGTAGTTTCAGCAGCGTTGTGGAGCTTCTGTCAGAGTTCACATTCAGCAGGCGGCTGTGTTCAATCAGCTGAAGGTAATTAACAATCTAATTATGTTGATTGGCTGAGAAACAGAGATACACCAGCCTTCACATGACGTGACTCTCGGAACATTTTGTTAATATACTTTTCATTGTGAGTAACAAACACTGTAGTCTAGTCGCTGCATGTGGAGGAGTACAAGTGTAAAGTTGCATTACAAAGTCAATCCTTACCCTGTTGTTTGTGTTCCTCTCCAACGTAAACCATGATGACAGTGTGTGTCCAGCAGGGAGCAGCATCACTGCACATTTACAGCACAGGGAACACAAAGGTTGGGACGGAATCATTCCTGCAGCTCATAGTAATCAAGTATTTATTCTTATATTAGACAATGATCGCCTACAGTTTAGTTTCAGGCTGTTAAAAGTGTAGAAATGTTCTGAAACCAGCAACACATCTGTCTACAGCCTCATTATGATTATAACTACAGTAAACTGTTGTATATGCAGCAGGTACTCTGCTGTATTCTACTGAATGATTGAAAACAGTCATTTTAAAAGCGTTTTAAAGTCGTAAATAGCGAAGCTGTGGTGTCATTACTTTATATGCATGTAATGAAAATACAAATGCCACTTAGATGGTAATGAGAAAATAAGAAAAATATATGTTATATGCAAACATCTAAACATCTAAACATTTTAATGTGAGTGTTTTTCTCTAAGCAGCTTCCAACAGCCGTTCCTTATTTTCTCAGGTGAGATGATTCAAACTATGTATTCCCTTATTGTTCAGGTGCTAACACGTTCACTTCATTTGTTTTCTTAAGATTAGTTAGGTCATTATCTAAAAAAATTATAATTCCAGAGATAACAAGATACATTTCTCAAGATGGAGATAACAACATGTCTAGAGGTAATGAGTCATTCAATGTTAAAACAATGTTTCAAAAAGTAAGAATATATAAAATATTTGTTATATCGAGATAATAACTTCAATAAAACACATACATGTACTTTATCATGTGAAAACAGGGGTAATAAAATTATTTGAACGATGGCCGTTTAGGGCTTCGGTACCTCAGATTTATGGTCCCCGTTTTAACGTGATAATTCTGCCAGCACCTGAAGGCAGCAGTGGTGAGTTCAGGCTCCTCCCACAGTGGATATGAGGAGTATGTGGCGCTGCAGCGTCACTGGAGAGAAGTCTGCAGCTGCTCCAACATCTACCTGCTCTTCACAAGCTGCAGGTAACTTCACTTTACATAAGGTTTAATGTTGTAAATGTGTTTCTTATGTGTTGTGTAATGTTGCATCAGCTGCAGGTTAGATATCTTTAACTTTGCTTTTCACAAATCTCTCAGGAACGTTAATCATTTGCATAAATGGTTGTTTTTAGCATTTGTAGCCGAGAGAAATGAAGTAAAAAATGGCAGCAGTTAAAAACTAAACGAATACAAACTCTGCACTTCACATACTAACTATAAATAGTTTTCAGGATAACTAGACTGAATGTGTATGTGCAGCGTTAGTAATACTTTGTTAGCGGTGCTTTGTGTTTATTTGAGCTGTAACAGGACAACAGCACGAACACATGTCGTCACTTTATATAATAATCACATAGTCACATAATAAATAAAGTCAATGTGAACATTTACTTTCAGCTGCTGCACTTCATAGTGTGCAGAAGCAAACTGCATGTAATGCAACTCGTAGTTTAACTACAGCAACTAGTAGATAGTTGAGTTAAAATCATATTTACTTAGTGATTCAAGTAGTTAATGAAATAAACAATTATATTGTATTTTGTTCTATCACATTGATATTGAACGACTTCAGTTCACTACACTGGATTTCTCTGTTGCTCTGCTGTAGTTCATCTTCCTCCATGAAGTCATCGTGTATTATTATTAGAAGTCTCATTTCTCTCCTGCCACTTGTTACATAAGTGGCAGGAGAGAAATGAGACTTCTTATAAAAATGAGATGCAAGTTCAAGACATGGAAGTAAATTGTTCCAGAGTAATAACGCTGCTTAGTTTGTGTTCAGAGGAACTTTGTCATCTCAAAGCTTTCTGAAGGTTTCTGAAGCTCAATCTAAAAGTGTCATTAATGAATGAGAGACAGCAATCTTTAACCGCAGCTCTGCCCACTGACCCTCCCTGCGACTTCACGCTCACACTTGTTCTTTGCTGTTTGTGTTTGCATCCTGCAGCACGGCGCCCTGCCAATATGAGCAACTGTGTGCTTTAAATGTCACGCAGTTAAAGCATCATGAGAGGCACCAACATGCTTCTCTGGAGGCACATACCAGGAGAATATTACTTTGTTTAATGTCACATTACTTATAATAAATAAAAAGATATTAAATTACACTCAGTTCGGCCTTTCTGCAAAAAATAAATATATTCCAAAATGATTTTCTTGAACTAATCCAACAGTGAACTGAACACAAATAAAACAGAATCAGTTACATTTTAAAGTGCAGTTTTCAACTGATGAATACAGAAGTTGAGGTTTTACTGTGAACAGCTGTTTGTAGATACAAACAGAATCTGAGAGAAGAGAAAAACTCTTTACCAACATAGTCTGTGTTTAACAGCTTTTTACATGAACAGCTCATTTGGGAAATTGATTTTGTTTTTCTTTTATCATTTTCCACATGCTTTGTAAATGCTCGACCAGAAGATGTTGTGGTGTCTTGTGGGACCAAAGAACAAGACACAGAAATCAAATCTAAATGAATGATTGATGCTCTCTTTTCAATATCGCCGTCTCTGCGATGTGTTTCCTGCACGAGTTGATGTTGTGATGACTATTAGAAATGATGTGCAGCCTGAAAGTGTTCTTGTTTGAAGGTTGAGTCTGACGCTGCCTCCTGCTTCAGCCTCTCTTCTGTTTCTCTTCACAGAAACACACACGATGCCGAACTGGGGCGGAGGCAACAAGTGTGCGGCGTGCTGCGGGACAGTTTACCACGCTGAGGAGGTGCAGTGTGACGGGAAGAGCTTCCACAGATGCTGCTTCCTCTGCAGTAAGTACAGCGACACATGACGGAGTCCCTTTAATACTGTGCTCCTCAACAATTCACACAAACACAAAGCTGAGACGAGAGGAAACATGACTTCAAGAAAGACAAGTTCAAGCTCCACAAACAATCTAGATGCTGCTCGTTACATAAATACAGTTTGAGGCTCGCTGCCTTTTTATTTCTCACAAACTTCACAATTTCAGCTTATATTCAACTTGTTTTTAGATTTGTGAAGTAAACATTAAATCATTAAAAATGAAACCTGGCAAAGAAACAGTGAGACTCTTCAAGTCCTTCCAGCCGACTCTTTAGGGAGGAAAAAAGGATCAACCTGCACGTAGTATTTGAATCTAGAATATAATAAAGTAAATTATTCAGTTTCACGTCCACTCAGCTCACAGCTTTTTGATTTCTCACTGTTATCGTCACTTTGTTGGACCTGGAGGATCAAGAGAAGACGGAGCAGTCTGAGCCCAGAGATGAGTTCATGCAGCAGTTCCATGAGGACACCATGAGGACAACATTAGGACAGGATGAGGACAACATTAGGACAGGATGAGGATACGATGAGGACACCATTAGAACACGATGAGGACAACATTAGGACAGGATGAGGATACGATGAGGACACCATTAGAACACGATGAGGACAACATTAGGACAGGGTGAGGACACGATGAGGACACCATTAGGACAGGATGAGGACAACATTAGAACACGATGAGGACAACATTAGGACAGGATGAGGATACGATGAGGACACCATTAGAACACGATGAGGACAACATTAGGACAGGATGAGGACAACATTAGGACAGGATGAGGATACGATGAGGACACCATTAGAACACGATGAGGACAACATTAGGACAGGGTGAGGACACGATGAGGACACCATTAGGACAGGATGAGGACAACATTAGAACACGATGAGGACAACATTAGGACAGGATGAGGATACGATGAGGACACCATTAGAACACGATGAGGACAACATTAGGACACCATGAGGACAGGATGAGGACAACATTAGGACAGGATGAGGATACGATGAGGACACCATTAGAACACGATGAGGACAACATTAGGACAGGATGAGGACACGATGAGGACACCATGAAGACACCATTAGGACAGGATGAGGACAACATTATGACACCATGAGGACACCATGAGGATACGATGAGGACACCATTAGAACACGATGAGGACAACATTAGGATAGGATGAGGATACGATGAGGACACCATTAGAACACGATGAGGACAACATTAGGACACCATGAGGACAGGATGAGGACACCATGAGGATACGATGAGGACACCATTAGAACACGATGAGGACAACATTAGGACAGGATGAGGATACGATGAGGACACCATTAGAACACGATGAGGACAACATTAGGACAGGATGAGGACACCATGAAGACACCATTAGGACAGGATGAGGACAACATTAGGACACCATGAGGACACCATGAGGACAGGATGAGGACACAATGAGGACAACATGAGGACATTAGGACACCATGAGGACAGGATGAGGACACCATGACGATACCATGAAGACATGATGACACCATGAGAGGATGAGGACACCATGAAGACATGATGAGGACACCATGACAGGATGAGGACACCATGAGGACAGGATGAGGACACCATGACGATACCATGAAGACATGATGAGGACACCATGAGAGGATGAGGACACCATGAAGACAGGATGAGGACAGGATGAGGACACCATGATGACACCATGATAGGATGAGGACACCATGAGGACATGATGAGGACACCATGAGGACATGATGCGGACACGATGAGGATAGGATGAGGATACCATGAGGACATGATGAGGACACCATGAGGATATGATGAGGACATGATGAGGACACGATGAGGACATGATGAGGACACCATGAGGACATGATGAGGACACCATGAGGACATGATGACACAATGAGGATAGGATGAGGACACTATGAGGACACGGCGTCCTCGGCTCTCCTTTGCCCTTTCCTCCACTTCTCAGTTCTGTGCATGAAAGGCAGAACTATCTCTCAGATGTAAACAGAGCCTCATGAATCTCTTTTATTCTATGCATGAAGATTTCTGATCCAACTGTAGTGGAGATAAAATAAATCTTTTATTTTGAAAGTGTTTCCACATCAGAGACTTGTTTCCAGCCAGCTGTGTGAAATCTTAAACCGTGTGAAGAACTCAACTAAACTGGTTTCTGCAACAACTCCTGCACCGTTTAAATCTTCGGCTGTTTGTCATCGACTTCATACCATATGTGGGCGTGACCTTTCTGCTGACCTTGATTTGACCCCTCGTGTTTACGTCTCCAACATGATGTCACATTTCAGCGGAGCTCAAGAGTTAGTTGTGTGGTTTTATTTGATTCGTTTTATTTATTTAGGATATTTTAACATTGAAATCAATTAAGTCATTGCTCTTTGGTGTACTTGCATAATTATATATTATATTATCATTATGTCGGTGGCATAAAATGGTCTCAAAATGACTAATAATTGATCATACTGATCGCAGGAAGATTAACTGACTGTGTGTGTGTGTGTGTGTGTGTCCTCAGTGGTCTGCAGGAAGGGCTTAGACAGCACCACGCTGGCTATTCACGACAAGGAGATCTACTGCAGGTCCTGCTACGGGAAGAAGTACGGGCCGAAAGGCTACGGCTACGGTCAGGGGGCTGGGACACTCAACATGGACCGAGGGGAGCGGCTGGGAATCAAACACGAAGAGTAAGCTGCGCTGCTCGTTATAATAATCAAGATAAACATCAACTCATCTCTAGTTAGAAACAATTAGGAGCTGAATCTGTCAGTCAGGGTTAACTCTGATCACCAAACCGTTTGTGTAACGCGTCCTGTCAGTCCAGACTCCAGTTAGGTCCAAACTGCGTCTGGATCTCTTCCCTCCCTTTCTGTCTCTCTGCATGAACACATTTTTGAGAAAGTAAATAAACCCTGACGGGTATTCTGGCGTATCGTCTTCCTCTTTATTGAATCCAGCTTGGCTGCAGCAGTTCTGGCTGCTGTGGTAGAAGCTGCAGATCCAAGAGAAGAAGCTGAAGTCTGACTTTAATACATCATCAGTTCGTGTTCACGGCTTTCGAAACGGCTCTACTTTCTACTGGAACAGATCCTGACACCTGAAGAGTGGACTGTGAATGTGTCCTGATAGATACACACACATACACATACACATACACATACACACACACATACACACACACAGCTCCCCTGTTTGTTTCCTCAGGCGTCAGGTGGTGATGTTATGAAAGAGTTTATGTAACCAGCAGGATCCCGGCTCTCTGTGCTCGGCCACAAAGGGCTTCATTCAGGGGCCGCCGGGCAGTCAGTCACCCTCCGATAAGCTGCAGTGAGCCCGGCTCACTTTCATGTCTGATACAGAACTGAGGGGTTATGACTGCAGACAGGTCCATTAGTAAATGAGTTTTCAGAAGGAAAGAGCTTCACTTTCGTTTAAAAAATCACATATCCGTCTGAAACAAACGTCTTAATTGGTGTTAAAATGTCAAATTAATCTTTCAAAAGTCTTAGAAATGCTAAAACATGGGGATTTTATGATTCCTTTTTTAACATTGCAATTTAAAATAATTTTCCTCTAACGTCTCACAGATCAAGAGAGTGGCAATAGACTCAAAGTCTCCGTGTGCTTCATGTTTTCCCTCCGCAGGACTCAGACTCACAGACCGACCACCAACACCAACACCTCCAAATTTGCCCAGAAGTTTGGAGGTTCGGAGAAATGTGGCCGGTGTGGAGACTCTGTGTATGCAGCCGAGAAGATCATGGGGGCGGGCAAGGTGAGCGTTTTAAAACTCAATGTTGACACCTCACCTCGGGGGGGGGGGGGGTCTGAGGATCCAGTCATCGTCCTGCAGCTCTGCTCTGATGTTCATCCCAGAGCTGAAGCTGCAGTGTGACTTTATGGTTAATCTGCATGTGTTGCATATGTGGCAGATTATTTATTATCATAGTATTTCTCTGAGCCACACTAGTGACGGTCTCTACACATACACATGTTCACGTTGTGTCACACACACACGCTGCTGAGAGATGATTATTATTTAAAATAAGTGCACTGCAGACAGATGAAGATGAAAGTTAATCACTGATCAAACCTCATCAGTCAAACACTAATGTTCAGTTTTAGCAACTGTAACATCACAGCACTAAAGCAGGAGCTGCGTCTCCTACTGAGAGAACACAAATCCTGTTTCCTGACTGAAGCCATCCCATAATAAAGTTTGCAGCTTCCTCTCGTGCGAGGTTGTGTGGACTCTGGATGTTTGAGACTTGCAGTAGATGAAGTCACGAGATGTTGCAGGATGAATCTTCTGTCGCTGATCGAGTGCAGATTCACACACGAGCTGTTTCACAGCCGGTGATGTCATCGGCGCTGAAAGTTTCCTAATTCATCGGCCGAAGTGTAACCTCTAATGTTCTGTGTGATGAAGACATTCGGGAAGACCCCCAGACTGAATGATGACATATGCTCCGAGAAACATCTGCAGTCATAACTGCAAACACACAAATCCTTTTCATTATATTATATGTAGCAGAAAAGCTTGAAGCCAGACTAGAACCGCTGAACAATAAAGTCTCTTTCTCCTCGTAGCCGTGGCATAAGAACTGCTTCCGCTGTGCAAAGTGTGGCAAGAGCCTGGAGTCGACCACTCAGACCGAGAAGGACGGAGAAATCTACTGCAAAGGTGAGATGAAACCAAAACTGTGTTCCAGTCATGTGCCGAGCCGTAGTTACACATTCAATTGTTTTACATGCGCGTGCAAATCAAGAGGAACAATTTCTAATCTCTTCCAGACACAAGTTTACAAAATGAAGCAGTTGTTGGTCACTTGAACAGAAGTCAGATGGGGAAAAACTGTTTTTTCAAACTTGGGAATCACTACAACCGCAAGGTCTTTGAACATAAAGGAGCACCACCTTTATTCAGCTGATGGTGCAGTGGGAAGGAGATCAGCTGAGGAGACACACACACACACACACTCACACTCTGTCTGTTCGGCTGGATCACACTTCACCTTCTGCAGCCTGACTGACCTCCTCACCAGCACCTGACAGGAGGGTTTGGTTAACGGACGTCAGCAGATGGATGTTTGCTGAATGTCATAATGAAACTTTGTTGTTTTGGACGGCAGCCCGGAGAGGAAACAGAAAGTTAAAGATCTTTATACACACGTTTTCTATTCTGGGGGATTAGACTGCTCAGGTTGAAGGAGGTCAAAACTGCTAGAATTACATGAAACAGGAAAATGAGATCAAGTTAAACCTCAACACAAACATCTTTTTTCCAAATGCAGGATGAGTCCTAAAGATGCAGGAAGAGTCCTAAAGATGAGTCCAAAGATGAGACCTAAAGATGCAGGATGAGTCTTAAAGATGAGTCTTAAAGATGCAGATGTGCAGCTCAGTGAGTCAGACTGTTCCAGCTCGGTGCTCGTCATACGACAGTCTTTCAAAGGGTTTTATGTTTAAATCATTCTGTAATCCTCCTTAAATACGACACCCTCTAATGTGCAGTTTTCTGGACTTCGATATAAAGACATTGGCTCAACAGATCTTTAACATTCAAGCTGCATTTAAAACATCTGAACTGAAGACTTTGTCAAGAGAAACGTTTGTATTAACATAAAGCAAAGATGTGCGTGTGTGTGTGTTTAAACTCATTCCCCCTGCAACAGGATCCTCTTCAGGTTTTGCAATCAGGCTATAGTTTTATTCTTTCCTGTGTTTCCCTCCGCAGCTTGTTACGCCAAGAACTTCGGGCCCAAAGGTTTTGGTTACGGCCAAACAGCTGGCGCTGTGGTTCATGCTCAGTGAGACGAACACCTTTTAGATTCTTCTGTCCAACATCAAACAGCTCGTGTGTCTCCCTCGTGTGCTTTTATGTTGAAGCTCATGATACAAATAAAAACATTTACAAACGTGTTCACATTTGACTGTATTTTATTATTAAAGCCATTAAAACTGAACCATGCCCATATGTTTACATCTGAAGCGGAGTTACAGTGATGTCTGAAGGTGGGCAGAGAGGCACTGGAGATGATTATGTGCTTTATCTTTTTTAAATTTAAATTTTATCCCACATGATGAGGTGACTGGGGAAACTTCAGGCTGCTGGAAGAACTAGTGAGGACTGAATCCATGTCCTGGATGAGCTGGGAGTGCTAAACTCTGCCCGACAAACACAAACACACGCCTGCATTCACCTCCCGTCTCCTAAAGGCTTTGACACGAGTGGTTCGTCACTGATATGAAATCAAGTCATGACCTTTGACCTTTAATGCACATAAACTAGCTGCGTGTTGTCTTTGCAGGGCAGACATGACATCAGTGGTTGTTAGCTGTGGGAGTGAAACATGGAATGACCGTCCTCCTCCTCCTCCTGATGATGCAAACATGAGGCCTTTATGTAATATAACCTCCCGCTGTCCTTTAAACTATTCAATGACCACATCTCAGCTTTTAGAAAACAAAAACAAAAAATTTTGGCGTCTGCCTTTAGTTCTCTAGTGTCTTTGCTTTACAATTTGTACATCCAGTGGTATAACAAACCCAGCGATGTATGACAGGAATTAAAAACCCCTTTAGGATGACTGGAGTCAACAAGCATGAACATTCAGATATATCACACACCTGCACAGGAGGCCCGACTGGAAGAACGCTTCCACTAAACACACTGATCTGAGAGGAAGAAACCAACGGAAGAAAACAGACAAACGAACGTAATGCAGAAAAGTACTTGCAAATACTTAACATTCACTATATACAGACACGTGTCTGCCAGCTGTCCCAAGCATCGTACATGCAGTGTAATTCTCGGCAGGGGTTAAAATGCCTATAGACAGCAGTGTCGGACATCACTAAAAGCTACAGTCATACACTTGGAGTATAGTCACTTCTTCTTCTCTCCTGTTCGGTGTGAAGAAACCCCCCCAAACTAAAAGAGAAAGAAAAGTTTCCAGGAGCACCTTCAACTAACACTGACGAAAAGAAAACAAAGATATCGTTTATGTACAGGTGCACATTGTCAACCCTTCAGTCGAGACAGGAAGTGATGGGAGCGGCCATGTCTGATAGGCCCCTCCTCCTCCAATCTGTAAACGATGGACGCGTCGCTGTGACGCGGGGGTTCAGTTACAGCCAAAAAACAAACAACTAAAAAAAAAAACAAAAAACAAAAAACAAAAGATCAGTGCAAAGTTGTCGGCAGACAAAAGACAAACAAAAAAATACGATTTTACAGCTTTCTGAGAAAAACACACGTGGAATGAACCGTTCTTGTAAACTCGTCCTTCTGCTGCGTTCTTCTTCTTACTGCTAATAAATACGCTGGCGTACCTCGTACCCGTCGATACAGTTTCACGATGTAGTTCCCGGGCTTCCACGTCAAACAGCTACAGGTACTTGATTAATATCTTCTCATAAAAACCTACTCCGCTAAAATGATGTGAAATGTAAAAATGATGGTGCTAGAACATAGTTACTTTATGTATAAATAGTTTTAAAATAAATATACCTGTATCACATTGTCTGTAGGATATTTCCCGTCACGTCTACAGTGGTGGCCGCTGCAGGTTTCCCCTTCATGCACAAGTCCTGCGTTTAAAACTGCCCAACAAGCGTTTCTCAGCAGGGGAGGAGTTGGACTCCTGCAGCGGCTCCACCTGTGACACTTTCCTCTGATAAGTTCAACTATGTTGGCAAATCCTCATCAGCCCGACTCTAACGTCACCCGGTGCAAAATCAAGACGTTAAAAAGACATTCCCTTATTTCTATCATACTTAAAAACAGATTCATGATTTAAAAAACTAAACAAAAGAAAAACTTTCCTTCAGCTTCTCTGAACACCAGTTGAGTTTCACAGGAACAGCAGAGTTCCTGAAACAGAAACAAAATCATACGTACAGGGCACATCGACAGGGACACCATAAATAAGGATGTGAAGAGGGTGGAGCTGCTGAAGGTGCAGCGTCTCCGTACAAACAGAAGAGCTTTTATTTTGTATTTCCTCTCGTCCTCTCCGTCGTGCCTGGCAGCAACGCACCGTCCAAAGGGCTCGGGAGGAGAGACGAGGGGGGGGGGGGGGGGGGGGGGGGGGGGGGGGGGGGGGGGGGGGGGGGGGGGGAGCAGTGGAGGTACAGTAATGACGTCTGATGTTGTACAATAGTAGTAGTTGTAATAGTAGTAAAGGTGTGGGGGAGGAGGGGGGGTGTAGGTGTGGTGTTGCCCCGTAACAGCATGCTAGTCTTGGCTGATTTTTTTTCTAAGTATTTTGATCGGTGAGGGAGAGATGGTCCAAACAAGCAAGCGCTCCGAGAACAGCATCGCTCCGATATGAACTCCGGGTGGGGGAGGGGGGGTTAGGGAGGGAAATCCTTCCAAAATGACTTCCACCCGGCGACACTAGACTCCCCCCTGCCGCCCCCCCCCCCCCCGCGTCTTCCTCCTCAGCTTCGTCCTCTACACCAGCTGGTAGCCCGAGCCAGACGTCTGGTCGTATTCTATTGTGTACTGCGTGGTCCAGTCCACCGCCACGGGCCGGATCAGGCCGCAGCAGCGGATCTCGAAGAAATCTATGAGGTTTCTGATGCAGCCGTGGCTGCAAGGGGGGGGGGGGGGAGGAAACAGGATCAGCACCATCGATTATTTCATACATGTATTTAACTCTTAATGCATTATTACGCCGGCACTATTCACAGCTGCATGAACACATGAATTCTCGAGACCAAAAACTTCTTTCTGAGGTCAGTGACCTTTGACCCCCAAACTTGAGAGATTTGGGAACCCCTTGATGTTATTACTGAACCAGAGATTAAACACAGAGCTCTTACTTGAAGGGGCTTTCGATGGACGTGGCCGTGACTTTAAAGTGCTTGTATCTCCGCGCGTTCATCCTCTCGTTGGTGGTGATTCCCAGCGCTGCGATCTAAGAGCAACACACACATATAACTTCTGATTCCAACACATCACAGCAATCGTCACTGACGTCAGGGAACAACGATCTACGTTTGCGTATTAAAAGCTGTAAATGCAGACCTGGTAGAGCTGACACATGATGAGCACGGCCACCCACATGAAGTGGAAGATGCTGTTGAGGAACATCCAGAACATCCAGGGGAGAGCAGGAGGCGATCTGGGTCAGGTAGAGCCAGAAACCATCCTTGGCGTAACTGGTGGCACAGTGGATCCTCCAGTCTGAGGCAGCAGAGCAGAGAAGTTAACACACAAACACAACCAGGGAAACGTTTGAGAGGTTCTTCTACTCACAGCAGATGCAGCCGTAGATCATCCAGCAGATCATGCAGAGCAGGAAGAAAAGATAACCCATGAAGTAACGGTGGTTTCCACTTCCTGTGGAGAAAACAGACCACATTCAATCATCTCCGGCCAGAATGAAAACGCAATGCTGAGCCTGTTTATGTACCGTCTGCAGCTTCACACACACCACACACACACACACACGTCTTCACACACACAGGTCTTCACACACACACGTCTTCACACAGGTCTTCACACACACACACAGGTCTTCACACATACGTCTTCACACACACACATCTTCACACACACACGTCTTCACACACACACACACACACACACACACACACACACAGGTCTTCACACACACACACGTCTTCACACACACACGTCTTCACACACACACACACACACACAGGTCTTCACACACACACACGTCTTCACACACACACGTCTTCACACACACACGTCTTCACACACACACGTCTTCACACACACACGTCTTCACACACACGTCTTTTCTTTTACATGTTGACTGTTTTATTTAAGTTTTTCCACCTCTGATATATAATTGCCTCATCAGTTATGATCCGACTACATTTACAACGACACATTTAATGTCTGAAAGAAACACAAACCTGCATCACGAACTATTGTGTTTGATATTTCCAAACTTCTTCAGAAATCTTTTCAGCCCCCGGTCGTCATGAAACAGAGCTTGTTGTTAGTTTAGCTTGTTTCTACACGTTTAAAGCTTCTTCCTGACCTCCTGCTTTCACAACCCAGTGCTCCGAGCCCCCTGCACTCCTTCCTTCCACAACCGTCTCCGGTCTCTGACACGATCCTGCACACACACTCGCTTCCTGCACAGCTTCAGTGAAGCCTTTAGTTTTATCCCTGAACACGTTAAACTGACCTGCAGGTCTACAAGGAATGATGTGCGCTGCAACGCTAACCTTCCCTTTAGACTATCTACGGAGCTGATTTAATAACAAGTCTCAGTCTGGGGAAGAAATGACAAGCAGCTGTTTGTGTGTTTGACGCACCGACACAGTTCCCCACCCAGGGGCAGTGGTGGTCGAACTTGGCGATGCAGCGGTTGCACACGGCGCAGTGTTTGGACCTGATGGGCTTCCGTATCTGAAAGGAAACAGTTAAAAGTTGTTTATTATTGCCGTTTTCCTCTGAACGCATCATCCTGTAAGAGGAGTCGGACTTTACCAAGCAGGTGCTGCAGAATATGCTCAGGTCCAGGCTGCCCGTCTCTGCCAGCTCCACAATAGTCTGGAGGAAGGAAACAACAAACAAAACAAAAGCAGGATTAAACAGTAAATGAATGAACTGAGAAATGCATCTTGCTGCGGTCTAATTGGCGCCGCAACAAAAGACCCAGTGAGGCCGGGGCTTCCAGCTCAACGGTCACTGGAAGCTGATTCACCAGACAAAAGATAAACTACAAGAGTTACTGTTCGTCATTAGTTTCATCTTTTTAAAGCAACATACTTTAATCTAATCTGCACAAATAAGATTCATTTTCCTCTTCTGTGTTTGCTTTTACAGCAATAAACACTTTACATCTCTGTGCGGAAACTAAACATGCAAACATCAGAGGGAACCTGAAGCCTTTGATCCAGAGTTCTGCACTAACAATGCAGAGTAAATTTAGCTCTTCGTCAATCACAGGCCGGTGTGATGCAGAGCTTCTGTTGTTCGCCCATTAGAGGGATAACGAGGCTCCGCCACCGAGCACTGAACCCAGAGTTCAGAGCTGAAAGGTTCTGTTTTCACTGCACCAACATTAACGCTTCATATAGAGAAACGACACAAATCAAACCATTCAAAAGAAGAAAACAAATCATCACAAGATTCAAACATTTCTTCCAAAGCACGTTCCTGCTGCTCCTTCCTTTCCTGTAACTTCACCTTTTTCTTCTGCTCCTCTGACGCTTTGATAATTCCTGGATCAGACTTCCAGGATTTGCCAAAGTTGTAGAACAGAGCCAGAGTGTTCAGCAGGAAGGGCAGGTGCACGGTGACGAAGGGGAGATGTGCAGCGAGGTTAAGGAAGACGTTTGATTCTTATTGTAAAGAGTTCAGTTCATCAGTGAAATGATAGCATCCTTCTGTCTGTCTGCTTCATATGAAGGCCGGTCTATCTGTCTATACACATACATACACATATATATGTATATGTATATGTGTATAGACAGAACCTGTCTGAGAATCATGTATTGAAGTCAAAACATCAATACATTTATTTCCTGTATTTTTACAATGAGTCAGATTGACGTGTATAACACGGACAGATTGGAGATTATATGTAACAGATGTAATCTGATTAGCAGCAGAGTCATCCAGATGTGCATGAGTCAGCAGAATCCCACAGGAAACAGCCGAGTTACACAAACACTGAACCTGCTGATGTGTGAACAAACAGCAGACGTGTTACAGTCACCACTTTGAAATACCGCTCCAGAAAGCTGGATATGTTACTTCTTTGTGGATGAAATATTTATAAATATAATAGTTCCACATGTGTATATTCATACTC